>NC_050189.1:13911102-14222352 GCF_008315115.2 Sander lucioperca
ACGTCCATGATGGGTTCAGACGGTCGATTTGAAACTGGTTAAGAAAGAGAGGCTGTTGACAGACTGAAACAGTCAAAGTCTAAAATACCTTGTCATCAAATTCGGTATAATTTTTCCTAGTATGGTATGGACCGGTATAATGAAGCTAAACGTAGCAACCTGGGCCACTTATAGACACCAAACCACACAGTTCTGTTACCTGGAACAGCTGCTGGCGAGCCAGCGGCTGGGCGGTGACCAGCAGGCCCTGGTTATAGCTGGATACTCTGGCTGCTGTCAGGTTCTGGTTGGACAGCTGGATGTTTTTGCCGTGGTTTTCCAGGAACGCCATGACGGTGGGCACCAGCGCACATGGCTCAGTCTCAACCTGTAGGCGACAAGAGGAGACACGAGCCGACTTTCTCTCAGAAAGTTCAATGATGCAGTAAATAACACTTTTTTTTGTTCACAGACAGACTGGTGTGCCTACCTCTCTGACGGGGGTGCAGTCTTCCTCTCCTTCACTGCAGCTGTCTGAGGCAAGCGAGGGCGCCTTCACGCTTTCCATGTCCTCTATCAACGAAGAGCTCACGATGGACACCGCTGTTATCCGCCCATACAGGTCCAAAACTGCATACACATTCTGCAGGGAGCCAAAAAGAGGTGCTGAATGGCAGCGAGAGGCAAAGTGGCTGTGTACGTGTGTGTGTGTGTGTGTGTATGTGTGTGTGTGTGTGTGTGTGTGTGTGTGTGTGTGTGTGTGTGTGTGTGCGCGTGTGTGCGTGTGTGTACCTTGGCTACTGCAGTCGCTGCAGGCCCCATGTCTTCCCCATCAATAAAGATGTGCATGGTGTCGTCACTGCACCTCTTCACACCCACACGGTTCCCAACCTAAGAAACAATCGTGTTCAGGTGAGTACTACAAGCACTGAGAATGGTGAAGAATGCTGATATCAACTACTGGTGATTGATCAAATACCACTTAAGTATATCAAACAAAATGAATAACCTGTTACTAATTTAATTGGGTATAATCGACTTTATCGGGTGACAACAGAATACCCTCTTCTTTAGATCATTGACTGTAAAATAATCCAAGATTCAAATCATTGAACTTGAAGATTGATGGATTAAAGTAAAGCACAAAATAATCCACAGCCTATGTTACCTTAAGGTCAACATTAAATAATGTTTTTGTGTTGCTAAATGACCACATTTCTCCCTGTGACATGTTAAATATGAATGCATTGTTTGTCCTGATCTGTGAGTAATCCTGGCTGCTAGTGCTTCTCCTTATTTGCATAGCAGTTTTAAAAAAAAAAAAAAGAACATTTTACTAATTGTTTTGGATGTTGTTTTAAGGTCAGGGCTTTTAAGCAGCCAGAGAGGTTCAGCCAATGAATCTGAGACAGGAGGAGAGATCCTTGAGGGTTTAAAGGTCTTTGATATGACTTTGCTCACAGAGCAGGGAGTTGCAGCTTACCGTCAGCCGGTCCAGTGAACAGCCGTAGTTCTGGCGTTGCAGCACTCCGTTGCGACGGACCTCAGAGCCGCAGAGCAGCCAGGTGACCTTGGTGCGAAGCTGCGTGAGGGAGGGGGAGAGACCTGACAGCGGGCAGGACGGCAGCTCTGGAGGTGCCAGTGTGGTCAGACCGATATGCAGCGAACCGCACCACTGCTCATCCACTTCATCAATCCTCACCTGCAGAGGACAGAGACAAAACAAGTACCAGTTAGGAGGGGAAAACATAAACATGTCATTTTTATTGAAGAAAATTGTATTTCTAGTATACGCAGATACAAATATTGAAGAGGTTAATGTGCACATCATTTAAAGGTGCCCTGCCACACGTATTTCATTACTTTGTGGTAATGTCTGAAGTTCTACCATGGACCTTGGTTACCTTGTTTCAAGCCATTGTAGCGTGGTATTGAAAGCCTGCAGGCAGACTTGTGCCAGTTCTCTTTAAAGTGGCCATATTATGCTCATTTTCAGGTTAATAACTGTAATGTGAGATTGTATCAGAATAGGTTTACATGGTTTAATTTTCAAAAAACACCATATTTTTGTTGTACTGCACATTGCTGCAGCTCCTCTTTTCACCCTGTGTTCAGGTCTCTGTTTTAGCTACAGAGTGAGACCTCTCAACTTCTGTAACATCTTTGTTGTCAGTTGCACATGCGCAGTAGCTAGGTAAGGATTACATGAGCTAGCTAGCTGTTTCTCCAACTTCGGGCTGTACAAGGCACGATTGACGAATGAGGGCGCACTTCCAACTTTGCGTAGAATACCTGCAGAACAGAATGTAGAATATAGTAAGTAGTTCTATACAATTTATTTTGTAGATTAGAGTGAATTTGTGTGTGTTGTAGCAGTGTTTTGCCATTGAGAACGAGCTAGCATGCTAGCACTAGCATGCTAACGGATAGCCCCCTAGGCCCCTCGTCTCGGCTAGTTAGAAAGCCGTGCAGATTTTGAACAGCTAACCCGAAGACTGAAGGCAGGACACATTCAGAAACCGTATCTCACTCAAAACAGCATGGATGGATTTTTTTCAGAGTTTCTATGTGTGTGGAAGCACAAGAGGCACAAAATAACACCCCAAATCCAAGAAAAAGTGATTTTTTCATAATATGGGCACTTTAATATTCAACGAGCTAAGCTGCTTCACTCTGATTGGCTAACAGCTAGCCAATGAGAGCCTGGCTATCGGCATCCTTTACCCAGCGCAACTGGGCGAGCTCATGAAAAGTAATGAGCTCAGGCAACACCACTTCAGACTGACCAGCTTTTGTAATTGGCCTGATTTCTCCGCTTATTTCTTTTCAGTAGCTAGAGCTGACAGAGGAGGTAGCAGTTCATTTTCACATTCACGACATAACACAAACACATATGGACCTAACATATTTTAAAAAATGCAAGTAAAAACGGTTTTGTGTGGCAGGGCACCTTTAAAAAAAAAACAACATGGTAGGTAGCAGGTTCATTTTCAGAGCATTTCCAGGTAAGCTTACCTCAAACAGCTCGTCCGCTTTGAGTTCCTTCGCACTGAACACGATGCCGTGAGCGTAACCTCCCACTCTGACGCCCTGGCAGCCGTCGCCGAGCAACACCACGTTCTTACCGTGTTTATTGTGGAGCCTATGGGCAACGCCTGCTACTACACACACACACACACACACACACACACACACACGACGAAGAAGAAGAATGGAGATGAGGCTTTGAGGACAATCAATACGTGATGTTTTCTGTCTTTACTCCCTTCTTTTTCCTTTTTATATTTCTTTACCTTTTACCTTTACTATTGAACAAATAAATACAAAACACACCATACGAAAACAATCACAATTATGTTGGTTTCAACCTACAATCAAAAAAAAAAGTATTTTACTAAGCTTTTTACAGACTTTCCATTCAATCCCAAAGCTTGTGTTCTGGAAATGATCAGCCTTTAATTTTCATGCTTTTCAGACGTGAGTAAGGACCCTGATGTGTACCTGGTGAGTGGATGGGAAAGCTCTTCTCAGTGATGTTGCTGGTACAGAGGCTGTTGTCCAGCGGGCCTGAGGAGCTGGTGATGGACACCTGAACACACTGACCATACAGGTCAATCACAGCATACACCTCTACACCAGAGAGAGAGAGAGAGAGAGAGAGAGAGAGAGAGAGAGAGAGAGAGAGAGAGAGAGAGAGAGAGAGAGAGAGAGAGAGAGAGAGAGAGAGAGAGAGAGAGAGAAGCATTGGGTCATCAAATGAAACCTACACTCTTAACTTGAAGACAGCGGTATTTCAACCATATCTGGCTGCAGCAGAGTCCTGATTTAACATTCCTGACGTCCACTGACTACCTGATGGCAGGCCGGTGCAGGCGACTCCTTGATCCACACCATTGATGTAATAATGGAGGTCGCCGCTGGCTGAGCGCATCATGCCAATCCGTGAGCCCGTGGTCAGGGAGTCCAGGTCACAACCGTAGTTGTTGCGCATCGTGTTGCCATCCTGCATGATGGCCGTTCCACTGTGAGAGAAGGAGGAAAACAAATACATGTTTTGAATTAAGGATCTGAACTTCCACAAACGTATTATGTTTTAGTAAGGCTGTCAAACGATTAAAAAAATGTTAAGCACAAACACAAATTGTTAATACTTGATTCAAATTGGAAGGCCTCATTTTAACTTTGGACAACAATCCTTTATGATCCACGTGCCTTTGATAATCTGCCTTATACTGGATGAGAACACATTTGCTTCTTTGTTATTGGACGTTATTTGAAAAGATTATTAAAGATTTTGCTGGGAGAACAACTAAAACACAGCTTTCGAGTCTTCATCTACCTGAGCATCCAAGTGTCATAGTCGATATCAGTCATAGTGTTAGGAAACTCGAGCTCATCTGGCCTGATGGCTGTCACTCCTGGACACAGAGGGGGGAGGAGAAAATCTGTGGTGATTACACATGAAATATATTTAAACAGGAGGTCTAAAATGCCGTCGTAGAGATAAATGTTAGGTTACATACAGTAGATTTTATTCAGTCATGTTTTCTTTTTAACTTATTCACACATAAAGGCAGAGTAGACACAAGAGAAACAACTGACCTGCTTCTATTGAACCCGACCAGCGGTCCACCATCTTCTGAATAATGATTTCAAACAGCTCTCCATCTCGAAGGCACCTACAAGGAGGTAACACGTTAAAATCCTGATGCAGCTCCATCACAACAGATTATCTCAGTGCTGTTTAGTCTTTGCGGTTAGCGCATGCGAGACGAACTGAGAGATGTTTTCAGAACTGTTATGAATTTGTATGTCGGTCAATGTTGTTCATAACTTTGTCTACACGAGATACGATTCGCTAAAAGTTAATCGTCATTCGTTTCATCACCTGTTGGAAATGACAATAGCGTCGTTGAACTCGCTGCGGCAGTTCTGACGCAGGGCGGTGCGCCCCCCGTTGGTGATGACGGCGTTGGTGCCGTGTAGGTGGTGGAAACGCAGGTCGTTGGTTGTGCTGGCCCCTCCGACTGAGCAGGGGCTCCCGGGGGACATGGCTGTGGGACCCTCTGAGCTGTCCTCTGGGAGAGGCAGGAAGTCCACTAACAAAAGGGGAAACAGATAGAAGTTGACATCGTCTAAAGTGGGATCTTGATTAGTTTAGTATCTCAACAGTTCAAAATGGAGCCCCGTTTGTCTTCCTCCCTCTCTCACCCATGTCGTCCATGATGGTGGCCTGAGCAGCCTGGCCATAGAGGTCGACCACGGCATAGACACTGGGAGGGATGTTCCAGGCCGCCGGGCCCTGAGCCACGCCGTTTACAAAGAAGTGGAGGCTGCCGTCTTCTTTCCGCACTACGCCTACTGTGTCACCTGCCTGCAAGAGGGGAAAAAATGGAAAAAAGGGTTAATCAACATGCAAAAGGAAAAAGTCGGGAGTGTTGTGTTGTGGGAGGAGGAAGGAGGAAAGAGGGTGATGGGTATATAAAAGCAGGGAGTGACTGTCAGCTGAGTAATACAAATAAAAATGTCACTCACCTTGAGCCGGTCCAGGTTGTGTCCGTACTCATCCAGTATTGTTGTTCCGTTGTGCATTACGCCATTCCCCGTCATCATCCACGTCCCTGGAAAACAATAACACAGTTGTGGGATCTCTGTTTGAAAGGTATCTCATAAACTCCTCCACACTTACAGTGACCTTTATGTCATGCAACTTTTATCAGGAATCTCAGAAAAGACTGAGGCAGAAAAGAAGACCCACTTTTACAATGCAGATTGTGTTTTACCTGAGCGCAGGTTGGTCATGGTGGAGGGCAGCTGCAGGTATGCAGGGTTGTGCGTTGTGACACCGATTTCGATGGAACCCGCCCACTTGTCCACCATCTTGTCGATGCGAACCTGGAACACCTCGTTGGAGCGCAGCGGCCGGCTGCTCAGGACCACGCCGTGGTTGAAGTCATCAGTCGCACTGTGAAAGCAGTGTTGTTAACTTCTGAGTATATCACTCTGTTTACGTTTAAAGTGCTCTATTTAGAGGATTTCTATATATCCTCCATTGCAAACTTTGGTATTTTTTTTACAGTTATATATACTTGTAAAAAAAAAAAAATAACCTCAGAATTAGATCATATAACTCTAAAAACTGAACATTTCTTTCATTTTGAAGTATTTACCAAAACCTTTCGAGACTCACTGTGGCCGCAGCGCCGTCCTGCCTTCACTGATGATGGCGGCCTTCTGGCCACAGTTGGCGTGAAAGAGCAGTCGGTCGGGCCCCTCCGAGTCTGGAGTGAGGGAAAGAGCTGGCCTGGGCCGGCCGACATCAGGCGATAGAGCCCTCATGATGGCGTTGTTGCGTCTGAGGCGGTCACTGTGGTTGTGGTTGTGGACTATGGTGACTTTGACTGCCATGCCGTAGAGGTCGACCACACCGTAGACCACGCCGGGGGTCTGGGCTGCTGCAACACCTTGGAAAGACACAGAGTGGTTAGAAGTGGAAACCAAGTTGCTTTAATAACACTTGCTCACCAGCCAACAGTCTCAGTTACACTATTTCTTATGTCTCAAACTGCTTTAGCCTCACCTTGGTCGATGCCATTGATGTAGAAATGGAGCGCTCCGCTGGCTTTGCGCATCAACCCTATGAGGTCTCCCTCCTAAACGTGGATGAGAGTAATTGATGGAGATTATAAAAACCAGTGGTGGAATGTAACTAAGTACATTTACTCAAGTACTATCTCTAAGTACAAAACGGAGGTACTTATACTTTACTTGAGACCGAGAGAAATATTGTACTTTTCACTCCACTACATTAATCTGACAGCTTTAGTTAGCTTACAAATTAAGATTTTTGCACAAAAAACACATGTAGTTTATAAAATACAATGATTTATTATAAATTAAACTACCCAACAATATACAGGCCTACAAGTACAGCTGAAATGATTAGCTGATTAAACATTTAGTTGATCCACGGAACTGTTTTGATCCGTTCCAGATTCTAAATTGTAAGGAGTTTTCTGCATTGAGTACTTTTACTTTTATACTTTAAGTATATTTTCCTGATGATACTTACATACTTTTACTTAAGCAACATTTTCAATGCAGAACTTTTACTTGTAACTGAGTATTTTTACAGTGTGGTATTAGTACTTTTACATAAGTAAAGGATCAGGATGAAAAAACAGACGCACTAGCACGGTAGGTGGCAAAACAAAATGTGTGTCTGCATCACCACAAACCTGAAGTTCATCGAGGCTGAATTCACAGTATTCCCTGCGGGTTCCTTTCCCGTTGGTCAGTATCCCACAGCCACTCATCATGATTGTACCTAATCCAAGCAGCCAGGAGAATGTCAGTAATTTCCCAATGAACAACTGTTTTGTTTAATACAGTTTGTTATGCTATGTGTCTATTTGTGTGTGTGTGTGTGTGTGTGTGTGTGTGTGTGTGTGTGTGTGTGTGTGTGTGTGTGTGTGTGTGTGTGTGTGTGTGTTACCTGAGCGCAGATTGGTCATAGTTGCAGGATAGTCCAGGTTGTTGGGATTGTGTGTGGTCACACCAATCTCTATTGAGCCTGACCACTTGTCAACCAGCTTATCAATGCGGATCTGAAAATAGAACAGAAATACATTTAAACTTTTCTAGTACAGACAAAATTCTCATTATTCATCAGCTAAAATGAAGAGATCTTCCCTATTCTGCCTTAAGCCAAGTGATGGATAGCACCAGACCTCCAGGCATGAAAGTGAACATCTGGAGTTGATGCGACTAAAATGGAAAAATACACTGTTCACTGTATTTTACTCTATATTTTTCAGCACATTTTAGAAACACCATAAATAAATAATATAAAAACAATATTCCTGACTTCCTTATAAGGTGAATAGGCTTGAATCCTTTCCAGGTAATGACTTTTTGATTCTTTGTCTGTGCCTGCTTAGCCATCATGTTGACATGCAACTCGCCTCAAAAATAAATACTTTTTAATAATCTTCTAGTGGGGCTAAAACAGCTGTAAATCAGTTAGTCAACGAAAGAAATATTATTACAATTTTGACATTTAGGTAATTTATCACATAGAAATGCTAAATATTTGCTGGTTCCACCTGCTCAAATGTGAGAAAATGCTACTTAACTTTGTTTTTATGGCTTTAGGAAATTGAACATCTTTGAGGTTTGAGCTGTTGATGCCACAAAACAATAAATATAAAGATGTCACCTTCATCACCAATTAATCAAAAACTGACGAATAATTGATAAAGAATCATTATTTGCGGCCCTACTTCTTGATCTCAAATTTGTTGTCAAATTATTAATATCAACGTTATTGGGGAGATATAGAATACTGTGATATTTGTTTCAGTATCACCTGGACCAGGGCACCTGCCCAGCACTCTGACATCGCTCCATTTGTGCATGTATAGGACCTGAGCATGTGTGTGTATTTCAGGCCTGTGTGTAGTGTATTTTAACAAACAGTGTGTAAATTAAATTATTACAATGACACATCAGTCACTCTTTAGCTGTCACTACAGTATTCATGTATGAACAAACATCGTAGCAATGTGATTGTTAACACCTCAAACATCTCGTTGTGTCGGAGCGGCCGGTTGGTCATCACCACGCCGTTATTGAACTCGTCCAGCGGTCTCCTCCGCTCCGCTGTCTTGTTGTTGTTGCTCAGTTTGATCAGTGTGCCACATTTCTCGTGGAAGAGCAGCGCGTCGTTGGTGGTCATCGCACCCGTCACAGCCGCCAGCCCCAACCCTCCGTTACCAGCTGGGCTGTTGTTCGTGTTTCCACCTTCTCCAGCACTTCCGCCTGTTGTCCCTGTTCCACTGTCGCTGTTGACTGCACCTCCTCCACTGCTGCTCCCCCTGTCATTTCTGGAAGAGGAGTCAGATCCTGAATTTCCGCCGCCGCCGCCGCCGCCTCCTCCTCCTGCTACTCCTCCTCCGCCGCCACCACCATCTTCCCCTCCCCCCTCATCCTCAGAGCGATAAAAAGATACTATTGCTTTGTTGAACACGTCAAAGAGCTGGTGCTCTGTTAGAACTGTAGAGAGAGAGGAAGATGAGGTTGTCAATACTGGTCATGTTGCACAACGTCCATCAACTGCTCTGAGGAGGATTTTCTTACCCGTGTCCGGCTGCAGGTTGTTGGGGAACTTGTCTGGTCTGCTGCAGCTAAGCTCAGGCACTGACCGGGCAAAGAGTGAAAGGGATACGGGTGAATACAATAAATCCCAGAATATAGGTTGTAAAAAAGAACCATATTGATAAAAAGGTCCCCATACCTTCATTTCCATTCATCATTCCATTCATTGCTGCCACATTCATCAGTGCCGTGATCCCCGCATCCTCCCGACCCCCACACACCACCACCTCTTCCTCTTCCTCCTCCTCCTCCTCTTCCTCCTCCTCATCATCATCATCCACCTCCTCGGCCCGCCCTATTGTCTCTTTCTCCGTAGAGGGCGGTGGTGGCTCACAGCTCACCACCGTCACTTGTGTGCACTTGCCGTACAGGTCCACCACTGCCCAGAGCTTGGGCGGCAAGCCGCTTGCGGCCGAACCGCAGTCCTGGCCATTTACCCAGAGGTGCAGCTCCCCGCGGGAGCTGCGCTGAATGCCCACTCGGTCGCCCTCGGCTAGCTGGTCGAGGTCGCGCCCGTACTCCTCCAGGACCGAGCGCCCGTCACGTAGTACCGAGCAGCCTGACACGATCCAGGAGCCGCCCTTAAGGCCTGTGGCGCTACTGGGGAAGTCCAGCGCGGCGGGGTCCAGTGCCGTCACACCAATCTCAATGGAACCGCTCCACGAGTTCACCTGAGGAGAAATAGGGGAAAGGGTTAATGAATATAAGTCACAAATAATGACACATCATTGCCTTCAGAAGTTACCAAAACCTAATGTTAAGCCCTGCATTTGCCGAAACACTCAAAGTTTTTACTGATATAAAATTAATTTTATAAAGACATGAAATTTAGAGACAGTGGCAAATACAATAAGTTGTAACAAAACAGTTGACAGCAGCTGTCACTCTGATCACTAAAAGATATCCAAGCTGTGATGTTAAAAGCACTGTGCTAAAAACTGCAGGTAAATATCTACGTGTGCCTTGTTCCAATGATCCATCGTTATTTTTAGTCGTTCTGTCAGTGAAGAACGCAGCTCAGGAAGAGCTTCTTTGAAAACAAAGCAGGACAGTTGAAACACACAGTGACACAAAAAAAACCAAAGCTACGTGATAGCAACATGTAATGGCAATGACTGCATCTCTAGCAGTATGGAAGAATCACCATTATTAACTTGCAATGTCATGTGGCAAATAAATTCACCCAGGGTCAAACTAATTCATCTCTCAGTACGCCTGCACCTAACTTCAAAAATTAGATGTTCAACACATATTATGCATAAAAGGTAGAGGACTGCACATTCAGTACTATATTTAGACCAGGTGCAGGAGAGCATATTAAAGAACAAAATGGAGAGTATGCAACACTTGAGGTCATTTGCAAGTGTTGTACATCTTTTGTTTATTCAGTTGACCATGAAAACTGTAATCAGTGTGTAAAGTGTGTCATTAAACCTGTGCACACAAAGCATACAATATATAAGCAAGCAAGCTTCACCTCCATTAACTTGACTTCCAAATAATTCAAGACATGAAAACACGAAATAAATGATTCACTGCAAAACTCCTTTCGTCTTTGCACGACATTGGAATCATGTTGCTTAACACGCAGCCCGAGATATCCATTTCTTCAGCTCACATTAATGTGATACTTTATTGATCTCCGGTGCTGAATTCTATTTTTTGTGCGTTTTGCCTCCGTGGTGTGTATGAGATGTGGAGTGCAGTGTCAGCTATAGAGCAGCAGAGTCAGTGCAGCTGGTGGAGATTCACTTAGAGACATTTTAGCCCAGCAGATGCTTGCCGACAAAGGCAAAAAGGGGCATGAACCCACGTCATCCCACTAAGGAGTGATCTCCTGGCTCGCTGCACTCCACCTGCTGCCCCCCTGGAGAGTGACATCCAACAAAAAGCCATGCAGTTTGTTCCTCAAGAAAGGAGAATGAAGTCAAAAATGTAAGATCAATCTTCAGCCACTCTTCTCTTCCCTGTTTCCCCTGGTACTCTGCAGGACTCCAGTTGGAGTTGGCAGAAATCCACCCTGATGAAGTGACCTTGAACATAACATTGAAGCCCTACCAGCTCCTGGGATGTTTGTTTCTGCAGCTCACCTCTGTGCCGAGCAAAAAACAAAAATAAAAGAAATTTCCTCTGAGAAAAAAATCATTTTTTAAAATATTGTTCTGTTTGCCTCCTCTCCTACGTCTGCTCCCATGGGGTCCTCCTCAGCTCTGTGGCAGGTGCTATGTAAGGCAGTGTGCTACGAAGCCCAGCTATCTAGGTTAACAAATTTAGTAGTAACTCAGCCTGACCGGGTCTGTGTGGAGGAGACAGACATCTCCTTCCTTTACTCATTCACTTATGTAACAGCAGCCAGTGGGGGGGTCTCTCTCTCTCTCTCTCTCTCTCTCTCTCTCTCTCTCTCATGAACACTGGACATCTTTTGAAAATAATGAAAAATTAATTGCATCAAAAGCAGAGCCTGATAAACAAGAAAAGCTTCTCATCTTACAGATCCTACACATGCAGCGAGACAGAATGTTAACAGCTGAACTCTGTATAGGGGAGAAGTGAACAAAATGATCACATTAATAAGATACATTTTGGAATAAGTTAACATTCAAACAACCAGGTTTTACTACCACAAATGTTGTATTACAAATGTTGATGTGATTTTGAGAAAAGAAAGTTGATATTTATATATTTATGTCTTTTTACAAATATAAAAAAACAAGTTAGACTTTAAAAAAACAGTTAATTTACTGATACTTTTTTTTTTATTCTTTTGCCAATTATCCAATTGGCAAAAGAATAAAAGTATCAGTTCAACGTTATTGGGGAGATATCACCAATATCACTAATTTTATTAGTAGAAGTAATATGTTCCTAGACTATACTAGGGCTGGACGATATGACGATATATATCATCAAACGATTTAAAAATATATTGTAAGATTTTTTTCTACATCGTTTCTATCGCAATGTCTGGGGGGAAAAACAGCGGCCGCACTGTGCTACAGCAATGTCAAGGACTTAATTCACACAGGAGCATACCAAAATAGGCTTTACCATGTGCAAAAAAAATGTATTATTTTCATTATTGATCTATCTGCCAAATTTTTCTCAATTAATCATTTTAGCTTTAATTACCTGTGACTAATATCATGCAGCAGGCTACAGTATGGTATCTTCAATTTAAAATCAACTCCTCGCTACTACAATGCTACTACTACTACTATGTGATATTCCTCTAGATCACTTTGTGAATCACACAGCTTTAAATACAAACCCTAAACCATTTGACAGTATCCTACGCTGGGCAAACCACCACTGTAGCTCAGTAGACAGGATGGGCAGGATGGGTCATGCCAATCTGGGTGCCCTGTGATGGAAAAGTATTGATTTTCAGACATGCATTTCATGACAGAGCATGAGGCTGTTTATGAGAGCCCTTATCAGGCTGAGAGCACCATAAGTGATGAATAATCATTTACATACAGTAGGTGCTGTTAAACTTTACTGGCTCTGGTGAAAGAATTGAATTTGTTCTTCATACTATACAGCGGAGTTGGAGATTGTATAGAAACATGAGTTCTAATCATTCCCATAGCTTCTGCTCATGTGAAAAGATTAACATATATTTAGGGGAATGTGTAACTTTAAGATCATTTTTAGGTTATGTGATCTTTAGGAACAGCAAGTTATTGTATCTTGGTCTGATAACAAAATAAGACGTATTAAGAGTGACACGGTTGTATCTTGGTAACATTTTACTGGTTGTCTGCAAAAATGCAATCAATAAACTGGTATAAAACGGAACCTCTAAAACAATGGATGTGCGTAGTAAAGTAGTATCTGTAATGGAAAATCTGACATTTTCACTGAGGAATAAAAGGGAGACATTTCCCAGAAATTGGGAGATATGGATCACTTTCTCTCGAACCAACAAGGACACAATCATATTTATATCTGGATAAATTGAATGACAATGTGGACATGAAGAAAGTAGAGCAACAACTCCACTTAGTTCCCATACTTTGCTGATGTTTTTTGTAAAATATCTTTAAATTGTAAGGAATAATAAGTGACAGGTAAAATGAGAGCAAATGTCCCAGCAATAAGAGAGGAATAATGTATGTTTACAGACCAGTAACTAATGACTTATACCTTTTAGTGGTCAAACTCCTCATGTATTACACCGGCTGCTTGATCAGTGCTGGTTAAGGTCTGAATATGCTTTGTTTGGATCAAGATGTGTGTAAATAGTAACATGCAACTGTGAATATTATTAATGACACTGGTAACTGATAGCTGAGACTAATTGTACGCATTTGTGCCTATTAAGGTTCACAAATAGCCTTTGAGTAAATAGAATAGCCCAACCTGGTATGAGCACTGCAGTATTATTAGAGACAGACTGTCAGACAGGCTGACAGGCACCTACGACTGTCATCGACTTCTTCAAAACAAAACAGAGCTACGTTAATAAGCTTAGTTGAGCTTCTGTAGTGCAATAACCAACAGCAAGTCCTTGTCAACACACGACAGAACCCCAATAGCACCTTCCAAAAAAGCTAGCTCCCTAGCCTGAGCTCACGCTGCTTGCTGCTGCTAGCGGCTCGTTAGCATGGCTAACTCACGGTACCAAAAGCAACGCAAGCGGTTCGTCGCTAGCTAAGTGTCTGTTTAACAAATCCATACACAACAATGAATGTATTAAGTCCATCCATCCCTGCTAAATCTCTGACAGTGTCTGTAATGCGCCACTGAACAATCGCAACAACCGTGGTCGCTGTCAAGCAGTGCGAACCACCTTGGGTAGGAAAAGCCCCTCACTGCGGACAGAGACAGCCCCCCGGGCCGTCCCTCAAGCGCTGCTCCCGCATTCACGCTGCTCTCATCCCCGCTCAGGAGAAGCAGCAGCGGCGGGCCTGTTGTTGTTTACCTTCTTGTCAATACGGACGGTGAAGACGTCCCGGTCCCTCAGCGGCTCCTTACTAAGCACCAGGCCATGGTTGAACTCCTGGACTGGCTGGTTGCGCCGGGCGGTTCGGTTCGAGTTGGACAGGCCGATCAGCTTTCCGCTCCGCGGATGCAGCTCCGCCGCCATCTTCAGTGGGCGGCCAGTATTCACGACAGTCGGGGTTTGCGACAGTAGCTAACGTTATGGCAGCCGGTAGACTGCTAGACTACTGCAATCGATACGACTGAACTGCACCGCACCCATTTCTGTAATACATAAAATGACTCAATGCAACATTATTTTAAGATTGACACTTGTTTATAAATGATAGGATTGTTTTAATTATAATTCTAAAAACTAAATTCAACAAAGCTATATAAATTGAAGCCTTCATATTTTATTTTAGGCAATATATCTGGCTAAATCGGTGTTTTTTGTTTTAATTTTTGTTGAGTCTACATATCACTGAATGTGAGGTCTATTAAACATAAATACTTTGGATTTTATTGGGTGGAACATTTTATTCATAGATGTAAATGTATGCCCCGAATGACTGAACTACTCTGCTTGCATAATCTCCCATAATCTTTTCATGTTTTGTTGTTTAACATGAATGTGTAGTTCAAGAAATTATTATAGTAATACTAATAATAATAAATAATAATTCCCTTAAATACATACATTACTACTTACTTACATTACACACATGCACATAATGTTTTCTCTTCCTTCTATGCTTCATCAACTCAAAAGGTGACTTGTACAGGCACATGTAATATATTTCAACTTTATAAACATATAAAAAAATGACATTTTTGCTTATTCCTTAACACTATTGCTTATTCCCTAACACTGTTTTTCTTGGATGATAAACAATCTTTTTTTATTTTACGTCAATCTAGGCCTACGGTTTTATTGTTTGGGTAGCATCATAAGGAGTGGATGGTTTGACTCTCACATTACCTTCAACAATCCACTAGAGGGAGCAAAATCCATGTTTTAAATCTCTGTCTCACTTATACCCCATGCACTCAGTATCTATCTTTAGTGTTTCATAATAGTGTTTAAATCTCCTAAAACACTATAGGCCTTTGTTTTGCTTCAAATGCAGCAGTAAAATTCATATTCATGGTTAGCTATACTATGGATAATCATATTTTATTTAGAAACAGACTGTTGCATGTACCAAGGTCACAAAATCACTCACATTTTGCAGATTAATCAGCATATTCTGTTAAAATAGGTTAAAAATAGATATCTATTGAACAACCTATTTATATTTTATTGTAAATTTTCCACATTTTAGAGGTTAATTTGTACAAATACCTCATCCGACTACAGAATGACTATTAGTAGACATTGTTTTCACTTTAACACTTTTTTTTTTTTTTTTTTACATCATTTGGATCCAAAAGCATCCATTGCAAACATTGAATCCACATATTGAACATGCATACTTTCATGGTCTATGCAGGGCAGCTGTGAGAGGAGATTGACATGTGTTTGACAGCTAAATCCAGGTCCACATCCTTCCCTTGGACCTGGATCTTCTCCAGACAGCCTGTCAAGAATTGGGAACCAACGTCGTCCTCCCCCTTACCTGAAATGTGAAAAAGGGGAAGAAGAAAACACAAGTGACCTTGTATTGTACTCCACCAAGCTCCTTGTCTGGCCTCATCAAAGGATTTACTGTATTGATATTTATTTTATTATAAACTGGTTGTTTTCTTGTGCTTTCAATCTTATTTATTTAGTTAATTATGTCTTTTATTGTATGTTTTTTCTATAAACCCTATCTGCAAATCAAAATGATTTCTAGGACATTACATTTGAAGATATAAAGACTGTAGCTGAGTGTACAGACAATTTTGAGACACACTGCAAATCACTGCTGTTAAATCTCACCTAGGAGACCTCCAAATGCGAGTCTACCCCCTCTCCATGGGGTCAAATAACCAGGGTGGCTCCCTGCGATAGATAACTTTGTAGTCTTTGATTCATCTTCATCTTGAAACACTTGCAGTTTATCTGTCTCAAAGGTTATCACCAGTCTCTTGAAAGTGTCATTCATACTGAGTTTTTCTTCACCGAAAGTGAGTGTGACCTCCTGCAAATTCAAGAGAGAGACAGAAGAAGTAACTTAAACATAACTCGTAATTCATAACTGTCTATGTATTAATTCATAATGGTCTCCAATCTGTGTGTCTGCATGTGTGACCAGTATGTGGGGATTACATGATGCAAATGTTCATTTAAGCTATGAAGCCCCCCTAACAGTGCCATGAGCAGTTGGAAACAGATGCTGAATTATTAGTAAATTCAGTTTGATTCATATGTGATTAATGTGCATACCTTTGTGTTATTATTGGCCACTAAAGCAAAGATAATCTCTTGCCCAGGAGCCTTTATGCTCAAAATGGTCCCATCCATCTTACTGAAATCTCCCCACAATTCAGTCTTGACCACATGATCTGCCTCAATGGGGAATACTGCAGAGGACATAAGAATAACTCACAAAATTAACAGAATCTGAATATAGCATATTATAAATAAAAGTATGCCGTGTCATGCAAGAATGCATTATCCAGGCCTGTTGGAAAGCTTGGTATTATATGAAGGAGTCTTAGCACTTGTCCATATCTTGTATAATCAAGCACGATGTTTTCACCTGAGGTGTTGAAAATGGCAAATCCAGTGCCAGCGAAATAGCTGCCAGGTTGGATGTTTTGATAGCAGGGCCACAGCTCCTCCACGTCCGCCTCCCAGGGGATGCTGAGGTTTAGCCAGCTGCCTTCCCGCACACAGCCATCCATCTGCGGCTGAAACTACAGCAAAGAACGCAACAATGCATTTAGTGGAATGAACTGCAAGACAAACAGTGAGCAGAAGAGCAGGAATGTGTGATTGGGCAGAAGTGTTCAAGAGTCAAGATTGTTTATGGTAATTTTTCAGTTGACATTGTCACAGGCCTGTTACAGGGTGCCTAAACAAGGAAATCCACCCTAAAAAAAACTTACCGTACTGTTACACGTTACTGGCACAAAACAAAGTGTAATTTATAGGAACATTTTAAAGTAGTATATCTGTTTTATTACAAAGGATAGCTGCCCAACACTAAGTCATGTTGCAGTTACAATGCAGTGTACAACACTAACCGAAATGTAATTTCTCTGGCGTTAGTCCAACAAAACAAACAACAAAAGCTTCTTTTTAGTGTCATAATTTTGTGCTGACATTCAACAAAGGAGATAAAACATAAAATAGGTAGATATGCTGACAAAAGCCTCAATAAACCATAATGCAATGCAGCCACCAAAGAGTTCCTTGCTCTGCCAGGCATTTGTTTGACAAATTATTCCCAATTCAAGGTCCACTAACAATTTCTTTCTTTTTTTTTATGAGCTTTACATTGTATCACAGTCTTCATTAGCAGTTTGCTCTGTTGTCATGGCAATTGATCTGTTGCTATGCATGCATCCATAGTACCTTAGTAATACTTATTGTCCGCTACCTTGGAAAACTTCACCGACTTTATGACAAGTTCATGTTCATTTTCCACTTGTTGTTGAATGGGAAATAAGATGCAGAAGCAGACGTTTGTACTGTAGGTGAAGCAGGTGGATGAAAAGTAGACCAAATTAATTACAAAATAACTTATGGAATCTATTGAAAAAGACAGAAAAAAGACAAATGTATCAAAAAGTATCCCAGGAAGGATTAACAGTATACCTGAACAATCATCTTTTCCTTGTCGATCAGGATCCCGCCAACGGCCAGTCGGAGTTCACCTACAAGGATCTCCTGTGTCTGTTTGGACTGCATGCCCACCTCTAGCCTATTGGAGCCGTCCACCTCTAGAACCACAAACTTCTCTTGGTGGCTCACCTCCAGCTGGGTGGCACCAGGAGCACAAGAAGAATTCAGACTGAAAGTTACTGCTTTGCACATGGTCACACTATACACTATGTCCAGTATAGGCCTACTGTATGATTATTTTTCTGAGGTCCACAAACTTTTATGAAATTTCACTTATTTCCAGTGCAGAACACTTAGGGCCCAAGCATCGTCATTGTCGGGGGCGAATGCCATATTGAAATTCTAATGTTTCTTCTTCTTCTTCTTCTTCTTCTTCTTCTTCTTCTTCTTCTTATTATTATTATTATTATTATTATTATTATGTGTTCGAGCGCAGTTTTGAAGTGCTTGGGCTACTCAAAAACGCACAAAAATTGGTACGCGTATGATATCAGACTTGGTGAAAATTGTGATCTGACATGGGTCACAGACTTGGGCTTGGCAAATAACTTTCACGTAGAGGCATGGAATTTGGTAGACATATTTATCATATCAAGACATGCAAAAAAGCCTCTTGGAGCCATACCCTAAACCCAACAGGAAGTCAGCCATTTTGAATTGAAAATTCATGTTTTGGACTATTTTGGCCATTTTCAGGGAATGTACTTAAACAAACTCCTCCTACAGATTCAACCTGATTGACTTCAAAATTGGTCACTACAATCTAAAGACCTTTGCAAAGCTAAATTGCAAAGTCTTTCATACATGATCACATTCCAGACCTGAAGAGATCTACATGGGTCTCAGGCTTGATTATGGTAAATTGACTCATAAGCGCCCCCTACAAAATTTCAAAGAAGTAGCCCCTGCAGTGCATTTCACGTAGATGTCTGAAATTTGGTAGGCATATGTAGCATGACCAGACTTACAAAACCCAACAGGAAGTTGGAGCCATACCCTAAACCCAACAGGACGTCAGCTATGTGAAATTATGGATGATTTCGACCATTTGCAGATTACTTTAACATACTCCTCCTACAGAAACCGGAACGACTTCGAAATTTGTCAGTACAATCTGAAGACTTTGGCAAGGCTAAATTACTAAACTTTTGCACTTGCTTCCAATGGTATGGGCATGGCTAGGTGTCAAATTACCAAATAACGCAGCAAAACAGGTAGTTGTTTCTAACTTGAGTGTAGGCCTACATTGTCCAATCTGCCCCAAATTTGTTATTAATTAGAGAACAGGCATGAGAGCATGTACAAGTCAATAATGAGTTATAGTCATAGCACCACCTACTGGCAACAGGAAGTAAGCCCTGATGAAAATCCTTCGATTTACCTGAAATTTACATGATGTGGTTTAAACATGATATACAGCAACATGACATATAAATATTGTGTTCTCAAGCGCCACATAGTGGACACAGGAAGTGGTGCACAATTTGAAATATGTAATTTCTAACGCTATGCACTATATGGAGGGAATTAAGTCTAAATCTTGCGTGCATGTGTTCGACGGTGATGAAAATACATGGCTGCATTGACTGAGAGCTGCCGGCACCCCCGACGTGCGTGGATTGCGAGGGCCTGTTCATTGCAGCTTGCGGCTTTAATTTGTTTTTGAGATCACTTGATTAATAAAAAAATCAAACTAAACTGGAAACTCACTGTGTGCCATTTTCCATCATTGAGCTTAGGGCCGCCTGCCACGCTGACGAGGATGTCTTCTCTGCTGATCTGCATCAGGGGGATACCGTCCATCAGGGACAAAACAAACCAGTCCTGTCCATTTTTAGTGTCTCCGTAGAAAATGGCACCTTCTGGGTCAAAGGTCCGTAACTGAAAGGATGACTTGATACTGCATAAACAGAGCAGAATAAAATTAAATTCAGGAGAATGCTGGTCCATAAAGAAAATGATTCTCCCCATTTTTGATTTCTTTTTATAGGCTTATACTTTTAAAATCTTAATGCTGCTGACCAACAATATTTTGTCCTACTTTTTACCCAGACCAGTGCCACTGACAGAAGGGTAAAAAGCAGTGATAGGGGGCTTACGTTATTAGGCAACGTAATAAAGAATTATATATTATGTTATCAAAAATAAGGGGACAAGCATCAAAAATCTACAGCAGGCCCAGAATTCCTAACTATACCTTGTACTTGCTTCCACTTATTCTCCCCAAAGTGCTTGTACTAAAGGTTTTCTGCTAAATTTGAACTAGCTTACAGGCCCGGTTTTAATTTTCAAATATGCAAGAGACTTTTTTGCCTTGTTGACCACAGATTTTCAGTGAGCAGTTGATGTGAAGCCTTCACGGTGCAGTGGTTTGCTCCCGCTGACGTACCTGCGGATCTCACTGAGGTTTACTGTTGTGTACATCATTGGCCTCCAGATGTCTCTGTCCTGGCCGAGGTAGACAGTAGCCCCGCCTGATACTTCTTTCTGGAAGACACAATGTACATAAGGTACTCATTTAACATGAAATCATTACTTCAGCTCTTTTTGTCTTTCACACTTCTTCATATTCTATAAACCCTCCTTTTGTATTTTCTTGTCAAATATCTTGATTGATTAGTGGTTAAAAGTGTTAGTGAGGAGTGAGGATTTTAATTCAATTATGGATTCAACTTAAAAACTTCCATATTTTTAACAAGGTAAGTGCAAGTGGTAATGAAGTGCAAAATCAATGTTGAGACATTGACCAGAGAGCCATATGGCATACAGTATATCAATAATACAATGGCTCCTTTAAAGGGGTAAAAGCAGCTGGTAGTGTGGTTATGGCGCTGATTTGTCCTCCCACTGACTAAGCAAAGTCCTAAGTCTAAATAAATTATTAGAGCATGCCCGGATACCCCTTTTCAACTGGCATCTAAATTAGACCCAGTATGAGTTGATACATGTTTTATCTTTCACTGGTTCATATTAGGCTTTTATACTGCATTTTGTCTAACCTAAATCTTCAAGACCTATAAAACAGAATACAGAGGATGTTTAATTGCCTAAGAGGCTCTGAGACAGATATTTTTGAATACTTAACTGTATGTGACCTTTTCATAATTTTACAGCAAGCAAAAACATTAAACATATCACAGGAACCATGTAGTATGTGAATTTATTATAGCTACAAAATGCACATAGACCATTTATACACCATATTTATATAAAGATTTCCACTCTTTGTTCCTTCATTTTTGATATGGCAAAAGGGAGCACATGCTCTTTAGACTATCAGATAGAGATTGATAAAAGCATTTTAACACAACAAACACACATACCAGTAAACTATAATTGTAACATTGCATGTGAACATACCTTACCCTGTCTGTTCCCTTGACCCTCAACTCCCCACCCCAGCAGAGTGAGGCTCAAAGTGAGCAGCAGTCCGCCTGCCATTGCTTTCCAAAACACAGCCATCCTTCAGTGCATTCACCCACCCAGGCCTGCCAGTGTACAGTCTCCTGAGCCTTTGGATGGTCTGCTGATTCCAAGTTACCCTGAGGCGTCGGTGGTGGGACGAGAAGCAGAGAGACTTCAACAGTTTGTGAAGAGAAGGTGTGTGCTGGCACACTGTCCTGGGGTCCAGAGGGCAAATATGCCATGGTCAGTGCGGGTTATCGATCCCCAGGAGGGAGTGCTTCGTGGCTGTGTGGTTGTGACCAGATCAAACATGTAGGTGGACGAAAGGCAGAGTGGGCAGCAGGCAAACAGAGGATAAAGGAACGAAAGTGTAGAGTAAAAGGCAGAAAAAAATCTTAGCTAGGAGCTCTTGTAATATTAGAAATAATTCCAAATTTGGCAAACATTTCTTTTAATAAAATGAGCATTCCGTCTGTACATCTCCTGCCTTTGCGGGTGATTCATGTAGAGTGGACACCGCAGGCCGGGTAAGTGACCTTAGCCAGACCACTGATTTGTGTTTACCCATTACACAGGAACCTTGATTCCCCACAGCTGACTCATGACTCAGTGTGTTGTAGAGTGAAGAGGAGAGAGACATGAGAGGGGAACTGTTCTTCCAAGTCACAAAACTCTTTTTTGCTCTTATACTCGCTTGATTCCTGTGATACAGCCTCCTTCCAGGAAGGCTGTGATAACTGGGGAATACTTGGAAAAGTGCAAAACACACACACACACACACACACACACACACACACACACACACACACACACACACACACACACACACACACACAGAAAGTAACAGTAGACAATCTGTTATTCAGTTTGTTTGAAGTTAATCTGAAATGTTAAATTACATCACATTTGTCATGTGTGCACTCACAGTCTGACACGTCATTAACTGTCGTGGAGAGTGTGCAGATAGGCCTTTTTTCATAACAGATACCTTGATAGCTCAGAAGGAAAAGCACAGGTGTAAACAATAACATTAACGAAGGCTGCATTCCTTTTAGCTGGGTAAGTTTCAGTGTCCTTGTATTGCGCATGTTTTCCCATTGTTATATCTTATTGGGGCATTTGAACAGAACAGAGACATTGTTAATGTTGTTAGTAACACCTGTGCTTTTAGGCTATCACAAGTCAATATGTCAGCTGTGAAAAAGACCCACTGAGGTAAACTAATGCCTTGCTATGCTGAAAAACTGAATTTATTACTAGCAAGACAGCACTGCACCTTTAAATCCCAACCATCCCTGAGGCCATCGATGCACACTTTCCCCCCTCCCCCTCTTAATAAGGATGAATGTTTTGATCAATCTATTCAATTTCTGAAATGATTTCATTCATATTTAGTTTTCAATTCATCTCTCACATCATATATTAAGAGCACAAAGATGAGTGAGTCACCAAGCCAACTGTTTCTGTTCTGGGAAAGTGCTCATTCAAGGACAGTGAGAAATCAGCTGCCGGACTGCCAAAAAAGGAAGCTGTAATCAGCCTCTTGTTTACATGCCAGCATCAAACGTTTAGGACAAAGGGGTGTGTTTATATATTTAAAATAAAAAAACAAAAATGTGTGCTGTGGTTAATATCATATAAAAGAAAACACCATGGAATGAATTACCAAAGATACCAAAAAATATTCACCAGTGAGTTAACAGAGAAGGTATTAAATTAAAACTGAATTCACAGTGATTAAAGTATCAACCAAGGGATAATGTGCTTAAAAGAAGTGCAAAGGATGACCACAACTTGTTCCGTTTTCACCAATACACTAAATGTTAAATGTACATTTCACTGGAGAATTTGCAGGGAGGATCAAACAATGTGAAAAAAGGCATCCGCCAACTTTAAGCACATGGTTCATATTAAGGACTCTAGATCAACTTGTAAAGCTTAATAGAGACATAATGTATAACAAAAAAAAGCATGAGTCCAGACTAGAGTTGATTTCATTGGGTCATCAGGTTAATACTTTATTTTGTTTGATTGCAGCAAAGAGAGATAAAGGGAGACGGAAACAAGGGGAGAGAGAGAACAGGAAGAATGTCGGAAAAGGAGACTACAGGCTTTGGGAGAGCTGTGGCTACAAGCCTTTGTATCAAATCTAAAGACAAAGTCATCAGGCAACATTAAAACATCTTTTAAAAATAACATTAACATATTTTGTGGGCTCTATATGGCACAGTATTATCCTAGACATGTACACGATACCAAAACAGTTTAGCCACACCCCTACATCTATGAACAGCTTCATAGCAAACAAAGCCATGACATCTATCTCCAAATCATACTGTCATCTCTCAAGAAAACGTTCATTTGCTATTCAAATTTCTTATGCCATAACAAGGCACCTTAACAGTTGAAATCTGGCAGATCCACATCTTACTAAAGATAATTATTTAAATATCAAAGCAGAGGCACATTCATTTAAACTAAAACATACAGTAAATAGTTTTATATTACCACCAGATTCCAGTCCAGTCACTACAATACGTCGATTTGCATGCTTTTGGTCTGTATGATAACCATGATGGCAAACTATGGCATAAGAAATGGTCCAAAAACACAAACATGTCCATCTACAGGAATGGCTTGAGATAGTGTATTGGAGACAGCAAGGCTTTTTTACACTGAAACTAACCCACAGAAAAGTGTCAAAGAACAAAAAAATAACAGGTGGCTCATATACTGCCAAGGGATATGCTGCTCAGGCAGATTTATTTTGGTATTCATATTCGCGCAGTCACTCTTGTACGCAAAACACGTACGCCTACACGCAAAAGGCTTGTAACCACACCCAAGGGGATGCTTATGCACCCCTGCAGTTGGTCACGATGTGTTTCAACACTCCTGTCTGAAGGGTTAGGGTGTCCCAGTACCATCACACGCACGCACACGCACACAGACAGACAGACAGACACACACACACACACACACACACACACAGAGAAACATATGTACTTCATTCAGAGGAGTTGCAGTGTGCGAGTGTATGCTTTAAAAAGGGAGAATTAAACAGCTCCTAAATAGTGACTGTGAGATGTAAATGTGGCAACTAGTTTTGAGGAATTGTTCATAATGAAGACAAAAAATATTAACAGAGATATGGAAGATGAAAATATCAAAGGAAACAGAAACAAAAGCTGTGCGAACAATGCCAGTTTGCTGAGGATATAAACGGTTAGGAAGCAAGTGTTGCTCATGCTTTGTGGATACAGAACCCAAGTTTACTGACATGATCCTAGGACTACTGTATATATGCATACCAGACGTTATACGGTTCTTAAACAGGTTATTTGTGTCAAAACAGAAACAAAAAGGAACTGAAACCAACTCTACCATTAATGCAGCTGTACTTCATTAACCTCATGACTAAATTTACATTCATATTTTTAAGTTTACTCCCCCTTTTCACTGAAGCCATTTCCATCTGGTAAGAGGGCTAAACAACAGAAACAACAACATAGTTTAACAAAACAAACATAGAAATAACATTACACATAACAAAAAGGCCCCAGGAGGGCACCTGGGGAGTTTCGGCCACCACTTTGGCTGCTAAGCTCAGCCTTTTCCTACCTCTTAGTAAATGACACAGGGCAGGAGGGTATATAGTTCAGGCTATTTCCAATCCCTCCTCAGTTGGGGAGCAGGACATTTTCTTTTATCGCCAAAGTCATTTCTGTGGTGCTTTCTGACTCAGAGTCCAACAGTTTTGTGCTAATGTATTTCTTTTCCTATCCAGAAATAACTCAAAACCCTGAATCCATTTTTCTTTTCCCTTCCTTGCTGTCACTTTCTTCTTCCTGGCTTAGGAAATGGAGCCTTTTCCTCTTCCAATCAAAGAGAAAAAAGCTACGCAAGATGAAGGCTGACTGGTTTTATTCTTTTCATTTTTTATGTGAAGGAAATGAGATGAAAAACGGAAGTGCAATGGTCTACCAGCCTTTAATTCTTACCCAGTGGCCAGCTACGTATCCAAAGCAGCTACAAGTGTCCCCTTTAAGTGACCACTACTTTTCTATTTTGTGCACATAAGGTATAAACTATGGTGAATGCTATACAGATCCTACAGTGCCATCTGGCCACAAAGTCGCCAGGTTAGTTTGAGACATTAGAAGCTCAGATGATCTGTCATTGTCATAGACTCGCATCCAGCCATAGCATTGACTACTTAATGATTTGGATATGAGGAATCACTTCTAAATGCACTTCTACATATTGACCTACAGCAGCTATTCCAACTAGAGCAGGAATGCTGTGCGAGTCTGACACGGAATGATCTAGCCATTCACGCACATACTCCATCACTCGCACACACACGCACGCGCACGCGCACACGCACACGCACGCACGCACACACACACACACACACACACACACACACACACACACACACACACACACACACACACACACACACACACACACACACACACACACACACACACACACACGCAGTAATACCTGCTTAAGCCCACCTCTGCATGCACAAATCCCTACATACATGTGCATGTACATGCTCATATATAACTTTCATGGACAATTTCACAACAGGATATGCCTGTATTCTCTCATACAAACATATGCAAGGTTCGATTTGAACGCTCCACCTTTAACTGTGTTGAGTAAGGACTCTTCTGTCTCATCCGTTATCCTTGCCCACACAAGCCTATCCTCGTTATAAGGTGACTATAAAGGAAAGCGGACTGAACTAATTTTTGACACAACACACACCCTGTTAGCAGTTCTTATTCTTATAGATAATATAATGAGTCAGAGAGGAAGATTAATCAAGCTCTAGAACTATGACACACTACAGCAAGACAGCAGAGACAGAGAAAGGTGCGCAAGAGTAAAGAGAGGGGAGTAATAATACGTCACTATAATATCAGCCCCTCTCCCCGTTTCTTTGCTCCTTCTCCTTCCTTCAACCTACTCCTGATTTAATGCCTAGCTCTGATCACTACTGAATAAAAGAGAGGCAGGGGTACTGTGCAAGTGTACTCAGTGACCCAGTGAGCACGCACCCCTCCCGCTCCTGTCATAAACAGGCCAGGCCTTCCCCATTGAAATGTATTCCTTATAGTGCTTCTGTGTCCTACGGTTTGCTGCTGCTGCTGTCTCGTTGCTTCTTGCTGCTGCTGCCGCTGCTGCTGCTGTAGAGGCTGGGATTTGCCACAAGGGGGTGAGGGGCTGCGCCCATATAGGGCCCAGCAGTGGCTGCGTAGTTGAAGATGGCAGGAAGGAAAGGCAGAGGCTCCACCTTGTCCCCCCCAGGTGCCATCATATTCAGAGCCACAGGAAGAGCCGCCAGGTTATAGGGGTAGGCCAGCAGCTGGGGCCCATAGAGAAGATGGTAAGGATCTGGATAAAATGGCAGCTTAGCCAGGTCCCCGCCATGAGGGACCATCATTTTTCCCAGTGGGCCAAAAGGAAGAGCTCCAGCAGGATAGGTGGACATGAGCAGGTTTTCCTCCTGCTTCTTACCAGGGCGGTAGCTGTCCGGCACAATAAGGGGTAGGGGATAATTCTGGGTATGGTAGCCCACTGGAGTGGCGTCCCCCTGCTGGGAATCTCTGGAAGAAACCGCATCGTGGTGCTCCGGCTCAGGTGGTTGGGGGGCTCGGGGGAGAAGCAGAGCGTGGGCAGAGGGGCGGTCACCACCACCAGCTGCTCCAGTGGGCAGTGTGAGTCCTTGTGAACTAGAGTGAACCTGGCGGTTGGCTTGAGCTAGGAGACCAATAGTTGAGGGGGGCCGGCAGGGGGACTTGGGAGTGTGCCTATGTGAGCAGGATCCATTCATAGTGGTTTGAGTGGGGATATGCTGGGGGGACGGCACAGGGCTCAAGGGCTCCTCTTTAGGGACCAACAGAGAAATCTGGTCCTGTGGGGCATGTGCAACTCTACTCATTTGATGGGCCCTCTCTACCTCTTTTTCTCTCTCTTTCACCATTTCTTTGTCCCTGTCCCTTTCTCTCTGTCTCTCCAACTCTTTCTCTCTTTGCCTCTCTATCTCTCTCTCTCTAGCTAGAATGGAGGACATGGTCAGGTCTTGTGCTTCGTTGGGAGAGGGACTCCTGGACATAGATTGAACTCTGAGATCTTGGACCCGAGGTGGTTCCTCATAACCTGTATGTAGAAATATACCACTCCCACCCTGCCTCTCTCTGTCCATAATGACCCCATCCCGTTTCATGAATCCCCCCTCAGAGCGGAGAACTGTTGTCATGGAAACAGGAGGAGCAGCAGTGGTTATTCTGGTCTGTGACATCATGGGCACATTTGGAGAGGTGTTGGTGGATGCCAAGATGTGCACAGGGCTGGGTATTCTGTGGATCTGGCTGTCTAGGTTCTTTTTGCTGGGGGTGCGGTAGTCCAGACATTCAGGTCCATTCATGACTAGCACACTCTGGAGAGTAGAGGGTGCAGCAGGTGTGAATTTAGTGGGTGTAAGGTTAACTAGGCTTTCTAATGGAGGGTCTGCAATTTCGGGGCAGGGCTCTCTCTCTAGAGCTGGATGTGTGAGCTCTGTCAGTTCAGGTTTGTAACTGGATTCTGACATCTGATGTTCATCTGTCAGTTCACTGAGATGGTCCTCATGCTGCTGTGATGCCAAACAGTCACCACTGCTGGGTGGGTCGGGTGTTGAATAGCTGATAACAGAAACAGAGAGAGCACTGGGAGCCTGGTCTTTTTCAGTCTCTAGGTCTCTACTAACAGTGTTAACAACTGTCTCCGTTGTTTTTGTCTCTGAGTCTTTATCTTCCTTTTCTCTCTCCGGGGAACTGCTTAACTCATGGCGTCGGATATGGCGAGTTAGTGCTGAAGATGTCTTGCACACCTTATGACACTGTGGACAGGTGTGTCGTGATAATGCTCTTCTGCTTAGGCGACTTGGACTAGAATGTCTCCCTACTAAGCCTAATTGTCCCCCTTTTTCTTCATCATACTTTGCAATCTCTGGCACAGATTTAATCCTGACCCCTTCAACTTGTTCGCCAAGTGCCACTTTTGGGGGTACACAGGATGCCTCAGTAGGCTTGGGATGTTGGGCTCTCTGGTGGTCTTCCAACTTATCCCTTGAAGGGAAAGTTGCTCTGCAGAAGAGGCATACAAACTCCAGCAGGTGGCTCAGCTCGTGTTTGTCTCGCTTCCTGGGGCTTGAGAACCAGCGGCCACATGTACCACACTCTGCTGCATTCCCATTAGTCCAAGGCCGCCTCTTTATTCCCATAGGAGGCACTGAGGTAGACAGAGGAGGCTTTGGAGAGTGCAGAGGAGGAGTGGAAACCTCATGATGGGCCTCCTTAACTTGTTCTTCCGCGTCTTTGTTTTTCTCCTCTAAAGGGACAGAGACATAATCTTTATTTTTCCCCTCTCCCTTGTCTCTGGTATCTCTGTCTGTTTTTGACAGTTTTTCGGTTTCCTCAATCTTCTCATCCTCTTCCTCATCTTGTGATTTCTCTGTTTCTTTATTCACATGATTCTTGAGCCTCTCTGTCCTCCTCTTCAACCGGATGGAGCGCTTGAACTTCAGTTTCCTCTGCCAGCTCTTGACCCTCTGCAGATGTGCTTGGGCCTTTCTCTTAGGCTTGTAGGAGTAGTAAGGCCGCCATAAATTATCCTCTGTGTCATGGTCACTATCCTGGTCACGCACCTCCCGACGGAAGTAGTACTCCCTCACTTCATCTAGGGGTTTGGAGCTCTTTTTCTTGAACTCATTCTCACAATCTCCTCCTTCCTTTTCACCCTCTTCTTCCAGGCTGACTCTGCGGTGGAGGCGGTGTTTATGGTGATGGTGGTGGGAGTGGGAGTGGCGTGTTTCCTTGGCTTCCCGCACAGAAGATGTTTCACTCCGTTTGGTTTTAGGTGGAGAAAGGCTCTTGTCTCTCCTAAGGTCTGTCTCAGAGATGCTACGCTTTACTATGGCTTCCTCACCAATACGTACAGTAATCTGGCACAGGGGTCCTGCCTCTTTGACCTGTGACCCTACAGATGCTGTCAGCTGCTTTGAGTTAGGGATGTCACTCTTGCTGTGGGATTTGCGTGATTTGTGAAATAATCTGCCTGTCTCTGCACCCTGTCTACCCCTTGAGCCCTGCTCTGTGGTATCTGAACTGTCTCTTGACCTTTTTCTATGGTTATCTGCACTATCTCTTTGCTTTTTGATTGGCCTGGAACTGTCCTTGTGTGAAGTCTGACTGTTGCTGTTTTCAGGGGATGGGCTGCTCATTGGGCTTTTTTCACTTCCAGAGGTGACCTGGTTGCTATGCACAATGACGGAGGATGACACTGCTGTTCCATGAACTATGACAGAGGGTTTTGTATGGCCATATGTTATCACAGAAGGCATGCTTGTTTCTGTGCTTCTACCAGTCCTGGGAGTTTTGGTTTTGCTACTACTAGACATTTTGAAGCTGCCACTGGCTCTCCCCTGCTCTAACTCTAGGGCCTCACTCTCTTGTTTTCTGACTTGGGGCATGTCTGCTTGGGGGAGGGGTGTTAGTGCAGAGAGGTCCCTGTGCTCAGAAACAGGGAAGCCATCAGGGAAGTCATCTGGGTCAGGCTTTACACTCTGAGGGTGGGCCCCACTGATGAGGCTTTGTAGGTCCTCAGGGCCCAGAGTACAGCCCAGGCCAGGCAGGGAGAGGGAAGGCGAATCAGTTGGTGGCAGTAGCAGGCCATTCTGCAAACTGTCACTGTAAGTCTTGTAGGGTCTCTTCTGGGAGCGCATGGGGAGAAGGCGATAGAGCTTGAGGGCGTTAGCTTTCTGCTTATAGCCCCCATTAGCTGTCTTTTCACTGGAGATGAGGCTGGGATTAATCCCATGAATGGTCTTCTGGTGTGTTTTGAGATTGTAGTAGGTGGCGAAGGCATCCCAGCAGAAGATGCACTGGTAGCGCCGCTCTCCTGTGTGCCACACCTCATGCTTTGTGCGGTACTCAGCCAGCGCAAAGACCTTGTCACAGAAATGGCACGGGTATTTGCGGCGCCATGAGTGTACATTAGAGTGACGCTTCAGGCTGGATAGGGTCATGTAGGAACGTTCACACACAGAGCAGAAGTAAATGACATTGCCATCTACCACCTTCACAAAATGGTGCTCATCACCCGCCAGTAGCTCTGCGGCTGCTGCATCATCACCTTGGATACGTGCCAGGAGGCTCCGTGCTTTCTTCCCTGGCCGCACCTTACTCATGTCTGATTGTCCCACAATCACTCCCCCCTCCACTCTCACCTCACCCTCCTCCAGTGGCTCCTCCTTTGGCTGCACAGTGAGAGAAGGAGGGCCCAGGCTGTTGGATGGTAGGCCTGGCACCCTGCAGGAGGCCTCATGGGATTGCAGTCTCTTGCTGTGGATGAAGACTTTGCCACAATAGCGGCAACTGAGGGCGCGGCTGCCACGATGCAGCCGCATGTGGACGGTCAGGGAGGAGGCTGAGCTGAAAAGCCGATGGCACACCCCACAAATCAGCTCAGGCTTCAGGCTGTCGGTAGGGGGATATGAGGATGAGTGAGGGGGTGCGGTAAGACCCTCAGATGGGGGAGGAGGAGGTGGGGGTAAGGGGGGAGGGAGGTGTAGGGTGGGTGGGTGAAGACTTGGTCCATGAGGGTTTCCCACTTTCCCAGCTGATCTTCCTGTTATTTTCTCTCTCCTCTCTGCATCCCCACCTCTCTGATAGGCTGAGGTGCCCAGACTGAAGAGGATCTGGGCGGTTTGAGAGGGTGAGGCTGTACCGTTGGTCATCCTGTGCCTCTCCTCCCATCCATCGCCACCATAACAGCCACCTGAAGAACCGCTGGAGGATCTTGGGGGCGACCTGTGAAACTGAGTCTCTGGATTGAGTTTGGAGCACTTCAGAGGAGGGGGAGATTTTATATCCTTCCTACTAAGTGCATGAACAGTCATGGGAGATGAGGAGGAGGAAGGTGAAGAGGACGGAGAGCTGTCGTGCCTTGGGGGCTTAAAAGATCTGTGCTTTACGTCCATGGTAGCATCCAGTTTCCACAGCGACCCCTCGTCTGAGCTCTTGGAGGATGGCCACCGTCGGTGAGGGGAAGGGGAGGATGAGGAGGAGCTACGACAGTGGTTTGGAGATGTCAGGGAGGCTGGGAGGGGGGCGGCGCTAAGTGGGAAACTTAGGGTGATTTTTGCATTTTTAGGTCCATCAGCCATGTCCTCCAGCCTGTCCTCCATCATGGCCTCTCCCCGGCCTCCATGCCTTTTTGCCTTCATCTCCAACTGCTCAGCTTCCCCTTCCTCCTCCTCTTCTTCAGGCTGAGAGGCCACTCCAAGACAGCGGACTGGTTTGTGCAGCCCTTCGATCTTGCACGAGCCGCAGAAATGAACAGGCAGGTGTAGCGGTGAGGAGGCCTGATCTGGGTGAAGGGTTTTCACAGCCACTAATGACAGTGGTGGGGAAGACAAAGGTGACAACCGTTGACCCTGGTGGCACGTGGCGTCCTTAATTGCACTGTGTGTGATGTTGCAGAGGGGAGCCAGGTGTTGTTCACTCAGACGTGACTGAATAAGGCCCGCATGGAGGGGGTCCCACACCTTCTCACCGGACACCATGACCAGCCCCCGAAATCTGAAAGAGAAATCAGACAATATGTATTAGCATTATAAACATCCTAGGATAAATGTACCAGGCGTAAATTTACATCGACATAAAGCAAAGAATAACTATTACACCCAAAGCTTTTGCAGTAGCAGTCATGATGCCCGTGGAACAGTTTTTAGAAACGGAAAAGAAAACTAAATGCCCCAGCAATGCTGAACTCCAACAACTTAGCCAGGAATGGTGAGTGAAAGGAGGGAGAGGGTAGGGGGAAGGAATGAATCTGCGGCAGTGCTGGTTTAGATTTCAGCGTGCCACAACCAAGCCTTCATAAAGGCATTCCAGAGATCCATCTCTCTCGGCTGTGACACAACATTCCCTATGCCTAATTGGAAGGCGTTCAGATTTAATCAAGATTCCCTCAGAATAGAGTGTTGACTTAGATCCATGGCCCAAATGCAAATAGTCCCACTCTCTTGCTATTTGAGCATGAGCCTTGTTAGCCATTCCTGGCAGTGGCTAGTGTTTGCCGGGCATGACTCTAACCATTTATTTGTGAAGGCAAAGACGGGAGGGAAGGAAAAAGGGGAAGAGGAGAAGGGAGGGAGATTGCATGCATGTGGACAGAGAAGGGGTGTTTTCCGCCCTCTGCATCCGGTACAATGTCAGCTAAGCTGTAGAAGATGAGCAATGGGTAATTCTCATTTCCATTCTAATTCGACTGCCATGGTGGTGGATGCCGTCTGGCTCGAAATTCTCCATACATAAGATAGCTGCAGATTCTCGCATGATAGGCAATTTGCTGTTATTACTTATTTAAAATGGGTCAATTTATTTAGGTCTGCAGATTGGAAAGAAGAACGGAGACTGTAGAAGGCCATAATGATGCAACGATAAGAAAATTCCCCAGTCATGCTTTTCTGCCTGCGTTTTCAAGCAGCAAAGCAGCTAGGAAGGCAGGCCGCTGTAAAATTCCACAGGCAGCCCTGAACAGGCAGAAACTAGGTCAGCACTGTTATTGCAGAGGGAAGAGGAGGGAGAGAGAGAGAGAGAGAGAGAGAGAGAGAGAGAGAGCGAGAGAGAGAGAGAGAGTGTGAGGATGAAGGAGAGTGAAAGGGTGATAGAAAAAGGGAGCGAGAGAAAGAGACTGAGGGTTAGTGAGAGAGCAAGAGACAGAAAGAAGGAGAGAGGAAGAGGAGGGAGGGGGGTTTTGAAACAGGAACAGTCAGACACACTGCACTGTCAGACAGACAGGAGCCCAGGCAAACACTCACACACACAAAAGCAAGCAGCACATACAAACATATAACCACGAACATGCACACACACAAACAATAATGCATGTGTACACAACACTTTACATACTCTCATAAATGTCCACAGGCAAGACAGACAGGCATAAACAAAGTAGTTGGACATGGATAGGCACACTTGTAAATGACATTCAAAACCAAAAGATGAATCTGAGTGCAACATGGATCAGAGACTAAGGGGACAGGTGGAATTAAGTATAGTCAACAAAAGGAAAAAAGAAGTGGCTATTAATGACGTACTTAGTGCTAGCAGTGGCCTTTTCTTGTACGGGCACAACAAACCAGTTCATGCCTATTCAAGATGTACGTCTAAAAACAAGTATGCACAATCTTGTCTCACCAGGCCTGTCACATATTGTATTGAAACAGGCCTTCTTTGTCACTCACATTTGCCGAGCGTTGACGTTGTGCAGGAAATCCCTTATGGCAAGCGCCAGTCTGCTACAAGTGGGCGGACACACTGAGAGACAGTGCTAAGGCTAAAAATGTCACCATCTCATCTGATGCTTGCGCCGCGGACAGGAAAATGCGTATGACGCCCCCTCGCTCTTTTCTTTATCTCCGTGTGACGCACACAGCCGCTGCACAAGCAGAGTCTGCACGACACACCATCTGACTGTGACATGCAGCTTTTAACGCGCTTTAAATGTACTGGATCCACTTGTACACACAGAAATGTGTACACAAGCGCATGGGACATGCAGAAAAACACTTTTACCTCTTTAATATTTGTGCAGATGAGTAGATACACACATAAACACACATACATCATTATGTACAACTCACAAACAAGCACACAGACAAATGTGACCATGAATTTGGCAAGGATCCTAAGGCGAATTCAAAATAAACAGCAACGCTTTTCCCACACCTCTCTGCAACAGGATGTTCTGCGCAAACATGTTGGTCAGCCTATGAAGTGTTTGTCTATTTACGCTTGTGGCACTACAAAACCTCATAGCACGAGCAGATTCTCAGCTGGTAAAGGACAAATTACTAACTAGACTCACATAAACATAAAACACATTATACCACACGCAATGGCTTTCCTATAGCGACTACTGACAGGCAGAGGGAACTGAGGCCTACTTTTAGCTATGCATTGATTAAATTTATATTCCATATCAAATGATAAATGTGAAGTAAACACTGTTGGCTTTTTATTATGCAAACTTTGTTCTTTTAATTTTAAATCATCAGAAAAAAAGCAAATACTTGCAGGTTAGTCTCCCTCTCTTAGCGCAGTTTAACTTTTGAAACCAATTAACTTTGGGGAAATGAAAAGTGCTGTTTGGCTCAATAATCCTAACATATTGTCTGCTTGAATTTTGGGACCAATTCAAAACAGCATACGTTTTACTATTTGAATCTGAGATACTTTGTCATTAGCATCTGAAAAATATAAACAACTTTATGACCTACGAAACCATTAGTTTTGAATCCACTGAGTTTAAATGTTCAATCAGTCACTTGGAACATCGCTGCTAAAGTGGCCTTGCATAATATAAGGCAGGACAGCATAGAAGTTTGGCTGGCCTGCCAGCTCAAGGCCTTGAACCAGCCGTTGAGCAATCTGTTTATTCGACATTGAAACTGGTACTTGTGCTGACAGACAAATAACTGTGGATTCAATAACCATGCTTGTTTTTCTTTTCTTTTTTTGCCATCTTCCATCTCAAAGGAAATTCCTCAAAAATCTAACCAGAAGTATTGTGTTTTATGCAGTTCAAACTAAAACTTAACTTGGCTCTCAAATAAACTGTTTTAAGCTTAATAGTACTTATAATTGAGGATTAAAAATCAGATCAGAGCAAATTACATTTTTAATACTGTTTTAGTGCCACTTAATTTACTTTCACATTTAAATGCGGATGTAAACAGCTAACATTTGCACCGAAGCCTCATTAAAATGTCCTTTAATAGAGTACAGCTGAAACGATCAAGTTATCTCTGCTTTCCCTGTACTCCCACCATTAAGGACAATTCTGGTTGATTACAACTTCGGTCTGGTTCGGTCTGTCCGTTTGTTTGTTGGTTTGGTCTGTCAGCAGGATTATGAAAAAACTACGACTCACAAGGCTGATATATAAATTATTTTTCACTTTTGTTAACTTTGTGAGATAGGGCCTTTGTGCTGCATTCATGTGGTGTCGGAATGATCCGAAAAATTTGTTCTGGATCATATTTAATGTCTCATTATCCGTTTCCTTTGCTCTTCCTTGTCACGGAAATACTATAAACAGCTATCAACATGTTGTTTAAATGCTCTGAGCAATAAAATACAACACATCTTCTTTGTAGCGTCCACGTTTTTTCCACGAATTTAGAGCTCATGAACACACCGAAGTCGGAAGAACAAATTCCCAATTCAGGAAATGGGAATATTTGAGGAGCGTATGAATGTATTATTTGCCTTGGCGGAGGTCTGCGCTCTCTAAGTGCCATTTTAGTTTTATATAGTTTTGGCCATCATTGTGCTCATCAAAGTAGTTGCTGAGCTCTGGGAACACAATAACGTCGCAAAGGCATAATTGGATGGGACAAGGAAAACGGGTGGTCAGGTGACAGGTTGTAAATGAGCTAAAGGTTTAGAGATGATCTAAACCACTGTATTTTGACATGAAACTGACAGAGAGCACACCAGAAATGTTGGTAATAATCTGTTACTGCACATGAAACCTGTGTGCTTACAAGTTGGCCTGTAATTTGCATATTTCCTCTTACTTAGCAATATCACTGTATTCACAGATCTAAGAAATGAGTTTAACGAGTGCTATATCATTTTTACTGATATGCTTGATGGCCAGAACTATAAAAATAAGAACCAAATTGTAATAACCAGAATTGTCCTTTAACTATATCTTTAGCAATGATGTGCCGTCATTGTGTGTGTGTGTGTGTGTGTGTGTGTGTGTGTGAGAGAGGGGTTAAGGGTCGTGTCTGCAAGGCAGAATGTGGGGGGCCTCGATGTTCCAGCCGATGTTCTTGCCGGTAAGCCAGCGGCGAGGAGCATGTGGGAAGTGGAAGGTGTTGGTTGGGCTTTCTCCCCAGTGAGGGGCAGCCAGAGGGGCCCAACTATCAGAGCAGCAGTTGGGCTGTGAAGAGGAGGGTGCATGTGTGCACATGAGGGTGTGTGTGGGTGGGTAGGGGGGCATCGTTAGCAAGAAAACAGCTACTGAACTCTCCACAACCCCCCGGCCAAGAGAGCGTGGTGGAGCCAGCCAGATGGGATAGAGGGAGGGAGGAGGTATGGGAAATGGAAGTTAGTATGGGTTGGGGAGTGGTTGAACGGAGGTGGTAGTGGTGCTTGTGGTGGTGGGAGCAGGGGAGGTAGGGGTAACTTCAAACACGTCTCGCCTATGTTCACATTTCATGGTTTCCTTGTCTTTCAGTTCCCCCTCAGCATGACTGACTGCATGCCCCCTCTTCTCCCCTCCCCACGTGTAAACTGTCGTATGGTGGTGTTTTCGCATGCCGCTCCATGCACCAGCGAACCTGCCCATGTCTAAAACGCCATACTCTCCACACTCTGTTAGCTCTCAGCCCAGCACGTAATTCCCATAATTATGCTCGCTGCAACAGAATCATGAGAGGTATTCGGAAACAGTAAGGCCAAAAAAAGTACCCCTGGAGAGCAGTATCCATCACCAGTGACCTTTTTGAAGTAATTTTCCCAAAATCATTTTCAATTTCACACGCAGTCCCTGTTGAAGGGGATGTGAAAGCCCCTTTGGAGTTCTCAGTCTCAAACAACCAAGTAACATTTAGGTATTAGCAAGGCTGAGCCAGAGCGGCATGTTACAACAGTCACCATAAACTGCAAGTAAAACTATGGCAGGCTAGAGAAGATGAAGCGTTGCACCAGTTTCCTGAATGCGTCCACATCCTTTATGTTTGTGGCATTTCAAAAAACGGCATAATCAAACAAAGCCAACCAACTCGGTCTTACAATTTGCAAAGACTTGCACGTTAGCACTTTAATACCCAGGGCAGCAAAAGGCCCAAAGACAAATATAGTAGACATGATTTATCTGCTGTCTGGCCCAAACACAAATGACCAAAAGGCTGCTACCTTTATGACAACATGATCTGTGTGACACCACAGAGCAGCGAGAAACTACACTTCCTAATGCCTGACCTATGACCCCTACCCCTGTGGCAGTGTGGATCATATATTCCATACATTGAGCACAGGGGCTTGGCTTGGCATCCATGGAAACCAGGAATGTGGAGTAGTTGGCAGCAGATGCTATGTTGTTTTGGGGAAAAAGTAAGGCTTCAACAACAACGGGTTGGTGACATCAATATGCCCTCTGCTGCTCTACGAGAGACAACCTCCAGCTAAACAACAGGTTGGTAAAATGGAGGACAAACTGGGCTGCCAATGACAGAAATAAGAGACAGAACCAGTCGGTGGAATTAGAGATGTTTACCATCGTCTACATGCAAGTTTTCCCCACAAAACACTTCCCCTGATGTTGGTAGTAACTTGATGAACAGGATAGGGAGACTGGCCCACCATGTTAAGACCCCAACAACAAAGCTCATATCTGTACTGACGTGTGCTGTACTGTGCCCCCCTGTCTGCAGTCAATCACAGAGATGTAAGAGGCTTCGATAAATTAAAAGTTTCATCACAATCGCAAAACGAGTCATCGCTCTTGAAAAAGAACTGCGTGGTGAGCCAGCAACAGAGGGGAGGATGAGGGAGACAAGGCCTGTTACTGGCGCGCGCACGCACACACACACACACACACACACACACACACACACACACACACACACACACACACACACACAGACAGACAGACAGACCCAGCACAGGCACACACATACATAAATACGTGTCCACCAACACACACTGCATACATATGCACAGCCCAACACACGCACTGTCAAATAAAAACCTTTTCCTCCTCTTCAAGCGCGGAGCAACCGCCGCCACAGCAGCAGAGTGAAGCAGAAAAACAAGCAGGAAAACAACAGAATTCAGCCTCTCTTCCTCTTATTCTCTCTGGCTGTCTCTCAGGAAGGCAAGCATACAAGAGAACGTACCTCGGAAAACCTCCTGCTGCATCTCTGCTGCGATGTGTTCTCTCCCCTCACACTCCCTCTCTCCCTCTCTCTCTCTCCCCCTTGGTCTGTGTATGCGCACGTCTGAGTGTGTGTGTGAGAGAGAGGGAGAGAGAGCGCAGGGAGAGGCGGCGCACACATACACACACACACACACACACACACACACACATACAGGCAGCAGTGTGTGAAGACAGAGGGCAGGAGCGATTCTCACACTCAAACTTGCTCGCTCTCTCTCACTCACTCCCCCTTTCTAGCTCTCTCTTCTCTCTCACTCCACATTTTGCCTCTGACACACGATTCCTAGTGTTTTTGCTCTTTTTTTCCAGCAAGTGAATCTCCCCCCTCTGCCCCCCACTGAATCCAATCTTCTTTTTATTTGGAAGTGTTGTTCCCTCTCTCCACACACACACACACACACACACACACACACACACACACACACACACACACACACACACACACACACTCATGCACACACACACACACACACACACACACACACACACACTACTTTATATACACAAAGCCCAGCGATAGGGAGAGGGAGGGAGAGGCAGAGGGAGACAGAGTGGGAGAGCAAGCAAGAGGACGCCATTTAAGCAGTTTGTTACGAGCACTGCAAGTCCCCAAAATGGCTGAAAACAAACAGGAACCACGCCAACTCAAAAAACCTGGGCACAAGGACGGACGGACAGACACAGACAGGGAGTGAGAGGAGAGTGGGCGAGAGAGACAGAGAGAAAGTAAGACAGAGAGAGGACAAACTGGCACTAGTCAAATGGCAGATGGGAACACTCTGTGAAACAAGTGAAATTGAGAGAAAATGGAGGCATTAAAGTGGTACTCCAGCGATTTAGCACTGCACATTGATAAAGTTTAGGTACTTACAAGAGACAGATTAAAAAAGAATGGTCAAAATCGATGCAGCACAGGCAGATATATCCTGATTTAAAGTCTCTCGTATGGGTCAAGCTCCAAAAACTCTGGATCCTACATTTCCCAAGATGCAACTTGATAGCATCTTTTACTAGACTCTCCCTGCCTGGCAAACGCCTGCATCTTTCAAACTACACCTTCCCAGTATACAACCTTGTAGGGCATTCAGATCTAAAATATCACTGTGTGAAAACGATGCAACAGGCTGTGCTGATGGGACAACTTTGGAAAGTTGTCACAACGACAATAATTCTATCCTCCATCTTGACAATTGCAAAGTAAACCGTTGTCTACCATATTTAATTGCCCAACACAGTATGATGCTATATGATGTTGCCTTTAGTTGCAGGAAAAGTTGCTGTTGTCACTGCTTACACACATATTGCAAAGAGTGGAAACATTGCATTACACAAATTATTGTCGCTGTAAATTGCAGATACATTTGTGAGTCCTACAGGGCTATAGCATAGTAATGCATGGGCATAGTGTATGCTGTTTGAAATGTGTCAAAATTACATTGCAAACTGCAGCTTGCATGTTTAAAATTTGTTAAAATGGACCTGAGGATCAAGTGTTTTGCGGCCTAAGCCTTTTGCCATTATGCCATCAAAATGGCAGCCAGAACACTTTTCCTCAGACTTCAGAAAACTCCCTCCAGACTCCAACTGTTTTCACAGGCTGAATAGTACTCCCCATGACGAGTAAACCAATCTTCACATGTAAAATCAGTGTAGTGCCTCTTTGAAAGAGAAAAGGGGGGTTAAAGGTGGACAGACAAGGACAGAAACTGGGGAAGAGACACTCTTCGATTGTCCATTCCCTCAGATAAAAGGGTTCAAGTGATATCAGTGACGATGTCGGCCATGTCAATTAACTGCTTTTAGGTCAGCGTGTGAATCTTAGTCTCACACATGTGGGTAAACTAAGACTCCTGGTGACAAGCTTCTGTATTGTTTTTGAGCACAACTAACGCCCTACCCTCACCAAAACAAGGGCGCCACTGCACAAATCAAGTCCTGCAACTGGACATCCCTTTTGATTAATCCGTATCCATGCAAAATGCCCTCACAACAACAACTCTCTTCGTACTGGTTGCTCTTGCCCTCGCACGTCATGGTCAGTGGAAATTCCACATATCTCTGTTCTCCCTCCGTCGGCCATGAGCCATGAGCCACTCTGCGGCCTTAGATCAGGAGGTATTCTACCAGCTGGAACAAGAGGCTAGAAAAATGAGAGGAGGGGTGGAAGAATGTTCTAGCACCGTTATGCTTCAACACTATTATACTTCCCACTGTCCTTTTGAGTGGAGCTGCTACCCCCCTGACTCCCCCCCAGTACCCACTAACTGAACCTTAACGCCAACAGCCCGCCCTCCTCCTACTCTTCCCTGCCCTTTCCCTCTCTCCCTCTCTTTCATCACTCTCTCCTACCCTCATTGTACGCTGCCACACTTGTCTCCATGGGAACCGCTCTGGGATTGGGTGTTGTTCCTGTGACCTCTCTGGCTGTTGGAGTTGGACGACCCCCCCCCCCCCCGGTCCTCTCTTATGCACTCCTGCACGCTTTCAAAGCATGCAGGATGTTTGTGGATGGGACACATGACAGCAGTTGTGAGTAGCTTCAGGATAGGACAGTAAATTTAAAATAGAAGTAACAATTTGTCTGTGTGTAAAGCAAAAGAAAGGAATGCTGTGTTTGTGAAGCAAATTGCCCGTTGGCAAAGACAATTGTGTGTGTGTGTGTGTGTGTGTGTGTGTGTTCCAGGAGTGCAACCACTCAGCCCACACATGTGTGCTGGCGTTGTCCCGTGGCTGCAGCCAGCTACAAACTCTGTATTCAGAGGTACCCCTGTTGTCCAGACGTCCCTATTCATGGATGTTTGGCCAAACGTGATCATAGCTTTTCATGCTGTGCTACCAAGCGACACATACATCTGAATCAAATACACAAAGATGGAAGATCTAAGGAAGCCATCTTGGTGGAAAATTTAAACCATTAGCTCACCAAGACTTTCAATATATTACTATTAGTCTCATGATTAGCATTAAGTCTGGTCTAGGGCCTTTATGCAGGGTTTATCAACAATCTGGCGTACATACATTTCTTTAAAAGACTAAAAATGCATTATTTTATATTATAAATATATATATATATATATATATATATATATATATATATATATATATATATATATATATATATATATATATATAAATAAATAAATAAATAAATAAATATAAGATGTGGTCCAATTATTAATATTATTTTCAACAGCACAATTGACTATAATTAAAATAAAAAAAAATGTAATAAAACAGAAAGACAACTAGCAAAATTATCATATAAATCACACATGTAAATGATGCAGTTAAAGGCACCCTGTGGAGTGCTAACTAGAAGCGCTGTGGGAGAAAGGTCTTGAAGTGTGTCCTTGTATTGTTTTTTTTGTCCTGGTCTACCAGCATGTGCATGAGGACACATATGTACACACTATGGGGGTAAAGTAAAACACATCTCTGCCGACTGTGAAGGGCAGTAACAGTTGACAACGTTAATATGAAGTAGCATTTAACATTTCATCTTTTGCAAATGTTTTATGGGGTAGCAGATTCATTCAACATGTTTGTTAGGCCTTAAACCTGCAACAATACATTTTTGTTGGCCCCAGTGGGGCAGAAGAAACAAGGCGTGACCATGACACTGACATATCACAACCTTTTGAGTTGCCTCCAATAGGAACAAACTCATACACAATGCCTCCAAAACTATTGGCCTCCCCACCCCCAACTTCTCAGATCTCAGCAGCAAAGCCATCACACGCAGAGCTAACATCATAGCACATGACCCCAGGCACCCCCTCAACTCATTTTTCACACTGCTTCCGTCTGGCCGTAGATACAGATCCCTGGCTTGGGAATGGGCACGCTATGGCAGGAGTTTTGGTCTCTCTGCCATAGCATCACCAATCAAAACACATCGATAACTGTTGTGTGTGTGTAGGTGCTTTGTGTGTAGGTATGTGTGGGGATGTATCTGATTTCTCTCATGTGGTCATGTTGTAGTGTTTAATGCAATTATGTATCTATGTATTTTTGTGAGGTTTTGTACAGATGGTGGCAACAAATTTCCTGTTGTGTTAGAGAGAAGACACACCAGCCCGATAATCGGGCGTCGGGCCGTCTGGCCGTCTGGCGAGGTCCGTGATTCGAGTCTGTTCTATGTGTCCCATGCCGTCGGCCGTCCGAGGAGCCGTCGGCATTCATTTGGGCCGACCCGACATGTTCAGTCGGGGACAGGGCAGTTGGGACTCACCCAGAAATGGGGAGCGGATGAGCCGCTCAAAATCTGACGAAAATCTTTTAAACTGACCTTTGTCAATCTGAAATGAAGACAAATGGCTGTGAATTTCCGGAGAAAAAAGAACCACGTGACGCGTTCGTCCAATCAGCTACCGGTTTTCACTTTCTGGTAAATAATCAGACTGTTAATGGAAACAATACAGAGCAGCGCCGCCTGCTGGTATGGAGACGTATTACGTTTCGCGCACGCGCAGAGCATACGCTCAAGTCGGCGTCGCCTCAGTGTGTTCTGAGGCATTTTTTGGACCTCGGGACCCGACTGATCAGTCCGACTGGCTTTTCTGCCGACAGTCGGCCCGTCTGGTTTAGTCTCAAGCGTCAAAAGTGAAGAGCTTTATAGAGTCTGGTTATAATTATCTGTAAATTCATTACTGTAACCAACCCCTTTCACATTACACATAGTCATTTTAACTATTGTTATCATAAAAAAAGATTCATTATAGCCGCTTTAAAGGGAAACACAATGCATTTTGGACTATATACCTGACCATTGCACATATACTGTATTATATATTGTGAACTTTTGCACATTCCCTTTTCAACATTTTTGCACATCCTACACAAAACCATACATCCTATTTTCTTAGTCTAAAAATGTATTGTACATATTTGTATATTTGTCACAGTGTCTTTTACGTATTTTTTAATTATAATATTCTGTTCTATATTTATGATCTTGTCTGTTGTAGTACTTTGCTTTATAGTTTATTTCCTCTTACTATGTTGCATCAAACACCAACGCAAATTCCTCCAAGTGAAAATGTACTTGGCAATATATCTGATTCAGATTTTAGCTTTTTAGTTTGCTTACAATAAAAAAATTAAAAAAAACACTGAAAAAGTTGAGTCAGTCGTCTTCACTTTCCTAAAGTTCTCTGACCCCGTCTGTCCCCCGGCTGCTTTGGTTTTAGTGCAACTGAACCTTTGTTTTGGGTGCATATCAAGTATCAAATCTTTAGCTTGGTTTTCATTTTGTACATTGTTAGTTCAGAAAAGATACAGTATAAAGACAACAGTTATGTGACCAGTGACAGTGCATGACGATTGTGTGCAATACTTGTTTCTTCTTAAATCCAGCTTCCTCCTGATAAATGTGTGTGAATACATCCTGAGGAATGCTCAAGGGTTAGTAAACATCCTCAATGATCTCAAAAAAGGAATGACTAACTTGCTCTCCAGCTGACTTGGACGTAGATCAAAGTGGGAAGTCAAACAATGCTCGAGGAGTTCAAATGTCAGTGGTTTCTTAAAGAGGAAGCAGTGGCTGCACAAGGCCGACGCAGCGATGCTTTCTGTGTGTAGCCTGAACGCAGAAATGTGAGGTATAGTGAAACCACAGCACATGCATTTTCTGCAAGTACAAGTTCAGATAAGCATGACAAATGTTTACATTTGTAGTCGCATGCGCACACAGATGGAAGGGTGTTTAAGCCCTCAGCATTGTCTCACAGACGCAGTGGCGGTACAGTGGGTAACTTGATGAAACGTCCCTTGAGACAGGGAAAGATGAGCGTGCTGGAACATGTTCTGAGCTTACTTCTCTGCCGTTTACAAAAACTAATGTCAGGGCAGCACTTTCAACAGTATGGAACAGAAAATACACAAACAGCTCCCACATGAAGACATGATTTCAAGCAAATCGCTCTTCCTCAAAATTCAAAGTTGTAAATGAATATTAATAAAAATGTAGGATGTATACACAAGCGAATGCCCACTCACAAAAAAAGGTTAAATGTCAAAGTGAATGAAATTAAATTCTTTCACTCTCTCTTCAATCTTTAGGGGCTGAAGTACCCTACAGTTCACATTTTAGAGCACAGAGTAATGCCCCTCTTCTGCTGGGATTTTTGACTTCTTTCACGTCTTAGTGCAGAGACGTTGTTTTCACAAGACCAGCAAAAATACAAGTGATACCCCATAATCTATATCTGTTGAGCAATGTAAAATCCATATTGTGTCCGTTACATTCAAGCCATTGCCAAATGAGTTGCTACAAAGCTAATTAAGACTATCAGCTCCACACAACTCTCTCTGTATTTCTCAGTATGACTATGTTCAGAAGATTGTGTCGTCCGGTGACTTTCCTGCGCAGAAGCTCGAGTGAAGATAATTACCTCTTCTGAAGAGTCCATCATGTTATTTTAATCCTCCGTGTCCTCCTTGGCTACTAGCAACTGCGTGGAGGAGGGGTAGGGTGCGGTCACGGAAGGCTTGTGCCGACAGTGTTGTTGTCATTACGTACAATTCCTCAATGGGGGAGACAGAAACTACGCACTATAGCTTTAAATAAAACCTAACAATAATTGTTCATCTATTCCAGGTGAGTCGTGAAGACAATCTATTAATTTAGTATGCTGCCTTTAACTGGCGGATGATATGCTTTTCTATGTTGTTTTCTTGAGTGCCGGGGTGCATTGCTGTGTTACTCTATTGTGTATTGTAATGCGCCAGATATATGTCAAACTTGCAAAATGCATATCCATATACATTTATATATCCATATACAGTATATTTTTCTGAGAGAATCACAGCTTTTACTTCCCAGTAATGTGTCAAAATCTTTTCCTGACACACAAAGGGGTGTAGAAAACCCATCTAATAAAATGTTATAAGAGATTTTGAGGCAACCGTGCTTCAACTTGGCCCGAGTGATGAAGAGGATTTCAACCAGGCCAGTAAAGTGTAATAAAAAAATTCAAATATTAGAGTTCTGCCCCTGTGAGATGATGTAAAGGATTGGAATGCAGTAAAAATTATATTTCTTCTTCTTCTTCTTTTTTAAAGTTATAATTAGTCATAGAATTACCTCGATTGTTGCTCTTGTGAATGGCTGGAAAATTCTACTGCAGTACTAAAAGTATTCAAATAAAACAAGGAAAGAATTGACTCTTTTGTTGAACTAGTTACAACGACCAGTAGACTTATGCAACCGGTGACGGATTCCCAAATAGACACTGCTTCGATTTAAGGGGTCACAAGCCAAAAAGGTTGTGAACCAGTGTCACAAAATAACAAAAATGGCTGGTATCACAAAAAATATTTTGTGACTACAAGAAAATAGGTCCATTATGTCAAGTTCAAGAACTTATTTTCCTGTGGTCACATGAAAATAGAAGAGAAAAATCTTTCCTCTGTGACCTTTCGCATAAAGCGCTGCAGCTTAACAAACATTTCTTCAGCAGCTGAGTGGTACAGTTACAAAATGTTCAGGCGTTTTCAGCTTTTTAAGTTTCAGTAGAGGAGTTCAACACTGCAAGACAACACTGCAGGACTAAAACACACAAATCCCAGAGAGACTATCCTAAGCAGATGTCCACAACCTGCATGCTGCAAAGATGAGAGTATGTCTATATACTGTACAGGATTAAAGCACCGGAAGGATTTATAGAGTTATGCTGACAAGTGATGTCAGACAGTTATATACTGTAGTTGTGCTGGACTTTTCTAATATAACTCAATGGGCGGATCCATCAGAGTATCAGATGACAGACGTGGGGTTTCATCGTGCGTAGCCTGACAGGCCGGCTTCAGACGCATTGAGCAAGTTTGTGTGAGGGAGAAACACTGCTGAGTCACACAAACTGTCCCTGGTTCCACACAAGAGATACAATGCTAAAAAAAAGGAATTAGATAGGGTGTAGGCCACACAAGAGTTACAGTTGGCAAGCAATTTAAAATCAATTTAATACGCAATAAACCGCTGGCAAAATATGGTTGTATAACAGGAAAGAAAAAAGCAAAGGAGAAAGAGGAAGAGAGGGTTCGGAGTGTGGACGTTACGAAAGGAGACTGGAAAGGATAGGTGGAAAATCATCTGGGAGGGGTGCCTGATATGGCGTGGAGGGAGGGGGGGGACGGATGGCTGGTTTTTCCACTGCCAGAGAGAGAGGACGGCTAAATCAAATTAATTAGCTCCTTCATCTCCAGGCAGCTACTCAGGCATGCTGTACTGGCAAAGACAGAGTCGGAGGGAGGGGGGGGGGGCGTTGGCATAAGAGAATAGAGAAAGCGAGATAGGACATGGTGGAGGGGTGAAAAGCCTGCTGTGTATGTGCGCCATTCAGGAGGACGGGCAGCGGAGGGGAGGGGTGCATAATTCTCTGATAAGCGTGAGGGTTGTTTTGCTGGAGCCTCTGTTCAGCCATGAGGAGGAAGTGGCTGCATGTTGGCTGACGCTGTGTGCTGCTGCGCTTCGGGGCGATGGTACTTCCTGTTTCTAGACAGCCTGTATTTTGAGGACACTGTAAACAACTCCGCTTTTCTGCACGCCTCTTTAAATAGCACGCAGACACTTCAATCAGAACCTCCCAGAAAAACGGGGAGCTGAGAATGTCTTGCAATGAGAAAGAAAAAGAAAGATACTAGGGTTTTGAGTCATGGCGCAACATGAGGTATACTTATCCTGTGATCACAAATAAAATAATAAATTAGTAATAATTTCACTGACAGCAGAAGAAAAGAAAAAGGAAAAGGGGGAACAGAAAGTGAGGCAGATGGTCAGAGGCAATGGCAGCATGCCAGGGGAACAAAACAGCAGTACAGCAGAGAAACTAAACACAAAAAAGTGAGAAAAGAGGCAGGGCGAGTGGTACGACCAGGACAGAGCCACTGCAGGCAGCATGTGGCCGTCTCTGAGGCTTAGTGTGCAAGAGAGAGGGGTGAAAGAAATGCAGCAAGGGAGGGAAGATGAGAGAGTTGAAGAGGGAGTCAGGGAAAATATGAAGGTTTGAGCGCAAGTGGTAGGTTCAGACAATAAAGGAGGGAGGAAAAGCAATCATGTGACTACAAGGGTGGACTTGATTCACAATGAGAAAAAAAGCTCAGTGAATGAGAGGAGAATGATAGTGAAAAAATATGTTGTATGGCAAAAGGGGAGCACGAGAGACAGTGCCAGAGGTCAAAACCTTGGGAGAAGAGAGCAGTGGACAGCTCAGTGCAGCAGCATTGCCTGGACGAGACTTGGCTGCACTGTGAGAACCCCAGATTAGCACTAAGCCGATTGCAACGCGAGGTAGGATCAAGAGCAATTAATTTAGCACCCAGATAGTTCCAGGAAGAGGCTGAAAGAACCTTAACAAAACGTAGATCTCCTGCAAAACTCAAATACTAGCTGACTTAACATTCCTGCATCAGTCTGTTCTCTACAAATTAACTGCCTAAAAGGAATCCTGTGTAAAAGAGAGTAGAGGAGAATTTGGAAGGTCTGAAAGGGTGTGTGGATGATAAAAGGAAGGATAAAGGAAAGATGAAGACGCTTGGCAGGGGCTGACATCAGCCAAAACAAACACCCAAAGAACAGGACATTCTCTTGCGGACAGAAATGGGCCGGCCTGTTCCAATGGGCTCTCAGAGAGAACATGCCTCCGACTCTGCGTCACCCATTTTTATTACAAAACAACATCCTGGTGCATAATTTGAGTAGAAATGAAGACTAAAACTGATTCTTTTTCATTTATACAACAGGCGATTCACTCTTATTTTGCATGCAAAAACTACACACAAAAACGCAATGACTAGCATTTCCTACCAGTTTTTTGTCGATTTTTTGATGGTACATATATGTGGGCTGATACTGTAGACTAGGATTGGTTATTTTTACAGCAATAAGTTCCCAGAATATGATTCACAAACTTTACTGAGGCCTATAAAAATCTCCATTTCATGGCCAGCAGGGATGTTTTCAAACAACAGCATCAGCATCACAGCCGCCAGGCCATGTTGCCTTTGTTAGTTTTTGGAGAAAGTTGTCCATGCACACCAACAGTATGTGTTTACCATTTTTTGGTGGATTCAGGTACAATGGCTCACTGACTCACTGCAGTTAGTTTAGGCTTTGTGATTGTAAATCAGATTGAAAAAATAAATAGTCTGCTCCTCCCATCATGCTTTGCATCTGCTGTGAGTCTGTCTCATCCTGCCTCTGTGTTCGCCTACTTTATTGTGCTACAAAGCTCCCCCTTCCCGAACTCCCCACCAACCCCTGAAACACTGTCAGGCTCTGACATCAACAGACAAGAGCTCCCCCTAGATACATCCTCACCCCTTCCAGGAATGAATGCCTCTGGAAGGAAAGCACATGCTATATACATCTATATGAACTGAACTGAACAAAAAAGTATACCTAATTATACCAACTGCCAAAACCATCAACTTCAAGGCCTAATGTTATCAGGGTACTTGCCAGTTTCATCGGCTTGGATTTGACTTTTTCAGCACTTTAAAATACCACTTTGAATCAATTATAATAATAAATATGGACAATTCCATCACTGAAATAACAGAAAATGTAGGCAAATCTAAACACATCAGAAGGTAAGTCAACAGTGGGATTCTCACTAATACAACACTGCAATATTGTTAAGACATGAAATAATAGAACTGTAATAAACTGTTAGCATAAGCATTTAGTGCCTTAAAATTAGAAATCATAATTTCACACATTTTAAGGCTTTTCAAGTTCTTGCAAACACGCAGTTTAAAGTAAATGTACATGTTTAAATTGCAGTAGGCTACAGGTGGAAAAAGAAACCAGATGCTGTAAAGGTAATAATACAATAGTGAAGTGTAAAAATACTCAGAAGTAACATGTTGAAGTCCTGCATTTAAAATGTTACTCAAGTAAAATTGTTGTGTTACCAGCAAAATATAGGCTACTTTACGTATCAAAAGTATGTATTATACCAAATGGCTCATATTATATTATTAGAGGACCATGAAAGTAGATTTTTACAGCTATAGTGGGTCGAGGTTGGGCAAATTTTAACAAATGTATATCATGGCATCCATTTTAAAAAAAAATGTTCGAGAAAATGTTTTGCATGTAGTCTAAATCGTTAATGATGTAATTAGTAGTTCGAGTATAAATTGCAATATTTACCCCTTTAAGTTGTAATGGAGTCACAGTATAAAGACGCATAAAATGGAAATACTCGAACAAAATACCTCAGACACTAAGTACAGTAACTGCGTTAATCTACGTAGACTACACTGCAATATATACACAGTATGTCAATTATGAATCTTATGGTGTTTAAGGTTCTTACAATTTGTCACTTTAACCTGACAGCAATCTCAACAGGCACCGTATAGTAGGCATACAAGCACTTACCAGATTGGTCTGTATACATTTCACTTTTAATCCACAAATGTTCAGAAAATCGGAGGCAATTGCTTCCGATATGATGCAAACCTTTTGCAGAAATCCTTTAACGTTACTAACATACTGTAGACTTTCCAACTATTCAAAACGCGGACGACTTACCACCAAACTACAGACTTAGACCGGACACAGTGAAGCCTGTATGCACTAACCTACTTGCAGCAGTAGAGGGAGCACATTTGACAGCCTGGTGGGACTCGCTTCCGCATTGAAAACGTGGTTGTGCAATGTCTTTGGTCTTTGCAACGCTGATCATTCTCAATATGAGCCAGAGGAGGGAGCCAGCTGGTCAATAATGAATCCTTTGTATAGTCATGGTATTGCATGGCACATGGTGAACAAAGTGATTCACTGTCACATTCTTCTACGCATGTTAACCTGGCATGCACGTAGTTCTTTCAGTTTATTAAAATAACTCAAAATAGAATATGGTTTGACTCTATAAGGATACTGCAGATGTGGCATCTTTCCTAGCTTCTGGGCTTGAAAGCTGCCTTCCTCTGCTGGACCTGCCAAAAAGAAATGATGGCAAAGAGGCATGTCCATGCTGGTGGCAGCACATAAACACTAAGCTGTCCCACTTAACATGAACGTAATATTTTAATATGACTGTTAAAATTAATTTTGTTGAAATACTCAAGAATAAAACAATCCCACCGTCCAGCATATTGGTTCAGTGTCTTTATTTAAACAAAAGGCAGTAAAAAAAAAAAAAGTTGTAAACGGTTTTTTTTAGCACTGTTACATAGCCATTACATTTCACATTTTAAACACTAGCTACATCAGATTGAGTTTATGCAACATAGCACGGAGAGATTAGCATGTGGTTTAACCAGTGTAGCTTTTACTTCCACTTTAACGTTAAATATATGAAGACAAAATGCATCAACAGTCAAGAGAAACATTTCAGCACCTTATGCAAATACAACAACACTGCTTGAATGGGACAATGGAGATATACGGCTCTCAAATGGCCAACACAGTGATCCGTTCTGCTTTTGGACATTTATATAGCCATTTACATCGGGCAAACGTGTTCCCTTCCCTTGGGCACAACTAACGAGAGCTAACCGGATAAATCTATTGTGTAACAAGCTAATGGCATCTCCTAGTCCCTGGTAACAATATTTACCTATAACGTTAGCACCTACACTTTAAGTAACGTTAGTCAAAAGATTGACTTAGAGGGTGGAATACTTCCATTGTCATAATCACTGTACAAACAGCCTATTGAGTAAACAGCAACCATATACTTCCTATAACAGACTAATATGCACGTAGTTAGCTAGCAAAATGGCTTCAACTTCGACGAAGAGTCCAGACACTTGAAATACTGGCTAGCAAACTTCCAAGCAGTTTCGACACTATATCCTATCACGTTAAAGTTAGTTAGATAAAACATTAATATAGTCGCTCCTTATTTTGTCAAGGAGCTCAACATTTTCTGAAAATGTGCAGCTATGTAGCTAGCCGGTCAAGTTAGCCAGCAAGAATATCCAGACTCCATCTTTCTCGTTCACAACAAGAAGCATATTGTCAAACACCGCCATGTTGGGCGCTAATGTCCAACTATGCGAGCTATTATAACCTATACTGTTGTCCTCATGGCAACGTTATAACACATTACCACTGTAAACAAAACCCATCTGCTACAACCTTAACACTAAGACAAAAGTTGACTGGCAAAATCAGGGATTTACTTAGCTAGCTAGCTATGTCCCACCGTAAGCCACTTTCCCCCCCTAGGATGGCGAAGGCAGGTTGGTAAGGTAAGGCAAAAGGAGTGGTATTGGTTAGGGTTAAGGTAAGAATTTCAGGGTAAGCCAATCAGAGACAGAGTAAGGCAGAGCAGGGGGGGACAATGTCAGGGTAAGCCAATTAGAGACAGAGTAAGGCAGAGTAGGGCGGGATATACCTTCGCCATCCTGGGGAAAAAAAATCGCATTCAGTTAACGTTATGTACAAGGCTAAACCATCGGGCTGCTTTAGCTTAGCTACACAAAGACATCTTCTGAGCATACTTAGCTAGCTAAACGCCGAAAATATTACTTTCCAAGCGTAGCTACGTTAACTAGCTACATAAGTTAACGTTACACAATTTATGTTGAAAATGTGTACAACAAACATCAGGGAACATTAACGTTACCGTCGTTGTCGGCAAAATAGTCAGATCATAAGCTGTAACGTTAAAGCTTAGAAAGCAACATTTGAGCGTTTAGCTAGTATTTAAACCCGTATTCAGCTGGCTGGTAACGTTAACGTTAAATTACCTGTAATTGAAGTTAGTGGCCATTTAAATAAATACTGAGCTAAAACCGCCAAAACGACCAGACTACTATAGAATTGTGGCCTACGACAATGTTTTACATTTTAACAAAAATATTAAAAACACAAGAACAATTGAACACAATAACTATACATATATTACACACAGACCATGTTAATGTAAAAATCATCAACAGCTGTTAAAAAACAAATGTTAAATGAACACTTAAGGCTTCCCCAGACTTTCCTACAGGGCGTACGGAAAATCCAGTCCACTCTCCGGACATCGCTTTCAGGCGAGTCCGAGGCTTGCAACAAAGTCCCAGAGATCCAAAAATGCAGAGGAAGAAAACCCGAAAAGTCGATGTGTTTCCAAAGTAGCTCAAAAATAATCCACGATACAGTGTTTTGAGGTGAAAATATTGTGTATTTCGACCATTTCCTCCTGTTTAATCAAAGATCTCAACAGGCCTCAGCCCTGAGCCTCTTTTCTTAGAGCCCAGGCTGATCTAGAGCGAGACGAACGGGAGGACAGAGATTTTTTTTATTTTTGCTCTGAGGGAAGAAATTCACATCGGCCACACTCGGCAAATATCGGAAGCAGGGCGGGTTTTGTTGAAATGATTCTAAGAAGGATCTTTTCTTCGCAGCCATTGGTCATTATTTTGTACTCCTCAATATTAATAAGAAAACGGACGAATCGACAGGATTTCAGTTGAATATTCATATATTGCATGCAAAATAGACGCCGCACCGCCTACTCTGTTTTAATAAAACCAATCGGGATGAGTCTAGGTTCAATTGACGCCCGCCTTTAGTTCCGATTCGTTAAATAAAATAACGTGCTCTCTAATTGGCTGTACGCGTGATCATATTAATTATTCATTTCACTGTCTTGAATGGCCAATGAGCGTTTTACTACAGAGATCCATGTCCCACCTTCTAAAGAGTCTGCCCCTGTCTTTCTGAGTGTGCAACCCCGTAGTATGCACTCAGTCTATATAACCAAGCGTTGAACTGCTTCATGCTCAGAAGCGCTTAGAGCGCTCCGGAGTGTAGATCAGAAAAGGGGAAGGGGACAGTCGGTAGCCATTTTACTTAGGACCAAAACACAAATAACTCGGCTATAAAGGTAACCGACAGCAGAGGTTCCTGGGATATCACCTTCGGAGACTTTCCGGTCACCGTTGGCGGCCGGACCAGAGTCGTGGTGACAATTTAAAGCCTGCTCCTGCTCACAAAGCGGCGTGCCGAGGAAGGACGCGTCTCTTTGAATAGACAGGATGCACGGACCGCCCTCCGGCGACAGCGCATGCCCATTGCGCACGATCAAGAGAGTTCAATTCGGCATCATCAGCCCAGATGAGCTTGTAGGTTTTCTATTTGGGGGAGTGGGATATTTTATTAATACTCGGACAGATCACACGTCACTCTTGCAGTTTCTTGACTAATCTTGTACTTTAACATATGTGGCAAAGACATGGTTGTGTTTACAACGGAACATGCTCGCTGTTAGCCTAGCCTAGCTAACTAGCTGTGCCAGGCTGGAGCTTGTGCTAACTAGCGTGTTGCAGGAAGTTTAAAAAACTTTAAGCACAACATTCTCAAAAATGATCCATGCTATCACATGAATTAAACCCCCTTTGTATTTATGCAATGTACCTTGTAGGCCCATCAGTAAATAGAAATTTAGCTTACTTTATAGCTTATCGTTATGTACAGAGCTCGCTTGGTTTTACCACTGGTCGCATAGTACGCATTGGTTTGTTTTCTCACACATTAAATGAATAAAAGGGTACTTAAACAACGTCCGAAATGCATGTTTTCTTTAACTCAGGATTGGGCGTTTAGTAGTTTAATGGATTAATGAATGCTAGATTATGTTATTGAGCATAACGTTTCATATAGTAAAAGTTGATCTTAACAGAACTTTATTTTAGCTGACGTTACCGTTGGAAAAACTTTGATTTGTCAACATTTTTTATATCCGTTATTTGAAGTAATTTCATGGTTTATAGACATTACGATTCTATCACGGATGTTGATGAATGTTAAATATTTATAACTCACAAATGTATAGAGATAATTATATTCTAACACTGTGGGTAGATGATCAACTGCTGATTGTTGTAGCATAAACTTATAAATATGATGTATTTCTCCCCAGAAACGGATGTCGGTTACAGAAGGGGGAATCAAATACCCCGAAACCACAGAAGGAGGACGTCCTAAACTTGGTGGCCTTATGGACCCAAGACAAGGGGTCATAGAACGAACTGGAAGATGTCAGACATGTGCAGGTATAATGTCATGTTAGCATTTCTTACGAAAATATATTATTGATCAGTTGGCTGCTGTCCCTATCTGATGTCCTTACTTAATGACAAACATGTTTTTTGTTTCCTCAGGCAACATGACAGAATGCCCTGGCCACTTTGGGCACATAGAACTGGCAAAGCCAGTTTTCCATGTTGGCTTCGTAACAAAGATAATGAAGGTTCTTCGATGTGTCTGCTTCTTTTGCTCTAAGCTATTAGTGGATTCAGTAAGTATATTCAGCATATTTCTGTACTTCACAATAATAATATGTGGGAGATCTGGGTTCAATTCCCACTGCGATACATCAACTGATGTGTCCCTGAGCAAGACACTTAATCCATAGTTGCTCCAGAGGCGTGCAGCCTCCGACATATATAGCAGTTGTTAGTCGCTTTGGATAAAAGCGTCAGCTAAATTACATGTAATGTAAAAAAGTATCATTTCAGTCTTGTTCATAGCCTTTTGATGTTTACCTTGCTCCCATCGCTGTTACCTCCAGAACAATCCAAAGATCAAAGACATCCTGATAAAATCTAAAGGGCAGCCCAGGAAACGTTTGACACATGTGTACGAGCTGTGCAAAGGAAAAAATATCTGTGAAGGAGGGGAGGAGATGGACAACAAATTTGGAATGGAACAGCAGGAGACTGAGGAGGACATTACCAAGGAGAAGGTATATGGGTGCAATATTTTTATCATAGTTAATTTGCATTTTGGTTCTCTACATTCACGGCAGTGCCTAACTTGTTTTCTTTCTTACGCTTTTGCTTTCACTTCCTTCAATGTGACTTACGTAGGGCCATGGTGGCTGTGGGCGCTACCAGCCACGTATCCGACGCTCTGGCTTGGAGCTGTATGCCGAGTGGAAGCACGTTAATGAGGATTCACAGGAGAAGAAAATCCTGCTGAGTCCTGAGCGTGTGCATGAGATCTTCAAGCGCATCTCAGATGAAGAGGATGTCATCTTGGGCATGGACCCCAAGTTTGCCCGACCAGAATGGATGATTGTAACTGTGTTGCCTGTTCCTCCACTGGCGGTCAGACCTGCTGTAGTAATGCAGGGCTCTGCTCGCAACCAGGTAAAGTAATATATCCTTCAGACTGATTGTTTTGTTGTGTTGTTACACTGCGTATTTTGTTCCTGCGTGTTTTTAAGCTGTGTAAAAACGAGACCTACACCTGACGACGATGATAACAAATCAATTGACTTCTGTTTTAAAGGATGACTTGACCCACAAGCTGGCTGACATAGTCAAAATCAACAACCAGCTGAGAAGAAACGAGCAGAGTGGTGCTGCAGCTCATGTCATAGCTGAGGATGTCAAACTGCTCCAGTTTCATGTAGCCACCATGGTGGACAACGAATTGCCAGGCCTGCCAAGGGTACGTGTGCACTTCCCAGATGCCTTAAATATAGTTAGATTTGTGCCCAGTACAAGATTCAATGGAAAATAGTCTGAAATACATTTTCTGTACTACATTTTTGCACAGTATTTCTATGGTGCTTGAATTACATTTTTACATGACATTTTTCCTTTCACAGGCAATGCAAAAGTCTGGGCGCCCTCTCAAATCCTTAAAACAGCGTCTAAAGGGGAAGGAGGGGCGAGTCCGAGGTAACCTCATGGGCAAGCGTGTGGACTTCTCCGCCCGAACTGTCATCACCCCAGACCCCAACCTGCAAATCGACCAAGTGGGCGTACCACGATCCATTGCAGCCAATATGACCTTCCCAGAAATTGTCACACCCTTTAATATTGACAGGTACTGCGAAGAAGTTAGCTGATTAAACTTTACGTAATGCACAAAAAAACTGTATTCCAAAAGCATTTTTATGAAATGTGATGTCGGCCAATTCATTCTGATGACCATCCTAGATTACAAGAGCTGGTGCGAAGAGGCAACAGCCAGTACCCAGGAGCCAAATACATCATCCGTGACAATGGAGACAGAATTGACCTGCGATTCCACCCTAAACCAAGTGACCTTCACCTGCAGATTGGCTACAAGGCAAGATTAAAATGCATATAGCAGCTCTAGAGCTACGTCTACTGCTAAAACTATCTTTTGTTAGATGATGGTTTCAAATATATGTTTTTTTCTACCGACTAAAACTAACATTTTTATCTGTTTAGGTGGAAAGACATATGTGTGATGGTGACATCATCATCTTCAACAGACAGCCTACACTACATAAAATGTCCATGATGGGGCACAGGGTGCGAATTCTGCCGTGGTCCACATTTCGACTCAACCTTAGGTGACTTATATGAATGTGTTTCTTTTGAAATAGACGATTTATAGATAAATAAATGATAAAATGACAATTAAAGTCACAATTTTAGGTAATTGTGAATGCATTTTGATGTCTTAAATCAAACTTATGTTACATCATAGTGCTTTTTGGACTGTATCACTTTGGTCTTTGCAAATTCCTGTCACTGTTATATTATCCCTGACTGAAATGAGTTACCTATGCGGTGTAGCAGTTCTAACATCCTATCCTCTCGTCTCCCTCCAGTGTCACCACCCCATACAATGCTGACTTTGACGGGGATGAGATGAACCTCCACCTGCCCCAGTCCCTCGAGACGAGGGCAGAGATTCAGGAGCTGGCCATGGTGCCGCGTATGATCGTCACACCCCAGTCCAACAGGCCCGTCATGGGTATCGTGCAGGACACCCTCACAGCTGTCCGCAAATTCACCAAACGAGATGTCTTTTTAGAGAGGGTAAGGAGATTGTTACGAGGTCACCAGCTGCTGCTTTTTCTGGTCTGAAAGGGTCTCAACGCTGCCTTTCCACACCACAGGGTGAAGTAATGAACCTCCTCATGTTCCTCTCCACTTGGGACGGGAAAGTGCCTCAGCCAGCCATCCTCAAGCCCCGTCCTCTGTGGACAGGCAAGCAGATCTTCAGCCTAATCATTCCCGGACACATTAATGTGGTCCGCACACACAGCACCCATCCTGACGAAGAAGACAGTGGCCCTTACAAACACATCTCACCTGGGGACACCAAGGTACAAGTCCCTCATTGATCATGTATAGATTAAAGACTTAAAATGACAATGCAAGTGACCCCGCATTCAACTCATTCACACAGGTCATAGTGGAGAACGGTGAGTTGATCATGGGCATCCTGTGTAAGAAATCTCTGGGAACCTCAGCCGGCTCCCTCGTCCACATCTCCTACCTGGAGATGGGCCACGACATCACCAGACTCTTCTACTCCAACATTCAGACTGTGGTCAACAACTGGCTGCTCATCGAGGGTAAATGAACATACCTTTTTTGCTTTGTGTCAGTGGTATTGAGTGATGTTTTGTTTAATATTTACAAGTTTACTCTTGATATTTTCTCTAGGTCATTCCATTGGTATTGGTGACTCCATTGCTGATGCCAAGACCTACCTTGACATCCAGAACACCATCAAGAAAGCCAAACAGGATGTGATAGAAGTAAGCATAAAGTATTTGTATGGTCACCAACATCTCAGATTTTGTTATTTCAACATAGTTCCACCTGTTTTTTGTTTTTTTTGTTTGTTTTTTTTAGCAGAAATTACAAATAGAAAAGTTACATATTTCCTATGCGTTTTGTCTGCCAGGTCATCGAGAAAGCCCACAACAACGAGCTGGAGCCGACCCCTGGTAACACACTGAGGCAGACTTTTGAGAACCAGGTGAATCGTATCCTCAACGATGCTCGTGACAAAACAGGATCCTCAGCCCAGAAGTCTCTGTCTGAGTACAACAACTTCAAGTCCATGGTGGTGGCTGGTTCTAAGGGCTCAAAGATTAACATCTCACAGGTAAAATAATCCCTTTAACTATCACTACCTCACAGTAGATGAATGATGGCTCTGATTCACATGATCTTTGACATCTCTTTACCGCCTTACCTCCTTATTCAGGTTATTGCTGTGGTGGGGCAGCAGAACGTGGAGGGTAAACGAATCCCCTTCGGCTTCAAACACCGCACGCTGCCTCACTTCATTAAGGATGATTACGGTCCTGAGAGTAGAGGCTTTGTGGAGAACTCCTACCTGGCTGGCCTGACTCCCACAGAGTTCTTCTTCCACGCCATGGGAGGCAGAGAGGGTCTGATCGACACAGCTGTCAAGACTGCTGAGACTGGTAATTCCAGGCAGCTGGGTGGGAGAGTGCAAGAAGAGAGTCAGGATATATTTCATAAATACACAAGGACATGCTTTTAGTAACTTTTTATAATTATTAGACTCTCAGACCTAAACCTGTCCAACAACAAAAAAGCCTTTTTAGTTTTTTAAACGTGGTAAATCTGTACCCCTCCAGGTTACATCCAGCGTCGTCTGATCAAGTCCATGGAGTCGGTGATGGTGAAGTATGATGGCACGGTGCGTAACTCCATCAACCAGGTGGTTCAGCTGCGTTACGGTGAGGACGGCCTGGCAGGAGAGAATGTCGAGTTCCAAAACGTGGCAACACTCAAACCGTCGCACAAGGCCTTTGAAAAGAAGTAAGACACACACCCATCAACTCAGAGAATTGGAGCATTGTGTTTTCTTTGACGATTAGTTTCTTAGCTTAATGATGTTCGGCCTTAATGGACAAAACCCCCTTCATTGCTTGAGATATTTGTATAAATTTGATCTCAAAGTCGCTTTCCAGTAGCTTGTATGGATTTGCGATTACTGAAAGGGAGTTTCAGTCCCAAACGCGCTGTAACTTCACTCAACTATGTGCATAATATTGTTTAATTGTCTATAATCAACGGCTTAACTCTTTCTCATTTTCTGTCTAGGTTTAAGTTTGACTGCACCAATGAGCGAGCGCTTAGGCGGATGCTGCAGGAAGATGTAGTAAAAGACGTGCTGACAAATGCCAATGTGCAGAGTTCCTTGGAGAAGGAGTTTGACAAGATGAAGGAGGACAGGGAGGTCCTCCGAGCCATTTTCCCCACCGGGGACAGTAAGGTGTGTGTGCTCACATTTGTAGACACACCTCTGCTCCTAAGTAGTGTCTTGGTCTGCCATGTGAAATCAAAAATATACATATTCTGCAATTCATCCTCGTCTGCAGGTGGTGCTGCCATGCAACCTGGACAGAATGATCTGGAACGCTCAGAAGATCTTCCGCATCAACACTCGAACCCCAACAGACCTCAATCCTCTAAGGGTGGTCGAGGGTAAGCTCAAAAATAACAAACTTCCTTAACCAAAGAACAATATATTACCGCTCACTGTTTATTCTTTCTCTTTTAAAATTAACTCATACTGCCAAGTTGCTACTCAGTTTCTTCGCCATATATTTAGTTACAGGATTTTGTGAACCATGTGAAAGAAGCACTAGCTGCAGAATTAGAACAAGGAGGTGGTGGCCTGACCTCAGGTGTTCCTTAAAGCCATGTAAAGCCACCTGGTGAATCCCTGCGTGTTACATTACAAGTAGAACAGTTCAAGTCCTAATCCCTCTCTTTGTTAGAGAGAAACAGTGATCTCTTATAGCATCACAGTATCAAGGATTTCCCCCACTGTCCCCATCAATCTCAATCCTAGCGCGTGTGTTTGCACCTCCAGGTCTTCAGGATCTGAGTAAGAAGCTGGTGATTGTGAATGGTGATGACCCACTGAGCAGACAGGCCCAGCAGAACGCCACTCTGCTCTTTAACATCCACCTGCGCTCCACACTCTGCTCCAAACGCATGACCCAGGAGTTCCGCCTTTCCACTGAGGCTTTCGACTGGCTGCTGGGAGAGATTGAGACCAAATTCAACCAGTCCATTGTAAGTTTAGGATATTGTCTTATTTCGAGTTGCCAGATCTCTACTAGACTGTTTAAATACTGAACTTTGAAGATAATATATATATATTAATCTCATGTTTTCCTGCGTTCCCAGGCCCACCCAGGTGAAATGGTTGGCGCTCTGGCTGCTCAGTCGCTGGGAGAGCCAGCCACCCAGATGACCCTCAACACTTTCCACTACGCCGGTGTGTCAGCCAAGAACGTAACACTCGGTGTGCCTCGTCTAAAGGAGTTGATCAACATCTCCAAGAGGCCCAAAACACCCTCGCTGACTGTGTTCCTGCTGGGTCAGGCAGCCCGTGACGCTGAGAGGGCCAAGGACATCCTCTGTCGACTGGAGCACACCACACTGCGAAAGGTGTGAGAAGTTATTGGACAGTTCCTCCAAATAATGTAGTTTTTAATCCCCAACCCTGACTTATGCTGACAAAAAAATAATTTCATCCTAATATAAAGCACTGACTAAAAGTTTGCGTTTTAACATAGGTCACGGCAAACACCGCCATCTACTACGACCCCAACCCCCAGAACACGGTGGTGGCCGAGGACCAGGAGTGGGTGAACGTCTACTACGAGATGCCCGACTTTGACGTGACGCGCATTTCACCTTGGCTGCTGCGCATCGAGCTCGACCGCAAGCACATGACTGATCGCAAGCTGACTATGGAGCAGATTGCAGAGAAGATCAACGCAGGTGGGTTGTGTGTACATAATCTGTAGTCTGTAGCTCTAACAGAAACTAGCTGGTTCTCCCTAATGACACTTGTTTTTTTTTCTGCAAGGTTTTGGAGATGACCTGAACTGTATTTTCAATGACGACAACGCTGAAAAGCTCGTTCTGCGAATCCGAATCATGAACAGCGATGAGAACAAGTTCCAGGAGGTGAGCATTGGAACTATATTTAATAATGATAAACGCACTGCAGCCAGTTTGCATATTAATCATAACTGTATTTTCTTTGTCTAGGATGAGGAGGTGGTGGACAAAATGGATGATGACGTGTTCTTGAGGTGCATCGAGTCCAACATGCTGACAGACATGACCCTACAAGGCATTGAGCAGATCAGCAAGGTAACAAAACACACACACACACACACACACACACACACACACACACACACACACACACACACACACACACACACCAATAATAGCATTCAGTAAAAGGGATATACCTGTCTGTGGCTATAAGTCAACTGTCCTACACTCTTCTCCTCCAGGTGTACATGCACTTGCCCCAGACTGACAATAAGAAGAAGATCATCATCACAGAGGACGGTGAGTTCAAGGCCCTGCAGGAGTGGATCCTTGAGACAGACGGCGTGAGCCTCATGAGGGTCCTCAGCGAGAAGGACGTAGATCCCGTCAGGACCACCTCCAACGACATTGTGGAGATCTTCACGGTACGAAAGCATAAAACTAGCTTTGTCTCAACAGTAGAATTACAGCAGGTTTAAAAAAAAAATAAAATATATATATATATATATATATATATATATATATATATATATATATATATATATATATATATATATATATATATATATATATATATATATATGTATATATATATTTTTATATATATGTTTTCCCTCCTCTTCTGCTCTCTCTAGGTCTTGGGAATTGAGGCAGTGCGAAAGGCTCTGGAGAGGGAGTTGAACCACGTCATCTCCTTTGACGGTTCCTATGTCAACTACCGTCACTTGGCTCTGCTCTGTGACACCATGACCTGCCGCGGTCACCTGATGGCCATCACACGTCACGGCATCAACCGCCAAGACACAGGACCACTTATGAAGTGTTCCTTTGAGGAGACGGTGAGATGATCATCAATTAACTGAAGACACTACTTTACTAATCAAATGCTGATTTTAAAAAAGAAGACCATTTTATTAACTATATCCTTACCATTCTATTCTTGTCTTGCATTTCCTCCTCCTAGGTGGATGTGTTGATGGAGGCGTCATCCCATGGCGAGAGTGACCCCATGAAAGGTGTGTCGGAGAACATCATGCTTGGCCAGCTCGCCCCGGCTGGTACAGGATGCTTTGATTTGCTGTTGGATGCTGAGAAGTGTAAATATGGCATGGAGATCCCTACAAACATACCTGGCATCAGCGTGGCTGGACGTAAGTGGGAAGATGTTTGTTGGATATAAAATTGAATTGTTGTTTAATGTTAAGAGCTGGGATGTTTACGTTCTGTATCCGTCCTATTCGCAGCCACTGGAATGTTCTTTGGCACAGTGCCGAGTCCCATGAGTGGCATGTCACCTGCCATGACCCCGTGGAACACAGGAGCAACACCGGCCTACGGTGCCTGGTCCCCCAGCGTCGGTGAGTATATGTTCTGGTCTCTTTGGCTCTTCCCCCCCTTTTTTTGGGGGTTTCCTTCACTGAGTTTTGCCCCTTTTTGTTTTTCCTCCAGGAAGCGGCATGACCCCCGGAGCAGCAGGTTTCTCTCCCAGTGCAGCATCAGACGCAAGTGGCTTCTCTCCAGGCTATTCCCCGGCCTGGTCTCCCACTCCTGGGTCTCCGGGATCTCCAGGGCCTGCCAGCCCGTACATCCCATCTCCAGGTTAGACACTGCAGAAAACCTTCATTTAGGTTACAGGTTGTTTAAAGAATTGTAATAGTAATTTAGGTGATGTTGAACATTTTTCTCCACCCTTAAAAGCCTTTCTGTTTTTCTCTTTAGGTGGAGCCATGTCACCCAATTACTCACCCACCTCCCCGGCCTACGAGCCTCGCTCTCCCGGAGGCTACACCCCTCAGAGCCCCGGCTACTCCCCAACATCGCCCTCCTACTCCCCCACTTCTCCCTCTTACTCCCCAACCAGCCCCAACTACAGCCCGACATCTCCTTCCTACTCACCCACCTCGCCCAGTTACTCCCCAACCTCTCCGTCCTATTCTCCCACGTCTCCGTCTTATTCCCCAACGTCTCCCTCCTACTCCCCCACATCCCCGTCCTACTCCCCCACATCCCCGTCCTACTCCCCCACCTCGCCGAGCTACAGCCCCACATCCCCGAGCTACAGCCCGACGTCACCCAGCTACTCGCCCACCTCACCTTCTTACTCCCCCACCTCCCCCTCTTATTCTCCAACCTCTCCATCCTACTCCCCCACTTCCCCGTCCTACTCGCCCACCTCTCCTTCCTACTCGCCGACCAGCCCAAGCTACAGCCCCACATCGCCCAACTACACGCCAACCTCACCCAGTTACTCCCCCACCTCTCCCTCCTACTCCCCTACATCTCCCTCTTACTCCCCAACCTCCCCCAACTACACCCCGACCAGCCCCAACTACTCCCCAACCTCGCCCTCGTACTCTCCCACCTCTCCGTCCTACTCACCCTCCAGTCCACGTTACACCCCGCAGTCGCCCACCTACACACCCAGCTCCCCCTCATACAGCCCCAGCTCTCCCTCCTACTCCCCCACCTCCCCCAAATACACCCCGACTTCACCCTCGTACAGCCCCAGCTCCCCAGAGTACACCCCCACCTCTCCCAAGTACTCCCCGACGTCGCCAAAGTACTCCCCGACGTCGCCAAAGTACTCCCCGACTTCTCCCACCTACTCCCCAACGACCCCAAAATACAGCCCCACCTCTCCTACCTACTCCCCCACCTCCCCCACTTACACCCCCACCAGCCCCAAATACTCCCCTACCTCCCCTACTTACTCGCCAACTTCACCCAAGTACTCACCCACATCTCCTACGTACTCGCCAACTAGTCCTAAAGGCTCCACGTACAGCCCCACCTCCCCTGGATACAGCCCCACCTCACCCACCTACAGCCCGGCCATCAGCCCCGAAGACAGCGACGAGGAGAACAATTGATGAGCCGCGGAAGAGAAGGGGAGGCCGCTGAAGAAACCCTGTCACCTCACGGGTGGACACCTGAAGGACAGCGCCTTTAACCAGCTGGAGGTGGCGGTACTTCTAGCCACAGGGGTCCCAATTGTTATTGTCTTTCTTTGGGGAAATCTCTCCTTTGGGACCTCTGTTATGCTCCAGTCTTGACCATCTGAGCCCCCCCCCCCCCCCCCTTAATACCAGAAATTGTTAAAACTACTATGTGAAAGACCTGACTGCTCTGCCTGAAGGGAAAAATGGCTGCCTTTTGAAATAGTTTTTTAATTTTCCCATGGGGTGTTGGAGCAAAACTGCAAAACCCAAGAGGGAATGAAAAGGAGAGGAAGATGTGGTGAACACATAATGGGGAGAAAATGTCCCCTTTTAACTTTATAGTGTACTGCATCCAGTCTCTCTCTCGTTCTCCAAATGTTGGGTGTATAGTTGTGGAAAGCATACATATTTCCAAAAGCCTTTTGAAGAGTGGATTGTATTTATCACTAAAGCATAAGCTCTAAAGAAAATCAAGAAGGTAAGGTTTAGACTTTGTTTACTGCATATTTCAACAATGTGCATCTTCTGAGATCTTTTGCTGCTTTTGTAAACGTACAGTTGCTGCCATTTTAGTGGGCATCTTGTGGATCAAAGATGGAGCTTAAGGTTTTTGATGTATTAAAATGGTTGGGTCAGAATGTCCAAAGAAGAAGGTTGGATGGTCAACAGAAATACATACATGATAGGAGAGAGAAACTGGCTTGCACGGAAAAGAAATGTCACTCTTGAACATCATTAACTACATAGGTGTATGTACCCATCGCCCTCCCCTCTTCCTCCTTCACACCCCAAAGACAAAACCTGAAAGATGTCATGAAAACACCCACCAGCATCCTCTTTTCCTCTACCATTTTGGAGACTTGTGCATCAAAAGCGAAAAAAAACAAAAAACTTTTCCAGATAATATTCTTCCCATGACAGTGGGAATTAAAAGATTTCTATGAAAAAAAGGAAAAAAAAAATAGAATGATTATTCTGTCTTAAGTTTTGATTCTAGGAGGAAATGAGACACGTGGATGAGGGACTCTAGTATGGCGTTGCTGCTTTTGTCATTGTTTGCATGAGTAGCACATGTTAATACATTTTAATCAAGCTTTAGGTTTAAATTGTTTCAAATCCCTCCCACTTCTTGCTACTCTTCGTTCCATTTCTGATAGCTGACGTGTACACAGGTTTATTTGGACTATTCAATTTATTTAAGAGAGTTAACAACTATTCTGTGTGAATATGAATAGAGGAAAATTAAGATTTATTTCTTTTTTTTTTTTTTTACTTTTCTCTTGTTTGCTTTTGCTGACTTTGTAAACCTGTTTGCAGGAGGCTCATGTTCATATACTGTGGATGAAGGGGCAGGGGACGGAGGGGAGAGCTTTTTTATTTTCGTCCCCGTTCTCCACATTTTTTTTTTTTTTTGCCATGGCGGCAACTGCTCTTTTCACTTAACATGTTGCATTCTGTCGCCAGGTTGTGACGGTGCTTCGGTTAAAGGTAGAGGGGCAAAAAAGTTGAGTGCTCAGTTCGGGGTTTTCACTTCTTGGGACACCAGAGGGCAACATTTGTCCTTCTGTTGGCCTTTTTCTTTACAATGGCGTGGAACAGTGTATTTTCTTTTAAGCAGAGGTTGTCCAAAGAAACAGCACGTTTGGCTTCTCTGTTAAAAAAAACCTTACCCACTACATTAGTGTGAACTTTCTTTTTGAATATGGGTGCTTTCTCACATGACTCAACCTAGTTTGACTGTGTTAGGGAACCGTCTGTACGCCTGATAAGGGAAACATTTTTTTTTCCTTTCCCTCCTTGTTCCATTTAATCATTCGATGCAGTTTCTCAATTTATTGGACTAGCTGGGCCTCCTCCCTCTTCATCCACAAGTATTCCTCATTTCAGAAATCAGTGTTCCTTTTTTCTACCAGTGTATGTACCTCTGATGAGGGGAATCAAGGGGGGGTGGGGGGGGGTCTGACTGGGAGTCCTGAGGAAATAAAACACAGCCAGTAATCCTTTGGGTTATGTTCTGAAAACGTTTAAATGATTTGTCACGATTTTTTTTAAACTTCAAGATGGTCTTGAATTGAAAGGACTGCATCTTCTGGCCTTTGAGATAAAGCAGGTTTGGTAATTGCACTTAGTAAATATTGTGGTGGACCTAAGCCCCCAGATGTGATATTTTTTTTTTGTTTTTTTTTTTGTCCACTATGCTTGCATCTAATCCTGTTGTCTTAACTGTGTGCTGTCCAGTCAATTCAGGACATCAGGACTCCCAGGTTGTATGAATGTGTGTATGCGTGTGCAGTTAGTGTGCGTCCGAGGGCGAGACAGGGTTTCAAACTGAGGAAAGACTTCACGTGTCTGGGCAAAGGAAGGTTTAACTTTAAATTGCCACTGTATAAAAATCTGTTCATTATCTCATTATCTGTATCTTTGTTCTGTTTGTTTTTTGACTTGGAAAAAAAAGAATAAAAGTTTTACTACATGTCTGTCTTTTTTATGTACAACAGTGAATATGCTAATGTCAGTTTTGTGCAACAACAAATGCTACATTTTACAGCATTTGGGGAAAAGAAAATGCGACATTTAGAAGATATGGAGACGAATACCAGTACTCGCTTTTTTTATATAATTGGGGCAAAGTATTTACTCAAGTGCTGTACTTCAGAACAATTTTGAGGCACTTGTACAGGAGTATTAACATGTTATGCCACTACTGCAACACTAATTTAAGATGTCATATAAAAACAATTGTCTCAAAAACATGATGCATCATAGATTTAAGTTAAAGTATAAAATAGGTAGAATAAGCTCCACAATGACTGGCTATCACATTAAAATGTTGCTTAAACAGCAATGAATCATCAATAATCTGTAATTTGTACTACAGCCTAATATAATTATAATTATTATAATATAATTGCTCATTTTACTGTTAATGGTTTAAAGTAAAATTTGCTAATAATACTTGTGTACTTTTAGAGAATTGTACTCATTTGCATTTTTGTATTGCTAGTTTTATTAAGTGAAGGGTATTAATACTCCTTAGTTTACCAAAATTGCAGTATTTTTGTGCATGCTGACAGACTTCTCTTATGATGGCTAGTTTATTGATGCAACAGACAATCACTTGATTGGTCCTAATGGAAAACACCTGCGCCAGTGAACCATGTGACCTAACACGCTCCTTCCTCTTGGGGGCGCGCTCATCTAGCTGTGAACTCACCTGCCCGCTGATGGGAAGGTAATTTATCTGATGAAAAAGACGTAAAAAACAAAAAAACAGGCTAGTTTGTCATGGAGGTCCTCTCATTTTGGAAATTGAATTTACAGGTACAATATGGAGAGTTGACGCTGTAATTTTTATTAATTGTCAATCACTAATTGACCTTAGTCACCTTACAAACTCAGCCAAACTATAGCTAGCTCAAGCTAACTGTTTATCTCTTGTAAATCTCTGACCATGGCTGTAAGCATATTGAGTGAGCACATAGAGCATTAAACAGATGCCTTAACATTAGCAAAACTGTACTTTAAACTGTACTGTAAATTAAATATTACTGTACTTACCACACCACTAATATAGTATTTGTTTGCAACAGTCCTAAGGGCTCTTGAACCCTAAAAGGGATTAGGAAGGATACTTTGCCTGAAATGGATTGTGCAAGTAACAAAGACAAGAGGAGAATTACATCTACAAGGATGAGAAAAACATACCCACTATACTCAACTGGACCGACAGTATAGTTCTAATATAAAAAGCCTTAAAAATCAGGTTATGAGCAGATTTGTGTGCAGACCGTAGGGCTGTTAGGCTACTTTGTCTAATCAGTCATTTTACTTCCAAAAACCGCACAATTTTTCACGTCTTAATATTGTTTTAGTTCCATCTCCATTGTTTGTGCCATCTCCCCTCTCCAGCAGGTAGCAAAGCATCTTTGCATTGCCATCCCTGACCACCAGATGGAGAGAGGGCTCTGCCACATGCACAGAACGGTTTGGACCTCACCATGGTGTTTGTTTCCCCGGAAGAGGCCACAAAGTAGGTATGGCCAGAGACGGTTATACAAAGAGGATCTTTGGTATGGCATACAGTTCTCCTGTTGGGAAACTCACCTTATTTCACACTGTGTGACATGTGCTTGTTTCAGCTCTTCATTAATGCTATATGATATTTATACTGGATTTATACTAGACTGTAGTATTTCACTCACCCATAGCTTCACATACTGTATGTGCTATCTTTGGAAAGTTTTGGATCTCTGGTTGTGTGGGTTTAAACAATGTTTAGCTGCACAACATGAGTCAGTAATGACCTACTCACCAAAGGGTTAAATAGAGCTTCTATAAAAGAAACAGTAATTTACTGTTTTCAAATAACATGATCTGTCTACTTAAAACCGTTATGGAAATTGATTACCTAAAAATGTTTGGGGTTTTAGCAGAAAGGGGGGAGGGACTGAGAAGTTGTTGTTGTTCAAATTTTTTGGCTTCCTGGATCTTCGCAATCCTACCTACAGCACCTTTAAAAAGTTTGTGGATTTTCTTATACCGTAAAACTTTTACTTTGATTATCCAATGAAATCCAGTTGGTTGAGTGGTACTTAGTACATTATTTTTCACATGAAAACGTACGAGGTACAACTCCAGTGGAATGTAATCCCATCAGCTCCTTCAACTTGTTGACAGTGATCTGAAACCTTCAGGATGGTAATCTTCACCTGTGGAAATGATGAATCCCAGGTTTCACTCTCATATAATCTGAGGCTGTCCTGTGCTTCCTACACACATGGGCGTGTTTGACTGGGGGAATCCATGTATGACTACTAGGTGTGTTTGGATCGGTTGCTGTGGTGATACTTACCAACTGTGGACATCGTGACATTGAGTCATTAATGACAGGGCAGTTGTTAGGAGAGTTTATAAAAAGTGATATTTTTTATGTGTTTGTGTTAAACATTATGTAAAAGGAGACTAGAAAGAAATTCAGAGCAATAATATGCAAGTTAGTGGTACTAAAATGCTGAGGGTGGGATGTTGGGAATAAACATGTTTTTGTGATTTTGTGTTTTTGTATCTAATTTTTGTATTTCGTAAAGAAAGTATAATAAAGTTTAAGTAATAATCAGATTGAAAATGAGCTGTTTCATCAGATGGACAATGAACTTGTTAAGTAGGCCTAGTTTGCATTTTCTCCCTCCACTGTACGCCCTGATTCAATCAAGTTTCCGCACTTTTTGCTTTTGTGGTAAAGTCAGTGGGCTGGGCTAAGACTGCCAGAGACAGAGGCAGGAAATGTCTTGTGTGTGAGAGAGAGAATTTGTGTGTTTAGGGACGTGTTACTTCTTGCATGACTGCCATTCCTCTCCACTCTCTGCTCAGACGTGTTGTGTCCCACTGCCAACTCACTCTTTAAGGTATGTTTTAACCTGAACTTTATTTTTGCAGTACAATCTACTCTGTTCTTTCTTTGTCTTTTTACTTATTTTCCTCTGTCTTTAACCCTGAAGCTTTTTTTTTTTCTTCACGTTTCCTCCCAAACACTTCTTTCCCTGTTTGCTCATCACATTCCTTCTCCTGAAATCAGCTGAGGAATCTCAAAACGGGACAATGAATCTTTAGTTTAACTTCAGCGAGACTCAAGTCTCTCAGAAATCTATCTTTTCATTCAAACCCATGGCTTATTCTCTGCTCCACCTTTTCTGTTATCAATGGGGGAAACCACCCAGTGTGTACCCGTCTCACTTCCTTCACATCATCCTGGTCTTCTTTGCAGCAATGGGTGGGGTGTCAAAGTGGCCGTAACAGCCTCAGAACTTGGGACTAAGTTGAGAAAAGTAAGCTTGATTAGAATGACTTAACATTCATATTAAACTTTATTTCCTTTCTCCTTCCTCTTTGTTCTTTCAGTTTCTCCCCATCTGCATCACTCTGTCTCGATTTCAGTCTCATAAACGTACAGCGCACACAGCTATACAGATGCAAACACACACACTGTATACACTCATCAATTGACAGATTGCTCTCAGATCTCTCCACGCCTGCTGCTCTGTCCGCCTGCATACTGTCTGCTCTCATATTTCTGTCTGGTTATCAACGCATGAATGACTGATTGAGTCAGTCACCCCTGTAGCTGTGACCCTGTGTTTCCATCTGAACCCCTCTGATCTCCATGTCTCCTCCACCTAACCAGACACCACTGACCACTCCAGTAGCCCAGGCCAAAAGGTCAAGATTCTATCTTTTAACGCCTCCGTTGGCAACATTATCAAGACTCACTTTTGAAATGTATTCCTTACTTATTTTCTTTCATTGTTTCTCCCCGATGTTAATGACTAGATATCCTAGAGATGGTCTGTCTGGGCAGAGGAAACAAAATAATTCCTGAAAATTAACTTTAAAAATTACAATAGATGGGTAGCGGCAACAACATGGAGAGAAGAGTCACTTCTTCATAACCGTATTAAAAGGATAAACGGAGTAGGTCTTTCTCAAGCTCTGGTCATCAGTTATCAGTGTTCCTATTTGAGGTCTGCATTGAGGTTTTAAGGCGAAGTAGTCAGAGGCACGAATCACAGCTGTAGCGAGAACAAAAACATGGCCATGGTCATAGTTGCTGAATTGGTACAAGATTGACCCAGAATGTGACTGTGAATTACTTTATGCTGCAGATTGTGTTGTGTGATTAGTTTTCTTAACAGCATAATCATTAGCTTCCACTCTCCTGTAGTGTGCTTTTAAGCTCTGTGATTGTATGTTTATTTTTACTGGGATGCATGCACCTTGGGAGTTGTAGTTATCACTTTACGTTTTTATGTTTTTTTGGGGGGATTTTGAATTGAATAACCAGATATTTTCTAATGCAATTTTTTATCTTTTATACTAATGATTTAACCAGGAGAATGTCATGCTGATACACGCCGTAGAATTGCTCAAACTATGAGTCTGTCTATGCAGAAAGTAAACAGGACTTCTCCCTGTTGAATCGGAGAGGCCTACGGGCTCGTATTTGCTCTTGCTGATACTTCTTCATAAATGAAAGAGGAATGATGGTGGCATGGGAATGATAAAAGGGGATGGGAGTCACTTTGTGAGCATGTTGGGGGCCTAAAATTAGCGACTACTTCCACCAACTCTGTTGCTGTGTTTGTTTCCCTTCATGTAGAATGAGGGTATACAGGGTAAAGGAAGAGCTAGAGTCAGAGGAGAAGGGAAGAGTGGACAGATGGAAGAGCCAGCAGTCTGCTCTCCCAGTAATTATCCACATGGTGTTTAGCTTTAGCCAGGAACCAGGAACCCGACTCTACTCCCCCCACACGCGGCGTCCTATCCACAGGCCGCAGGTAGGCTTTCATCACACAGGCTCTAGTTACCTCCCGCATATAAGCTAACCAGGCCAGGTGAGCACAAACACTGGTCCTCGCCAGACCTCTCGATCCCTTACAACCACACACACGAACACTGGGTCACACACACACACACACACACACACACACACACACACACACACACACACACACACACACACACACACACACACACACACTCCAGTGGACACGCAGAATGGAGCCGGAGTCAGACAGCATGCCGGAGGTACCAGAGGAGATCCTACAGTTAAGTGGATCGGGCCTTTTTCTCTACCTCCTTACTTACTGGCTGTCTAAGCACTGTAACCTTAACTCAGGGCCCCTGCATGTGCTACCTCAGGCCCTTTCTCTCTGTCCTCGCTCCTTTACCTCCTCTACGCTACCATTTTATGTGTTCAAATATTCACTCTGCTGCATTGTCACCCTCTCTATCTGGCTTGTTTTGGTCAGTTAATTGACCAAAGTATTAGCTTAGTTATTAGATAACAGGAGTGGAGAGTCGTAAAACAATCTTTCAAACTTAAAACAACAGCCAAAACAGAAAGGGGCGTAGCTCCTGCTGACATTCTGTTGACCACAATGACCACAATGCTGACAGTTAGTGCTAATAGTTTCAACGGTTTTGCTGCCTAATGAGTGACAGATAATAGAGTTGGTGGCAGTCTCTTACATGTTGGATCAGTGTCCACAGTCGACTCCAATCACTACTCATGTTGTCCAGTCCTCTATCACTTATGATGCTTCCTGGAGCCGATCTAGCAGCCAATTAAAACAAATTGCTGACTTATATAATAGTTTTCTAGAAAAGAAACAAGTGCAGTAAATGCTCCACCCATATTATATTGATGTTTATTTTAACACTGTGATATTTATGTTGATGTGTAATGCTGCCAGAGATTAGTTTGAAAATGTAACAACCCCCCTCTCAAGCTGCAGGGCTGTTCTTATCAGAAGAGAGGAGCCTCAGCATAAAGTACTTGATTCAGTTGCAACATGGGTTTGATAAGGTTTTAATTGTGTAATCATCCAGGAAATGCCTTGTGGTTATCCGTAGAAGCAGGACACTGCAAATATGTTACAAATATGTAACACTTAATATATTGCATCAGATATCTTAGAATTGAATACTGGATTTTACGAAACCAATGAAGTTTTTTTCTTAAATCATCAAGTCGCTTAATCGGTTGGTCGAAAATAAGGAAAAAGTTCATTCTTGAACTTGCAACTTAAAATCTTAACTCAAGGGCCACAGATTAGTCTGTTATTTAGTAGTAGATATGAATAGCTTAGTTAATCAAGTGGCCTAAGTTACCTAAAAAAATAAGCAAAACATAAGTTTATGATTAAAAGTTAATTCTTGAGCTAAGAAACTTTTTTTTGGAGCTTTCAACTGCATCTTATGGTCTTCCTCAGTGAATATAGCTTAGTTAATCATTAATCATGTGACAGGAAGTTATCTGACAACTGAGCATACTTTAGTTTATTACATAACTTAACTCAAGAGCTCCATCTGCTGAGGAAGACCATGAGATGGAAGTTGAAAGCTCTGGAAACAGCTAGTAAGTGGAACTTAAGTTAGGGTTTTCTTTAAGTTAAAATTGTGATTATTGTTTAGTCATCAAACCAAGCATAAATGTCAAACAGGCACTGGTGTTCCTAATATATATACATACATACATACATACATACATACATACATACATACATACATACATACATATAATGTGTGTATTTTCTTAAATGTTATTAACTAAACCATTAAGCCTTTAAATAACAAATATAATCTTGAGATGAATCAATAATAAAAATAAATGTATCTCAGTTTTGGCATCTGTTGCCACAAAACATTATTGTGGGACAGCGTGAGAGAGAAAAAGGAAATGAAAGGTAGCGGTAACTCGTCTCTATACAAACCTCACTTTCTTTTAGTTGTGCAAAATATAGCAAGGCAAGAACAGACAGGAAGAGACAGGTGTAGTTGGGTGACACACTTAAATATAAAAATGTAAATATATTTTTACATGTTTTATATAAAAATATGTTTTACTTTGTGACATAGTGGGGGGAAAACTAAGACAGAGAGAGGTGTACATTAGAGTGACTCAACGAAACCCATGGCTCATTCTCACCCTTTGACATGTTCTAGCTTGCATATAGCCACACCTGCTTTTGTGACGCTACTATTGTTGTGTATAAAGGCCATTTTACAGTGTGGCCTGCTTAGTGTGGCCTGCTTGGTCTTGTGTTGCATTAAAGTGGTTGTGCAAGGGCTGTGCTACACTTATTGCGGAGAATGCAGCCGACAGGGTTGTTCAATTTAAAAACTGCCACTGAAAGGAGGAGTTAATGTGCTTACTATATACGTACCTGTTTAATGTATATGAGAGCATGTTTTGTGTTGCATGAGAGTATTGCTGAGAGATGATTTTCTGTATTTTGTGTTGTCTTTGAAAAGTGGACAGAGTCCAAAACAAATTTCCCTTCGGAGACAATAAAGTATATCTTATGTTAAGCAGCAAAGCAACCTCTGATGTTGTGTCAAGTCTAAGCGTTATAGCGCTCATCACACTAACCACTCCCTCCACTCAGTCTTGTGGTTTGGAGGCATCTGTGTTGAGCTCTGGTCTTCCAGTCAAATTTTACTCAACATTTGAGTCAATGTGGAGAACAGTCAAGCTCTGTTAAAATGTCAAGAAATGGAAACTTGTCTTCTAAACATGACAAGTTTGGTACTTCCTTCATTTTAAACTATCTTGCGGGCATGATTTCTGCTTTTACTTCTCCTTACTTCTTTGACCAAAACCACCCATTCCCACTTGTCAGTGACACAACTCCATGTATTTACGCTTCCTGTTTCAGCCAACCTCTTCCCCTTCTGTGGGAGGGGATTTTGTAAACTGAGTATGACTCAAAGCGCCATTTGACTGTTATCCATTGTAAAAATCCCACTTGTCAGTCTGTGGTGACTGTTTCCCACTATTTACGGAAAAGTTTGTTCTCTGTCTTACTGTTCTATTCATCTCATTCTCTCCCTGCAGTATGCTCCACTTCCAGCCAGCACCAGGTCAGTTTGGTCCAGAGATCCGCGAGCCGGGCCTCCGAGTATGGAGGGTGGAGAAGATGAAGGCAGTGCTGCTGGATCCCTCCGAGGTGGGAGCCTTCTATAATGGGGACTCCTATCTGGTGCTGGAGAACCGTGGTCAGTCTGGATCAGACCTCCACATGTGGATAGGTAAGAGAGAAACATCTGGGTTAAATAATGTGTTTATGCCATTGAAGAAAAAAAAGTGCACTACACAATAGGGTTATGTACCATGCAGCTATGCAATCTGACTCAAGACTAAAGATGTTTGTACACTTCTTGTGAGTCTGAGTAGGTGCCACATTTATAATGATGGCATCTCCTTTCAGGAGAAAATCAATCAGTAATGTCAGACGACTGCTATTTAATCAAGTCAGCTTCATTTATTTATCAAAGAAAAAGCAGGCAGAATACTATTTCCTCGGAGCATTAAACACTAATAAAACCGAATAAGAGCTGAATGGGGAGATGGAATATTTTTGAGTAAGAGAAGAGATTATCTAAATCAACAAAGCGGACATAATAGGAATAAAACATTAAATTAGACCATTTCCAGACCTATAAATTGCAGCCTATAGTAACAATTCTTTTCAGTTATTTAAATAGATCTGGTGTTGTGCTTAGTCTACCTCAGTGAGCTCAGACTGTTTCCTCATTTGCAAAGCAACCAAGCCAATCAGAATTCAGGGGGATATCCTCGTCCCAGACCACAGCCAAACAAATTACAACAGAAATTTGCCTTAAAAATAGCAACAACCAGTGGTGTAGTCTACGTGACACGCAGGTATACGCAGTATACCCACTAAGAAAGCTCAAGAATTTCCATATACCCACTTAAAAATGTGCAATGGCACGTAACAACATACTTTCCATTAGAATTTTGATATATTTTGAATTCTCATCTGTGTTTAGTTTTTTCTTTGCATAGGCTAAATAAAGGTATTTCCACTGTAAATTGGTGCATAAAAGTGTGTCAGAATGCAGGAAATGAAGTCTTTGACGGTCAAAATTTGCCTGGGGGAGGACACCCAGACCCCCAAAAGGCCCATTCTGGCCCATATATATATAGGCCCATACATATACAGTATAGCATACCCACTACAATACATTAGACTACACCACTGGCAACAACTGTCAATAAGACTGACACAGCGGTCCCGGTTGTTGTAAGTCGACATACAGAAATAACATCTCTTAAATCTGCAAATTTCTTCGATCAACTGCTACTACAGCTGCCATGTCTAGTAAAAAACATCGTCAGGCTGGATATGCCACTTTCTATTGATTTGGTTAGGGCAAAACAAACAAAACTCATAGAAAATGAAAAACATGAACACAATGTCAGACTGAAAAATTAAGTAAAATAAAATAGCAATTCAGTTTGGTTGAAAAAAAAAAGAAATTCTGTCTGAGCCTGATGATAAAAGTAAAAGATAGAAACTCTATCCAAGGGCAACACTGGTTAAAAGACGTGTACACTACAACATGGAATGCAACATGATGTTACACATACTGTAACACAATTCCTGAAAATGTCCACATTAGTGTAAGACAACTCTGCTGCTTATTGGAGCAGGACAGTCGTCTTTAGAAAGCCAGGAGAGACACAAGTCAAGACCTTGACACTTAAACGTGTAGTCCTGACTTAAAGAGTTTATTGTCCTGTGCTTACTACACACTAGGCCCTGTGCTGCAGTTGAAAAGCTAATAACCCTCCCACTAGTATGAATGACACGAGACACAGCATTGACCTGCTGCATCATTGTGTGAGGAGAGAGGCTGCATGAAGAGGGATGGAGGGATGATAAGAGAGAGAGAGAGAGAAAGAAGTCCCAAGGGAAACTGGGATGGTTTTTGAGCGGTAGCCCATTAAAAATGCAGGACTGTTACAGTACTCAAATGTGGCTGTTGTTTCCAGCATGTATCCGGTGCTTGGGTAACACTAAGCTGATTGTCACAGCTTGGAGAGGGCTCTCTGTGCTCAAGCATCCGTCTCTCTGAAGCCTCCCTCCCCCCTCCACCTGTTTACGATTGATAACCCCTGTGTTGTCTTTGTGCGTCTGCTGACCGACACACAGTTTGCTCATCATCTTTGTCTCCGTGACACATCACCTCTGCCAGCGACTCTGTTCCTCATTGTGGCATGTTAACCTTTCTTGCCTCATTTCCTAATGCTTTTCTTATGTGTTCTTACACTTCTACTGCATTTCTATGTTCTTTCCTTTCTCTTTCCCCGCTGCCTAACTCTATCCTTCAGCTCTACTTTGGAAAGAATTGCATAGTTTTTGGCTTCACTTTGTTTTGTTTGACAAAACATTCCCAACTCAAGGTCCAATTACCATTATTTTCCAGCACTTTTCTTGAGATTGTATCATTAAAACAATGCATCACGCGGTCTCCATCATTTTGTTGTACAGCTTTTAGTCATGTATAAATGAACAAGTACATGGTTTTGACCTTTTTGTAAGTCTTTATCAGGGATCAGAGTAGGAGAAAATATCTTGGTTTGACCTTTTTGTACATTCATCCATGAGGGAGTGTGTCAGATTAGGTTTATAGAAAAGAATAACTCAAACGATGAACAAAAAGTAATGTACGCTTAACAGCCCAAATGTAGTTCTTTCCTTTCTTACCAATCCCTTCTCTGTTGTAGGTGAGAAGTCGTCTAGGGACGAGCAGGTGGCGTGTGCCATGCTGGCCACGCAGCTGGACAACTTTCTGAGCGGTGACCCCATTCAGCACAGGCAGGTCCAGGGCTACGAGTCCCCAGAGTTCATGGCTCTCTTCCCCAGAGGAGTCAGCTACAAGGTGAGGAAGGGACAGACCTGATCGTGGATGTCCAGATGCTTTAAATGCCAAGGAAACGAGAGAAATCCGCAGGACAAATATCTCTACTGTCAAGCAAAATCTAATCTTTCAGAAATGCTTTATTTCATGGATTAGTAACTTCTTAATAATTTTTCAAGACAATATCCTGGAAAGTGATATAATTTGGTACCAATTAGAAGTAAAATAGAATTTTCCTTAAAAGATATGCTCCTTAAACCCAGGAAAAATATTCATTCATTATTCATTTTTTAATATTTCTAATGTTTATGTTTTTGTAAGACATAAAAGGCCATTAAGACAAGATAGAAAATAATCACAATGCAACTTTAAAGACACATAAATAGCATTTTAAAAAGTAAATTGGATAATACATAAAAATGTATTATTAGAAATGAAACTCTTCATATGTTTAATTTTAATTGTAGGCTTGTCTGTAGACGAATGTCATCTGCAGCTTTGCCTTGACTATGGCAATTAATTTGAATTGATTAATTGGATGTGTACCAATCATATTACACATGCAAGACATTTTACATGTATACTTCACTTGCAATGTCAATTAAACTTGCACAGTACATTTTCAATCATAAATGAGAAACGAAATACATTGTCTTTAGACATATCTCTCATTTTATAAACCATCTTTTTATTGCTGGGTGAATCCCTTCTATCACTCTACAGCACCCTGGATATCATGGCCAAAGTTCATCCATGCCACTCGATTAGCACAGGCACCAAGTCGTTAAAACAAACCAGGATGTGAAAGCATGAATATCTCTCACAGGTGGGTGGTGTGGAGTCGGGCTTCAGGAGGCCTCAGGGCTCCGCGGCAGTGCAGAGGTTGTACCAGATCAAAGGGAAACGCAATATCCGTGCCAAGGAGGTGGAGCTGTCCTGGAGCAGCTTCAACAAAGGAGACTGCTTCATCCTAGACCTCGGAGAGGTGAGGACACAAACTGTAAATCCAGCTGCCATAATGCAGTAGACCTAAGTACTCCGAATACTGCTGCAATCCCGAATAAAAAGTTTGTTGTGAATCTTAAACTGTAAATTGCATGAGGTGAATATGATTATGGTGTGACCTCATGTTGTTTCATTGCCCTGCAGATCATTGTGTCGTGGATCGGGTCGCAGGCCAACATCTTTGAGAAGCAGAAGGTGCGTGAGATCGCCTCGCTGATTCGTGACACAGAGAGACACGGTAAAGCCCGAATTGTCGACAGCAATGAAGGGGAGGAACCGGAGGAGATGCTCAAGGTAAATGCACACTTTTATTACGTAATTAAAAAGAACTCTACTTGGGCGACCTCTAGCTCACCCAGTAAGAGCGTGCGCCCCATGTAGCCCCATGTAGGCTGAGTCCTTGGCAGCGGCCCGGGTTCAAATCCGACCTGCGGCCCTTCGCTGCGTGTCATCCCCTCTCTTTCTCTCCCCCTTTCCTGTCTATCCACTGCCACTATTGAATAAAGGGAAAAGCCCCAAAAAATAATCTTTAAAAAAAAAATAATAATTCTACTTAGAGGCCAAATCATTTTAAAGGAACAGTTTAACATTTTAGGAAATGCACCACCCTCATGGTTGTATGCTGTAATGTTAATAAGTGAGCTTTAGAGGGGATGGTAGGCAGATTTAGTTACTTTTGGACAGAGCCAGGTTAGCGGTTTCCCTTTCTTTTCAGTTTTTATGCTAAGCTAAGCTAACTGTCTGCTGCCTGTAGTTTCATAATTAGCATCCGAGCTTCCTGTCTTGTTGCTGAGCAGGTCCTGGGACAGATGCCTCAACTGGCAGAGAGCACACCAGAAGAGGACAGCAAAGCAGACGCTTCCAACTCTGCCTCCCTCTACAAGGTAACTTCATCTGCAAAGCTTTTACAACTGCACAGACACATCAAACTAACATTTACATCTGCCTCTGAAGCAATGCATAAAACGATGTACGTTTACTCCTCAGGTGTCTAATGCGACAGGTTCCATGACGATGACCAAAGTGTCAGAGAAGAGCCCGTTTGCCAAGGATCTGCTGGTTCGTGACGACTGCTTCATTCTGGATAACGGCGCCAACGGAAAGATCTTCGTCTGGAAAGGTGGGGAAATACTTTTGACCCCGAACCAGCAAACTCGTGCTGCCTGAAATGCATACTGAGGAAAGTGATAGTTGCTACATACCAGTGATATTCGGTATCTAATTGGATGAAATTTTAATGTGCATTGTGAAAAATAACGGTCAACAGTTTTCACAGGGAGGTGAGTCCCAGGATGCATTTGGAAATGTGGAGTAGGAGTGTTTCTTAAAGAACACCAGCATTATTTATAGTTGCTGTACAGTCCCACACTGTCCACATCTGATTCATTGTACGTTTTAATTTTAAAAATTCAATTCTGCACAGTGTCAGAAATAACTTAAAATAAGCTGCTGTCTCTGTTAATATCTTAAAGCTTTAGTGCGTAACTTTTTTATACTAATGAACCATTACATTCAAGCCATTGCCAAATGAGTTGCTAATCAGCTCCATACAACTCTCTCTGTATTTCTCAGTATGACTATGTTCAGAAGATTGTGTCGTCCGGCGACTTTCACGCACAGAAACTCGAGTGAAGATAATGACCTCTATTGAAGAGTCCATCATGTTTTTTTTAATCCTCCGTGTCCTTCTTGGCTACTAGCAATTGCGTGGAGGAGGGGTGGGGGCACGTGCGTAATCACGTAAGGCTTGTATCATGTGGACGTGCCCACAGTTTTGTTGTCATTACTTAGAATTCCTCATGGCGGCGACAGAAACTACGCACTGTAGCATTAATGAAAAATAATTATTACAATAATGTGTTCAAAGAATACATATTTTCAGAGTTTATTTTCTGGTAGACGTTAATTCCAAAGCAAAAATAATGCAGCACGAGAAAAAAACACTCAACTCTCACAGTGGAATACAGATAAAACAGTGTAAGCAACTAAACTAAATTAGGCCTCCATAATTAAGCCTGCCATTCCTAGCGGTTTGGATGAGCACATTTTACACCTCCATGTAGGGTAATAACTAATTGAACAGTTGACGTAGTTAATAAAATATAAAATATTAATATTTAAAAAGAGATTTAAGCTTTTTGGTTTGTGGTTAGAAGGGTGTAGTCATGTCCTTAATGTCCTTATATTAATATCCTGGGAACAGCCCTGGCAGTACTGTGGATTATACTGAACTAGTATTTCACTATTGTTTTACTTATTTAAATCACTTAATCCCATTTGTATGTATGTGTGTACGTACTACGTATACAATATTATTTTTACACTCACACTGCTGTAGTTTTTTTCTCCTGTGGGCACCAGAAGGAGAGACTGTTGTGCTACTGAGGATACAACTAAATTGTCAATCTATATTAGATGAAATTAGCAATATGCTATAGCTCCTAAACTGCCAGTACTTATGTGAGTCATTGATTGTCAGGTAACGGAGCAAATGCTGAGGAGAAGCAGGTGGCCCTACAGATGGCGGATAACTTCATCGAACAAATGAAGTACCCCAGGATGAAAACACAGGTACTCACACTTCCTGTAAATGTTATTTTAGTTGCTCTCCAACTATTTGCATGTCACCAGCTCTGGCTTCTGCAGCCTTTACACAACCACTTGGTATGATTGATGATCTAGTTAATCACCTCAGTACATTTACTGTAACATCGTTATGTATACAATACGTAAAGTTTCTGTGTGTTGTGCTGCAGGTGGAGATACTGCCACAGGGGAAGGAGACCATCATCTTCAAGCAGTTCTTCAAGAACTGGAACTAAAACATTTCATCGGAACATTTGACAAATCCTGCACGCAAAAAGAAGAAGCTGTATATCTGAAAATGGACAGCATCTGATACAAAATACATTTTTTATATGCATTTACATTTATGTACATATTTGTAAGGTACCGTGCTGACACAGCACGCTGAAGCTTGTTTTGAAATTGGTAAAGAGATGTGATGCCACTTTTATAAATGCAAACAAGTTTCTTCTGTTGAGGTTATTAAGATTTTAAAGTAAATGAGTTTGGATTTTTTTTTTTTTTTTTTTTACAGTTTTAGTGTCACCGATTTGAAAAAATAAAACTGAAACTGCTTGCTACTTGTCGAGTAGTTTGATGTTTTTCCCAACCAGTTCGCTGTGAAATGTGGTGCCTCCACTCATGACAGCAGTTTTTGCATTTTATTGTTTAAACTATGCCCTTTCTGTTGCCATGACTGTTGAATGTAACCTGCACACAATAACCTAGTATGACGACTTCACAGTCAACTGTAATTTGTGGTGGAATTTAACCCCATACATTTACTCAAAGGTTTCACCTACTACCTATTAGGCTGATTACTGCAGGTCATTACCCTGCCTTCTGGTAGGACCATGATGCAATGTTTTATTCTGACGTTCCTTCAATAGCTACCCAGGAAGTGAATGTGGGGAAAAATTTAAAACGTGAGGTGTTTTTTGGAGTCATTTTTATGATTTTTCTGCAGTGCAAGCATGTTGTTCTGCTCTGTGTGTGCGTGTCAAAGAGGGTTTCTATTTTCTTTTCTTTGACCTTTATTGAACGTCTCTTATCTTGAAAAGAGGTGTGACAAAAGGTGTGCTTTAAAACTGCCTGAGAAGGGACTTTTACATTAATGTATACAAAACAAGATCAGTGGTGTGGTCTTCATGATATGCAGTATACCCACTAAGAAAGCTCCAGGATTTCCATATACCCACTTAAAAATGCCCAATGACAAGCAACGACAAACTTTCCATTATATATTTGATATATTTTTGAATTGTCATCTGTGTTTTCCTTCTTCGCATAGTCTAAATAAAGGTATTTCCACGGTAAATTGGTGCATAAAAGTGTATCCGAATGCAGAAAAAGAATGGGGAAGGACACCCAGACCCCCCCCCCCCTCCCCCCCCCCCAAAAGGCAGATTCTGGCCCATATATATAGGCGGCCAATATATTTATATACAGCACAGTATGCCCACTACAATACATTAGACTAAACCACTGTATAATATTATAATCAACCCTTTATTATAGTTTTGTCCTAGTTCCTCAATATCAGTCTGAAAGTCCTTCCCTCTACTTCCTTCCCAAAATGGACCTACTCCAGATCTATTTTTTTTTATGGCAGTTTATGCTGGAGAGGAGATATGACTGATTACAGTAAATAACAAACATCAATCATGAATATTATGTGTCTATGCAAAGATATACAGTTGTTACTAGCATTACATTTTACATATATGCATTACTTGCGATAGAATATTGCAAATATGGTTTATAAATCTTGTTTAAACCAAATATCCTCTTGCACTTGCCGCCAAATTTATTTCTCTTTTAATATTTTTAACATAGTATTAGGTGTTTCAAGAATCATTTTAAACAGTAATTGATGTCTATTATAAGATCATCTATTTTTGCTAATTATATCTCAGCTCCCACTGTATAAAAATATAATAACCATAACAACTTTGTTTATAAATGTACTAATAGTTACAGTAACACCACTGCAAAATCCAATCATGTATGTCACTCTGAGTGTTATCCGGAGACTTACCTAATATAACCACTATAAAAAAGTCACGCCTAATTGCCCTCACTGTAAATGTGTCAGCAGATGCCGGGAAGCAGTCAGGATTTCGTGTCAGAGAGCTCTGCTGAACGTTTCTCTCGCCGCCTCACAGGCCATAAAAAAGTCCAAAGCTCAGGGAGTCAGAGAAGAACAAATAGGTTGATTAGACAGCAGCAGCTGTCCAGTCTTCTCCACCAGCAGAGCTGCACCAGCGCTCCCTCAGACCAAAGGTAAAGGTACGACACAACCAACACCAGCACAGGTTCTATACAATACACTGTATCAGTCTACGGTACAGGTCTGTGTGATAGGGCTGATTTTCTTCTGAATTTATGTTTCACACAATATTAGAATATTTTTTTTGCATTGTAGGTATACATTGATGTCTGTGGTGAATATTGGGTAGTATTAGGTAGTATACTGTAGATTCAATTATATTTTAAATGTGATCACAAACCTAAAGGCATTCATTGTAAACGTAAGAAAATTTGTCTCACATTCTAAATCGGTACTCAGGCATCACTGTATATAAATAATCATTGTATATGAATAAATTATTCATATGAGGAAATATTCAATTGTTTTGGCAGGTGTTTATCATTTACATTAAAAAACAAGCCATTATAGAGCAAATGTATAGCTTTCTGTAGACTTTAGTCATGTGTATCTGAATGTTAAGCTACACTTTACAGCATATTATATTTAACATCCTGTAGTTTCATATTTCAACAGATATTTTGAATTTATTTTCTTAACAAAGAGAATGTAAATCTTTATAAAATATATGTTCTATTGCTACAGGTTAAACTACTCAACAATCTATAAAATAGTTAAAATTAGCTCCAACTACACATGAATGCATCAGCAAGAATAATCTAATATAATAATCAAAAGTATAAAACCTACAAGGGCCATTTTACTTTTGATACATAAAGTACATTTAGCTAATATACTTTCAATGCCGGACTTTTTTTTATTGTTATGGAGTATTTTTATATTACTTTTACTTCTTCCATCACTAGTCACCAAACATTTAATCATTTTCATGTGTTCTCTGCGCCACAGGAGTGAGGACGCCAACATGGAGATGAAGAGTATCCTGAAAACCTCTAAAAGTATTTTTTTTATATTGTTATTCAATTACTGCCAATGCCACTGTTCTACTACATGCATGTTTGATAACTTACAAGCTTTGCCTGGTGTGGGTAGATAATGTAATGTCACGGAGCTTACATTCAATCAGATACTCAGTCAGATATTATTCATGGTTTAAAGCATTTAAGCGTAATGCTTGACTGTAAATGTTAATTGCGACACCCCCAGACACTCTGAAAGGCTAATAATCACATTTGTATACTTCCTTTGTTGGAAGAGCAAAACTTCTTTTTCCTCTCATTTTCTGCTGGATGTTGTGTGAACTTACACTTAAAGACATTGTCTCCTGAATGTGTCCCCCTGTAGGAGTGGGCATACTGAAGGTGGGTGACAGCAGCAGCACCCAGAGCAGCTCCATTGGGGCCGTACGCTGGACCCTGCCCGAGGAGGACGTCCAGACTCACAGCTCGGCACCCAGCCGACACGCCAACAACCTTCCCAAACACTCACAGGTACATTAAAACATCCTGGATTTTGTTGAAATTGATCTTTATATCTTTAAGTGATTTTAGGTCTTTTTTCTTTTCTTTTTAAACCTGTATGAATTGTCCCATTTGGGCTTTTGTCTGTCATGAAAACAACCTATAGTAGGAATAAACATTTAATGTGGCCAGGATGGCTCGGTCGGTGGAGCGGGCGCACATGTGCAGAGGTTGATGCCTCGGCGCAGGGGGTCGAGGGTTCGAGTCCGACCTGGGATGATTTCCTGCTTGTCTTCCCCCTCTCTCTCCCCCTTTCATTGCTTTCCTATCATTAAAGGCAGAAATGCTCCAAAAATAATCTTTAAAAAAAAAAAAAAAAGGAATAAACATTTAAATGTGAGCTGTTGTTTCCTGCAGAAACATCCTCGTCAGAACGGCCTGAAGGATCTACGCAGCCTGCAGGAGTGTGTGCAGTTCATCCATCACTGGAAGAAGCAAGTGGACCAAGTCTGCAAGGTAGGACGTGACAGAAGGAAGGAAAATGTAAGTCAGTGGCTCAGCAGACTCATATTCATGTTATTACTCATTAACAGCAGTCTTACAGTGTAAATTTAGGACAAAATGTACAGAAAAGTGTGCACGTCACGTCTTGCACGTCAATTGTAGACTTAAGGAAGTACTGATGTTATTTGGCCCCATATTTAACCCTCAATTTCCTTTTTAATATAGAGGCTTGTTTGTCAGCTCAGGGAAAGCAAATTGACTAAATGAACATATGAGATCCTTTTGATACTGACACAAAAATGGGAAAAAGGTGTCAGGCTACAGTTGATCATTTCAGTCCATTAAAAGTTCATAGCTGGAGATAAAGTGCAAAGTTTCTATTCAATACACATAGTTACAGTTACAACACCTTATTCAGTGCATGATGAGTTCAGGTGAACCAGTATTTATCACCGCACAGATTGGAAAAACGTTGCTATGGGAAATGATTACTTTGCTTAGTCATGCAGTGATGACTAGGTTATTTGGGTGGGTGGATGCTGATAGGATACATGTTTATTGACTCTTTAACAGCCTGGTTACCTGACCCTCTGCCCTGCAGCACTGGTATATGTAGAGTGGGTATCAACATGTTATGTAAGAAGTTATGTACGGTATCTGACTTTTTTTTTTTTTTTTTTTTTTTTTTTTACAAGGGGCTTATACACTATGACTTTAACCTGGCTCTTTTGACATCTGTAAATGGAAAACGTCACACGTAGCGTAGTTAACGCTGATTCAACCTGCAGCTGATTGTTTTTAACCAGAATGACCTCTGAAATATCAGCTGGTGTAAACTAAATAAGTCAGTGCCAAATTTTCCTGAGCTCTGGCCTGGAAACTCACATCACTGTCGACACTGGCTGGTTGTCATTTGTCTTTTTGTCATTTAATTGTCATAGTAGAACAGCATTATGTTTTTAAGAGTGTATGACAGTGTATGACATTGTCTGACAGTGTGGCGTTATGTTTTAGCAGAGCAGTGGGAATCCAGAGGAGGTCAGCAGTAATCAAGAAACCCAGAGTACAGACGGGAGTACTGAGCGCAGTCTCGAGGAGAGCAGGAAACTGATCCTGGAGTGGGCTGATGAACTCCACCATGTCGACAAGGTCAGTAAACACACACACACACACACACACACACACACACACACACACACACACACACGACTATACTGTATCTATTAATTACAGATTGAAGGTACAATCTTTGTAACAGATAGGGTTGTGAAAGAAAACATATTCTGATATAAGAAATAGCAAAAATATCATTCTTACCTTACTGATTTGGTGTCCTTAGCTCCTGAAGGAGACGCCCTGTGCATCAGAGAGTGAAGAAACTGAAGAAGAGGATGCCGATGAGGAGGCACAACAGAGGATCATGGTGTGGGCAAAGGAGCTGCAAAAGGCGACTGAGGTGAGGAGCTTGTGGAAAGGTTTTAGCATACAGAAATGAACACCTACCAAGTGTGAGCCCTTTGTCTGTTGGGAATAAAACTCCAGGAGGGCAGAATTTATCACAGCACAAATACAGCAAAAATAGTTTAGTTCACTCTCATGCCAGCAAGCACTTTTTCAGAGTTGGTTTTTTTAAGGAAAAACGGAGCAGTTGAAATGAGAGTTTGTGTTTGCAGAGTTGCGGTGTGCATAGCGATGAGCTGGGTAAAGTGTTGCGTCTGCTGGGCCTGAAGAAGAAACGGCTGGTGAACCTGCTGCCTCTGCTGGAGTTCATCACCTGGTCTCTGCTCAAAGAAGACAGCATGGTGAGAAACTATAATTTGCAAAAAAATGTTTGTGTTTGCCATATAATTCTGTTCAAAAATCAGGTTCTTCAGAAGGCCAAAATGAAATTGAAACTATGGCAAGTCAATTGAATTCAAAGATACACATTTAAAATCTGATAAAGATTATAAACCATTGTTGAAGCCGTAAAACACAGAATTAATCGATGCCATCCAGTGCAAATATGACCAGGTTGTTAACGACTTTATGCAACGTGCATTTGAGTGAACCCTGCTCTTTGAATGCGTGCAGACATCAATAAATGAACACAGTTTATATGACCCTGATCTGACTCTGCCCTGATAAACTGCAACAATAAATGTCCTTGATAACAGATAGTGAAGACTGCAGATAGAAATCATCACATATGCAGATGATGGTGTGGTGTATGTAGCAATGTGCTTTTTTTGATTGTTTAAGGGAATATTTTGCAGTTGGTGCCCGGTTTTACTTATTTCAGCTGGAGTTTAGGCATGAATACTTCACGTGACGTTCTGCTACTTGTGCAGTAACAATAAACTGCTATTTGCTCTATTTGTGCAGGGTTATGACCTTTAGGGCTTATATTTAGTGTTAACACACTTCCAAAAACGGTGCATTACTTAGTGTTATTACTCTCATAAAGCCAGTGGCATCACCACAGCCAGCCAAACGTAGCCAAGTGATAACAGGAACATTTTTCCTTGGAAGGTTCACGCAGCATTTACTGCTTATGATTATATTTGCATGGTCATAAGGAAAGGCCAAATTAGGGAATCACTACATAAAAATGCAGTTCCAATGAAACAAATTTCATTTTATCTTTCTTTTTTTTTCTTTTCAGAAAATGATTCCACAGTTATGGTTACTGGCAAAGCAAAGGACCTGGAAAGCAGGAATTCCAAGATACATCCCCAACTCAGGTGTGCATTTTTGAAATCATTTTAAAATCATCTAAATCTTAGCTTTCAAAATGTCACTGACTTGCCCAAATTAAAAGTACAATTATTATTATATTACACTGATTTTTAGAACAGTGGTTACCACTGATTCTCCTTGCAGCCGCTGTCTTTGAGCAGTTCATTTAAAGAGGGATTGTTTCTTCTCAGAATAATTTGTAGCAGCAACATTGTCAAAAAAAAGAAGTATAATTTAGTTTACCCTATCCTGGAAATCATCTCACACTTTAGATTCATCTTGCGACTCCTTGTCCCAATCCTTGGTAATCACTGGTTTAGACCATGTACAATAAACATTTCCATTTCCTGTTTATCCACTGCAACTTTAATATACTATCTGTCTCTATTTTCAGTCTGGAGTTGGATTTGCAGCGCAGCAGGTTAGATTAACTTTCACTTTCTCTTCATGTTACAACCCGGTCTCACGGCAGTTCGTGAAATGGTCACGTTATTTTGGTCTATTGATTCGTGTACAGATGATATCTCACATAGAGCAAAGAAAAAGCAAACCTCGCATTCACAGGACGACAAGTTTATTTGTGCCTCTATTTTTCTGCACAGCTGATGTGATTCTCGACCCCATGACCAACCACCCCTGGCTGCTGCTGTCCGAGAACCAGCGTATGGTGCAGGAGGGTCTCTCAGCGTCCGACCTACCGTCCAGCTCCCAGCGCTTCGACAGCTGGCCTTGTGTGCTGGGCTGGAAGGGCTACAGCAGTGGCCGCCACTACTGGGAGGTGGACATAGCCAACAACGGCCACTGGCGCGTGGGACTGACCACCGCCGACTCCAAGCGCCACGGTCGGTTCCCCATGACCCCAAAGCTGGGCTACTGGACCCTGTGGCGCAGCACAAGCCAGTTCTACGCCTGCACCAAGCCGGAGACTCCACTGCCCATCAGCCTCACGCCTCGACGTATGGGTATCTACTTAGACTACGAAGAGGGCCAGATCTCCTTCTACAACGCAGAAACAAAGTCCCACATCTACACCTTCACTGAAAACTTCAGAGGGAAGCTGTACCCTCTGTTCGCCCCGCTGGATGGTCGCACACGCATTACCATACAGGATACAAATACTGAGGGCGATGAGCCTTAAAAACTCTTTTTGGACGCTTGGAAGAATGCACTTTGACTTGAACAAAAATTGCATTGACCAAAAAAATACTGAAACAAAATCTGCACTAAGATGAAGATTTCTAACTGGTATCATCAGTTAGATTTTAAATTCATTGGAAAGCACAAGCTCAGACTTTATCAAAATGCTGATGATATTGTTAATATACTGTATGTATCTGATCATATCTCAGATCACACCACTCTAAAAAAAATCTGCAATGATATAAGTGGAGATTTTTTTATCAGACCGCGAGAAACAAAAACATTTGAAAACTCAACTTTGAGTAAATATAAAAGTATTTATTTAAATAAATTCATATTTATGTGCAGACTTGAAAGTCTGAACACATTCTCATCTACATACATGAATGCACTTTATTATGCACTTTCCGGTATGCACATAATCAACATTTCAAATACATATGTTGTCTTTCATGCTTATCTTGGACTTTTTTCATCACATTACGTTTCCCAAAGATATTTCAGATTCCACCCACATATCAACTACATGTACGTGTACAAATGTAAAGCTCTTCAATAAAAGTTCGTTGGACAAAGGTCTCCCGCAAAGCTGATTTATCCTTCAAGAAAATAACTTTGCATGACTAAGTGTAGCTGAAGTGGGAGCGCCAAATCAAATCTTTGGTATGAAGATATATAAAATGTGTGTAGATGTGTGTTAGGAGTCTCTCTTACAAGCCCAGGGTCCATAAGCCTCACAACTGGCGGCAAAGAGACTTCCACCTCCTCTCAGGTCTGCACAGTCCCTGTGATCAGCATCCCACTCCGTTACTCTGAAAAACACACGTGTTCGAAATACTCAGTGTATATATGTATATGCTTGTACTATAATGTAATAAAAGCAAATTGAACTAAAATGTTATGAGGTTTGTGTTTTAATCAAGAAAATACACAAATAGGTCAAAAATGTGTTTTCTATCGATATTTCTTACATACATCATTTGGTTTTGTATTTTACCTGACTCGAACACTGAAATCTCCCTTGGGATAAATAAAATGAGCTCTCTGTACTGCTTCACAAATAAATGTCTAAAATTGGATAAATCATTATTTTACTGTTATAGATAATAGATCCACAAATGTTTTTTTGTATTTATTGATCATAAGCAGATTTAGTTTCTTCCCAGTGCATGCTACCAAAATGATGCCTTTTAATTAAGTAGATTCAGTAGAAGAAAAGTAGGATAATAGTTAAGTAGGCAACACTCATCGGTTATCGTGTCTGTCAGCAATAAAGTGCTGAATGTCCCAAAAACTTCTCCAGCTATATGAAAAATTAAAATGATTCTTTGGTCCCCTAAAGTCAATCCCTATTGTAAAAAACATCTCGGCTCCAGGTCTACAAATGTTAAACCAGCAGTCAGAATATTTGACAGTGACCATCTATTTGAAAAAACAAAGTAATTAATGTTATCAGCTGAGGAGCATCTAAAAAAATAAGGTTATTCATGCTTCGATTTCTTCAGATTATTGTAATTCATTGTATTCAGGCTTAAGCCAAAAGACATCTCAAGCCTTCAGCTTGTACAAAATGCAGCTGCTGAGCTTTTAACATACTAAAAGACATCAGCCCCGTTTTAGCCTCTTCTCACTGGTTACCAGTAAGTTCGGTTTAAGATTTTACAGATTACTTTTTAAAGCAATTCCATTTATAAAGACAACTTGCATTAATTCACATTTCTGTTAAATGTGCCAGTGTTTGCCAGCTGGCAAATTTTCAACTCTAGTCCGGCCGCAAGATGTTTTGAGACCACTTTATGGTTCAGCTCCCAGTTACATTGCTGAATTGCAGGTACCCCAAGAGCTGAAGCGCAGCCTCAGGGCTCTGCTGACGGTTCCCAAGGCCCAGCTCAAAACTAAAGATGTGCATGCTTTGCAGTCACGGCCCCTCAGTTGAGGATCTGAGACTTCCAGAATCTTAAAAACACTTCTCAAAATGTAAAATCTTTATATTATGCAAGCATTTTTCCAACATTCTTTAATGTTATTACCTTTTATTTCCATTTTACTTTGTATTGTTGGGATTGTTAGTCATTGCGTGTCTGAAATGTCTTTTAACCACGTAAAGCATTTAACTATACAGCACTCAAAGTTTTCATTGATTGATTTCAGTCTCAAACCCTCAGGCTGGGTCCAACCTAGCAGCTCAATGATTCTGCTCTATATCAAGTTTGCAACACATCTTATGGTTCTTTGAGCTACTTTTAGTTACATTCGTCACTTTTTCATGTAGTCTCAATGAAAAGTCAAGAGCATCTAAGATACAAATTTATTGAGCTTTACATTTAAAACCCATGCAATCACAATCCAAATTATGGAGTCACTTTAGCGTTGGATGACCCTCTGGCTCCTGTTGAGGGAATTAAACAGAATGACAAAAAAGACAAATTAACCAAATTTCAGATAAGCAACAAACCTACCTCTTGAGACATCGTTTAGAAAGCCGGACGCTGTCGTTGAGACATCGTTTAGAAAGCCGGACGCTGTCGTTGAGACATCGTTTAGAAAGCCGGACGCTGTCGTTGAGACATCGTTTAGAAAGCCGGACACTTTCTTTGAGACATCGTTTAGAAAGTCGGATACTTTGATGTATCTTCCGGTGCATCTGGTAGCGGACTCTGGAGTTTGAAGCACTGTAGTGGGCTTAATGGATACTTTCGTGACGTCGTTTGGAAGGCCGGATGCGTTCTTCGAGACGTCGTTTGGAAGGCCGGATGCGTTCTTCGAGACGTCGTTTGGAAGGCCGGATGCGTTCTTCGAGACGTCGTTTGGAAGGCCGGATGCGTTCTTCGAGACGTCGTTTGGAAGGCCGGATGCGTTCTTCGAGACGTCGTTTGGAAGGCCGGATGCGTTCTTCGAGACGTCGTTTGGAAGGCCGGATACTTTGATGTACTGAGCAGAAGGCCGGAAAGCAGGTCGCATTGAAAAACATCTTCGGGTGCATCTGGTAGCAGACTCTGGTGTTTGAAGTACTGTAGTGGCGTTAATGGATACTTTCTTTGAGACACCGTTTGGAAAGCCGGATAATTTGATGTACTGAGCAGAAGGCCGGAAAGCAGGTCGCATTGAAAAACATCTTCGGGTGCATCTGGTAGCGGACTCTGGTGTTTGAAGCACTGTAGTGGGCTTAATGGATACTTTCTCTGAGACATTGTTAGGAAAGCTGGATACATTCCCTGGAAAGCCGGGTACGTTCTTCGAGACATCGTTTGGAAAGCCGGATACGTTCCCTGGAAAGCCGGGTACGTTCTTCGAGACGTTGTTTGGAAAGCCGGTTACGTTCTTCGAGACGCTTGGAAAGCCGGATACTTGGATATACTGAGCAGAAGGTCGGTAAGCAGGTTGAACTGAAACACCTCTTTGAGTGGACAATGGTGTTTGAAGCACTGTAGTGGGCTTAATGGTGGGACTCAGTAGACCTAGAGTATAGAGACCAAACAGATGTTGGCGTGTGATATTAAGGATGTGTTTTTTTCAGTTCAACAGGTAAACCACCAACCTTGAGTGGAGTGTGCAGAATGCACAATACGACCAACACCAGCTGTGTCAGACTCAAACCTGTATACTGAGAGAAGTCCAGCCAGAGGATATGTACACTGCATTGTCACCCTGCAAGACAAGAGGGATTGGTTTGCATTTATAAGAAGCTGAGGGAATGTAAAAGCCAAAATAGTTGGGTTTAAAAATATACCTGTCAAAATCATTGCTGGAGTCAGCTGGAGCATGCAACTTGTTGCTGAAGAAAATCTCATTTTCATACGTCACATACTCCTTACCAAGCTGGAGAAACCAAGCATAACATTTGGGTGCTCATATTGCCAGATATAAAAGTAATTTTGTGAATGAGTTCAACAGTTACATTGGTAAGCAGCAGTACCTTTACTGTGGATCCACAGCTGTTGATTGGAAAAGAGAAGAGAGCCCTGGTGCTGTCCATCTCTTTGGGTCCACAGTTTTTGTCTACCAGGTTGGTTCTAGCAGGAACTCCTTCACTTGTGATGACCGAAGGCAAGTCAGCCACCACAGTTATCCTGCCATCAGCCGAACACACTGTAGAGAAATGAGTTTTAGCGTTTTATATGGAGATCCCACCTGCTCTTACAGTAAAAAAAAAATTAAAAAAAATAGTCTTTACCAATGAGTTCAGTAGCAGAGAACTGACAAGTCTTGACAATTGAATTTTGGACCTCTGTTTCATGATCCCGCATGAGGAGCTCAAAAGTGCCGAAGAAGCCCTTCAACGTAATGTCCTAAAAAATGCAGCGTATTGACTGGTGTCCATGTATAAAATAACATCCCATTAAAACAAGTGTTGACGCTTCCAGTTAGTCTCATCTCACCTTGTACTTGTAGCCATGAGTGAAGAGCGGCACCTCGAGCAGCAGTCTCTGGCTATTGTTGCTCATGACGTAGCCGTGCTTAGTTGCCAGCTCTGATGTCAGCAGCTCTGAGCCGATACTGATCTCCCACAGGTAGTAAATAGGCTGGTGGTCCAGTTTAAAGCTGATGCCAGACTCAGAACAGACAGCATCAAAGGGTGGAGGAGCTGTTAATACAACACAATGGGTTACTCTGCTTCATACACAAGTAGGCTTGACCAGGTCTAAAAATAAGGCTAGCGACTTACAGGCATCAGTTAACGCCATCACTGATGCTAGTTGGTAAAAAGGCTCATTTTCAGGCAGAACGGTCAGTGTGTAGTTGATGTCCAGCCTGTGCTGCATCGTTGCATCTTTGATTAACTAAAGGAAACAGAAAATACATGTTGAGTCAAGCCGGATGAAGTTCCTATGTATAAACCAGCATGACATCTGAAGATCCAGACAAATAATGCAAAAACCTTTACCTGCTGCATGACAACAGGGTCCTCAAAAGGCACCCTCAGAGTGTAGCCATGAGTGTGGTTGGGAGAAACAACTTTTGTGATGTTGTGGCTGCTTGTATTTGTAAATGGAACTGTAAATTTCTGTCCATTCAAATGAACTGCAGCCAACTCGACGTCTTCAGGGACATCCCCGAGGTAGACCGTGAATGTGCGCTCCTCAGGAACTGTTCCTGAAATGAAAAGCCATTTAGATTACCGTTTCTTCAACTTGGCAAGTGCCTTGTTAGACTTACTGTTTTCAGTGAAAACAGGGCGTGTCAGCAGGGGAGTGGCCAGTGTCCTGTGAATGCGAAGTCTGGTGTCAACATGATCCTCATCCACTGCGATTTGCTCCAAGTAGAGATGAAAGATGTAGAACTCATAGAGGTTCCCAGACACAATGCTCTGTGAAAGAGCACAATTTATCAGGAATTTAAATTTGCAACTAGATCACAAATCCCTCCACATTTTAAAAACGATAACCCTGCTTTACATATTTGAGTGCATCAAGTTGACTAAGACTAATTTGCAATTATTCTCCCCCCCTCCCAATCGGTGCCTCCTGACCTTCCTGTATCCTCCTTCAGCATTATAGGGGATGCTGATCTCGACTGTGGAGTTGTGCTGCTTCACAATGTAGCCTCTCTCTTCTGCAACTGGCTGCTCCACAAGTTCACCATTGACTCCAATGTTGACCTGCATCCTTTGTAGACCAGACAACAGATGCAGCACATCAGGAGTCTCCCACATAATGTAGCCAATGTTGTCATATGATCCTTTATCTGTGGGATATTTCACCAGTATTAGTTTCATTTGCTGTACGTCAAGGGACAAAAAGAAAGCCACAGCATAAAAGATAATACTGACGCATGGAGCAAGCAGCCACCAGGTCAACCATAATTAAAACCCAGCTATGTCTGGAGAATAGTGTTGCATGGACCACCTCTACTGGAACACCATTCACCTAGAGAGAGACACTCAAAATAAAAAAACATGCTTTGTACTAAATGCTTTACTGTACAAAACATAGCATTCTGGAATTTCAAAAACCATGGACTAGATACCCTAAACTCTGCATCAGTGGTTTACCTCAGTGCTGAATGAGTCAGGTTGTCCATACGGAGCACGAAATACAAGCCTTCCATCCGTCAAGTCAAATGCATATCCATGCTTCTTAGCCGTTTTAAGGCTAATGGGCATCAGCTCCTGCTGCACACTCTGAAACATCACCTGCCAATCTGAAGTGGCTGAGGCATAGGCCTGAATAAAGCACATAGTTAAACCGCCATTTAACTGTATATACTAATTTGATGCATGTTATCCAACTGCAGGTGACAGATTCCACACATTTCCCAGAAGACAATGTCAAACATACCGTTTTGAAGAGAGCATCCCAGTCATCCTCCTTTGTCCCAGTTGGACAGGCCACATCACTCCTCACAGACACCTACAGAGAAACCAGTGTTGGTAAACATTTGAAATTCCACATATTTTACATAAGATGCAACCAAGCTTACTTCCATGTAGTTGACCTCACAGGTAACCTCTCTGGGAGACCAGGGGAGAGAGGGAGAACAGGTCTTGTTCAAAGCATAGGTGACTTCCTTTCCTTTGTGTGTCACAATCAGGTTGAAGTTGAATGTGAACACTTCATCCTCCTGAAATATCCAGTAAAATAAGATGTATGAAAACAGTGTCCCTGAACAAAAGCCACATATTGTTTGCATAAATAACCCAAAACTGTTTTGTATAGACCTTGTTGTCAGTGTGGCAGCTGAAGTAAGAGGCCCGGAGCTCCACATGTTCCAATGGAGGTAAAACACTGACACTGTAGCCACATTTTGCTGCATACTGCTCAGTGATGGGGTACACACCTGTCTCATCTGAAAGACAGTCACTAGTTTTGTCTGCTCAAACACAACTTTCAATCTTTATTCAGTGAAATATTTGGGTTTAATTGGTCAGATTTACTAAAAGTAAAAACATGCCAGGTCAGTCCTAAGAAATAACTAAAGAAATAGGGTTGCAGAGCCACTGTAGCTCAATAATGTGATCCCACATGGTTTCTGACCCCTAGTTTGTAATGAAGCTGTGCATGACTTACCAACAGCCTCAAAGGAAGGTTCATTCCCAGTGAAGAAGAGCTCAACGGCTATCATGAAGTAACGATCACGACACTCCACATGAAGACCTTCTGCATGAACAAATGGGTTCAAATCTAAATATACATGCTAAGGACTAATGGGCATGTGTTTAAGCAGACGTTTTAATTCTTACCATTGGGAATCTGATCACATTTTGCAGTTGTCCACACAGACAGGAGAAATGTCACACTGTTAAGACAAAATCATGTATTAAAAATGCATATATAAATTGAAACCATAAGGTGCACTAACGGCAACCAACAGCTTGTAAATTGCTATGATCCCGCACCTTACCTAAGGCAAAACCCAAAAGCCATAGCCACTGATGTGTTGGCAGTGTCTAAAGCTAGCCTAGCTGCTAGCAAACTACACCTGCTAACCAACACAAGCTTAAGTGAACCACTTGCTTGCTTGTGTATCCTGGCCAAACTGGCACTATGTGCTGCTGTCTGCTACACACCAGTTTTTATAAGTCAGTTTCTCTACCCATGAGGGTTAAAGGCAAATCTAACCTCATCAGCTGCAACTGATTGAAAGAAACCTTGATTGCTAATGAGCTACACATGTGGCTGTAACGCCTGAAGGCCTCTGGTTGGTCGGTGAATAGCCTGACTTGTAAAAACTGGTGTGTAGCAGACAGCAGCACATAGTGTCAGTTTGGCCAGAATATACAAGCAAGCAAGTGGTTCACTTAAGCTTGTGTTGGTTAGCAGGTGTAGTTTGCTAGCAGCTAGGCTAGCTTTAGACATTGCCAACACATCAGTTGCTATGGCTTTTGGGTTTTGCCTTAGGTAAGTTTATTTAGTTGCGACACAACCCATTAAGTTTTAATTGTGCTGAAATTTTAGCATGCAAGACACATGCTTTTGTCTGCCCATGAACCTCTCTGAAGCTCATAAGCATGGATATGAATTTGACCTGACAGATGGAAGGCTGGTATTTTGTACTCCGTATGGACAATCTGACTCATTCAATGCAGAGGTAAACATGAAAGAGCATTAATGTGTCATCTTGTCCATCTGTTAGTTATATAGAGATCTCTCTCTCTCTCTCTCTCTCTCTCTCTCTCTCTCTCTCTCTCTCTCTCTCTCTCTCTCAGTGAATGGTGTTCCAGTAGAGGTGGTCCATGCAACACTATTCTCCAGACAAAGCTGGGTTTTAATCATGGTTGACCTGGGGGCTGCTTGCTCCATGCGTCAGTATTACAATCTTTTATGCTGTGGCTTCTTTTCTTTTGCTAGTTGCAGAGGATACATTGTAAAGCATCACAACTCCACAGTCGAGATCAGCATCCCCTATAATGCTGAAGGAGGATACAGGAAGGTCAGGAGGCACCGATGAAACAAGTTGCAAATTGGTTTTAGTCAACCTGATGCACCCAGGCTCCTCATATGTAAATCAGGGTTATCCTTTTTCACGAAGTGGCCTAAAATGTGGAGTGACTTCTGATCTGGTAACAAACTTAAATTATTTCCTGAAATTGTATTCTTTCACAGAGCATTGTGTCTTGTAACCTACTATGAGTTATACATCTTGCATCTCTACTTGGAACAAATCTCAGTGGATGAGGATCATGTTGACACCAGACTTCGCTTCCAAAGGACACTGGCCACTCCCCTGCTGACACGCCAAGTCTAACAAGGCACTTGCCAAGTTGAAGAAACCATAATCTGAATGGCTTTTCATTTCAGGAACAGTTCCTGAGGAGCGCACATTCACGGTCTACCTCGGGGATGTCCCTAAAGACATTGAGTTGGCTGCGGTTCATTTGAATGGACAGAAATGTACAGTTCCATTTACAAATACAAGCAGCCACACCACAACACTCATGGCTACACTCTGAAGGTGCCTTTTGAGGACCCTGTTGTCATGCAGCAGGTAAAAGGTTTTTGCATTATTTGTCCGGTTTGATCTTCAGATGTCATGCTGGTTTATACATAGGAACTTCATCCGGCTTGACTCAACATGTATTTTCTGTTTTCTTTAGTTAATCAAAGATGCAACGATGCAGCACAGGCTGGACATCAACTACACACTGACCGTTCTGCCTGAAAATGAGCCTTTTTACCAACTAGCATCAGTGATGGCGTTAACTGATGCCTGTAAATCAATAGCCTTATTTTTATAACTGGTCAATCCTATTTGTGTATGAAGCAGAGTAACCCATTGTGTTGTATTAACAGCTCCTCCAGCCTTTGATGCTTTCTGGCATCAGCTTTAAACTGGACCACCGACCTGTTGACTACCTGTGGGAGATCTGCATCGGCTCAGAGCTGGCAACTAAGCACGGTTACGTCATGAGCAACAATAGCCAGAGACTGCTGCTCGAGGTGCCGCTCTTCACTCATGGCTACAAGTACAAGGTGAGATGAGACTAACTGAAAGCATCAGCTTTTGTTTGTGCTGTTTGAACATGGACATCAGTGACTAAGCTGCATGTTTTTTTTAGGACATTACTTTGAAGGGCTTCTTTGGGACTTTTGAGCTTCTCATGCGGGATCATGAAACATTAGAGGTCCAGAGCTCAACTGTCAAGACTTGTCCGTTCTCTACTACTGAACTCATTGGTAAGAACATTCAGGTGGGATCTCCATATAGTTGCTGGAATTGCTAAAATGCATCTCTATACAGTGTGTTCAACTGATGGCAGGATAACTGTAGTGGCTGACTTGTCTCTGGCCATCACAAGTGGAAGGAGTTCCTGCTAGAACCAACCTGGTAGACAAAAACTGTGGACCCAAAGACGGACAGAACCAGGGCTCTCTTCTCTTTTCCAATCAACAGCTGTGGATCCACAGTCAAGGTACTGCTGCTTACTAATGTAACTGTTTAACTCATTCAGAAAATTAAATTTACATCTGGCCACTTGCGGGTGGCAGTGGCTCAGAGGTAGAGTGGGGTCAGCCTTCAACCACAAGGTGGCTCCTCCGGCCACATGTCACTAAACCCCCAAGTTGCTCCCCCCATATGTCGCTGTCCACTGCTTCTAATCATAAACTGTTAATATTAATATATTAATATACAGTCTATGCTTCTAATACCTAGGAAGGGTTAATTGCAGAGATTGAATTTCACTACTTTGTACTGTAAGAAAGCTTCTTCAATATGTTTAGTTTATTTCATTCAATCATCTGTCTGTCTGTCTGTCTGTCTGTCTGTCTGTCTGTCTGTCCAATATGAACAGCTTTGGACCGAGTACTGAACCTTGTGGAACCCCACATTACTTTCTTTAAATCAGATGTATCATTACCTATTTGTACATACTGCTGTCTGTTGTCCAGATAGTTACTAATCCGTGTGTGCTACACCTCTTATGCCATATTTTTCTAGTTTTGTCGTTAATATTGCATGATCTATAGTGTCAAATGCTTTAGGTCTATAAATACTCCTACTGTGAATTTCTTATTTTCTATTGCTGTTTATCTCCTCCGCTAATTCTATAACCGCCATTGCGGTGGATCGGTTGGATCTGAAACCATATTGGTGATCGCTCAATGTGTGGGTTTCAATGAAGGGGTCCATTCTTAGAACAAAAACTTTTTCTACTATCTTAGACAACTGAGGAAGAAGAGAGAGAGGTCTCTAATTTGAAAAGGAGTGCATGTGTCCATTTTTATAGATGGGTATGATCTTTGCAATTTTTTGTTGGGAAATATGCCCTTTTGGAATGATTGGTTACAGATATAGGTTAATGGTTTTGCTATATTCTCTATAATATTTTAACTAGTGTCATTTCAATATCATCACAATCAGATTTTATTTACTACCTCAATTATCTCCTTCCTCAATTTTCTTCAGATGGTTTTGGTATGCATGTTGATGTTATCTTCACTTATATTATCTTTCACTTTTGGCTCCACAATATCCTTTGCTAGATTATAGCCGAGATTCACAAAATATTAATTGAATTCATTGACAATCTCTCTTGAATTGGTTGTTTGTTTCATTATTTTTTTTAAAGTGGTTTGGAGTATGATTGCCCTGCACCAAATTTTTCACTTGTTTATCCAGGTTGGCAAAGAGTATGGTGACATATGGAAATGAGATTTTCTTCAGCAAGAAGTTGCATGCTCTGAAAAATCCAGCTGATTCCAGCAATGATATTAACAGGTATATTTTGAGCCCATCTACAGTGGCACTCATAAGTTTATGAACCCATGCTAAAGTTGACTAAAAAGAGGAATACAAAAATACAGATTTTTATTTATTTCATGGATCCAGGATACTATGCATCCTGATAAAGTTCCCTTGGCCTTTGGAATTAAAATAGCCCCACATCATCACATACCCTTCACCATACCTAGAGATTGGCATGGTTTTATTTCAGTTAGCCTAATAGCTGGTTTGATTTGCATTGAGAGATCATTTTATGGAAAGCACCCCATGCCAATCTCTATGTATGGTGAAGGGTATGTGATGATGTGGGGATATTTTAATTCCAAAGGCCAAGGGAACTTTATCAGGATGCATAGTATCCTGGATCCATGAAATAACTGGCCTTTAAAAATAAAAATCTGTCTGCCTCTATGGTAATTTAACATAGGGGTGTACTTACTTATGCCCCCTGTATTTTAAGGAAGAACATTTATTTATTTATTTACGATACATTATTCATTCACAAAGAAAATTGGTGTCCTTAAATGTTGGATTTTTCCTCATTTTTTTTTTTTAAATAAGGCATTAAGATCAATTTCCAAAAGATGATTTTTTATTCCTCTTTTTAGTCAACTTTAGCATGGGTTCATAAACTTAGGAGTGCCACTGTATGTTGTCTATTTACCCCTCAGCTTCTTGTAATTCCAGAAATTCCCTTTTTCTTGCAGGGTGACAATGCAGTGTACATATCCTCTGGCTGGACTGTTAGTCTCTTCTCGGTATACAGGTTTAAGTCTTATGTAGCTGGTGTCGGCTGTATTGTATATTCTGCACACTCCACCGAAGGTAGATGGTTCACCTGTTGAACTGAATAAACTAAATCAAATATATTGCATGCCTACAATCTGTTCTCTATACTCTAGGTCTACGGAGTCCCTTCAAGCCCACTTCAATGCTTCAAACACCAGTGCCCATTACCATACCCACCCCAAGACCTGTTTCAGTGCAACCTGCTAACTGGCCTTCTGTTATGTACATCAAAGTATCCATCAAAGTAGCTTTCTAAAGAATAAAAAAGGTCAGTACTTAATTAAAACCTGGCCAATTTGAAATTTAAGATGTATTTTCCTAAACCTTTTTAATTCTCTTCACAGGAGCCGGAAGAGCTCTACAATCCAAAGTACACACCATATTTTAAGACTTGGTGTTTTAATTGTAATCAATAAATTGGTCTTAAAATAATGCGTGGCTTGTTATTATACTTGAACCAACTCTGCATGTGCATGAGCAGTGACTAGGCTCGTTCGAACTGCGCCTCGCCTGTAAAGTGGACGAGAGCAGCCGGGGGCGGTGACAAAAATCTGCTGTCAAGTCGGACAGTTTCCAGCCGATACCAGCAGCCTTCAGGCTGAACAGGAAGTGACAGAAACACTATGGTCCGATTCCGATTTAATAAAATGTTATCAGACCCATATCAGCTCCTACACAGTCTCCAGTTGTTTTAATTATGACAGAGTAGCAGTTAAAATGCTCTACGTGCGATCTGTTGCTGATTTTAATTAACAACACACTGTAGATGATCCGTAATCTTAACAGATTGAGTTTCTCTGACTTCTAAACGTCACTATCAGCCACACATGTTTTCTGTACAGAATAAGCCTTTAAATCAAACAAATAGGAGTTAAAATCCCTCCAAATCCAAATCAATAAAGTTTACATAAAACGTTCAAAATACATAAAAAATCATGTTGAGTCGATTGTTAACCAATCAGCTGTTAGATCAGCTGAGAGGCCGGCGTTAAAAAAAATCAAACGTAAACTGTATTATCTTGTATTTGTACTCACCAAATAACATTGAACACAAAAGAAGTGCCATTACCAGGACTGTTGTTGCCATAGCAACAGCCACATGAGTTGTCAGCTGACGAGTTTGACAGCATCCTGCATCTGTGGTGGTAAAAATCATTAAACAAATAACGTCATTGCATCGAGACATTTTTCTAAAATGATCGTCTTTTGCTTAATCATGACCTTTTATGAGAGTTATTATACTTTGACATTGTAAATCATCTACATGTAGAGGATATATTCAGGGAAAAATGTTAACCAATGACTTAAAGATAAATGTATTTTTCATATTATGACTTGACAGGCATGCTCAATTTCACCTTTTGACCTCATACCCATTATAATAGATAACACTGTGACACTTTAAGTAAACTGCAGCTTTGAAACCAGAAAAAACTGCAGCTTTGCTTGGTATTGTTAAGCCTGTAACTGTAACATCAGGTGAAGTATGTGGGTTGGTACACAGAGTAGGCTACTGACAAGTTGTAATAATATCACACTGTGGCGCACGTATACAGATAAGTCTGAAAATGAACGAGGTTGTTCTTTAAGTTTGTTGTTTTAATCCTAGCTGTGAAATCTTTTAAAGCTCTGCAAACTATTCACATAAAATCCCAGTTTATTTACACTAGTTGTGGTAGGAGATGCTCTTTATAACTAACCTGGAGGTGTTTTCCTCTTAGCATCATCCTCCTGGTTTCTCAAATCCATGCTCAAATTGATGCTCTTTCTCCTCTAACTTCAACTGTTGCAACACATGCTTGTTGACTCAAATTTACACCTTCTCACTTTCACGCGTTCAGTTGAACATAATGTGCCGCCCCATTCCTCATATCACAGCCGTTCTCTTCAACATGGGAGCTCAAAAACAACTGTTCTGAGCCCTAAACGGCTTGTTGCCGGTTAACAGAGGAAGCTGGCTGGGCGTACCGACAGCTTATATGTGCAGTAACTATTTCTAACAGCACCATCTCAGACCCTGGATGTGTTTTATGTGTAGCTATACAGCCCAAACCTGGACCTGACATAACAGCTTATAACAGCAGACACTTATCTGCTGACCTGACCTGATCTATCTGCTGCTTATCTATTGATTATCTTCTCATTATCAAACAAAGCCATCCGGTCAAGGTGATTCTCACATTGGTCTGTAATCAAGTTTGTTTATAAAGGAAGGAGTGTGTGACTTTTCATTTATCATAGCTGATCAAATTCCCTGTTCTTGTACGGCTATTTTGTTTCTTTCTGCTTTTCTTTTATCTGTTCTGTTTTAGTTATTTAAAATTAGATTGGAATCTAACAGTCAGAGTTGAACATGCTACTTGTTATCTGTTAGGAAATTCAATAAATATTTTTTTTTAAAGAAAAGGGAACTTAGGTCATTTATTGTCTTTATTATCATTATAAATATTGTCTTATTTCAGGAAGCCGTAGAATTGGAGTAAACCTTACACAAACATTGTTATTAGTGTAATAGTATTGCATAGTACATTCAATAAAGACTTCAAAAAAAGTTGCTGTGATGTGTATTCAGCTGGAAAACTTTATTGACGGCTGGAACATGTTCAATGAGTTTTAATTTTCACACAAGAACACTATCTCTCACCCTTTCTTCATTATTTAGTTACAACATCAGACATTTCTTTTCCTGTTGGAAATGGGGCATACACGCAAAACAACATCAAGGGAAATAAAATGATATAAAACAAATAAAAACAAGAGGAAAGCAGCAAAAGTAGGAAATAGATTTCAGTGTTATTATAGTTTTTTTTTTGCGGCATTGTTTTGAAAATTAAAATTAAAAATATAAAAGAGTCAGAGCAGTCAACTTCAGTTAACTAGATTCAAAATCACAAGACACATTATAATTACTTAATTAATTCTTCTTTTCACTACACACTGTGACTTAATATTTGATTTCCTGAGCAGCAGTATAGTGCAAAAAAGTAAACCCAAGACAGAAAACACTAAAATACCTTCATCAATACCAATTGAAAAAACCCAAAGCAACATTATCATCCTTGTGTTCCTTTGTTTTAAGTTTCCTGCTTCTCGAGTGTCCAGAAAACACTGTCCCTCAACAGCATGTTGAAACGTGCATTCAACTGCAACAAAACACACAAACACAAGCTGTTTATGGACATACATTTTTAAACCAACTGTATTTAAAAAAAACTAAAAAATTAGCCACTCCTTATCACACATTTTTGAGAAATAAAACTACCTTTTGCTTATTAAGTTTACCTCCCAAACCCTGTTTTTGTTTTGATCCATTTGGTGATTGACGTACCTTCTCAAACACATGTTTCCTTGTGGTGGTGTTATCACAGAGGAGAGGTACAGCCGAAGAGCACAACATAGACAGGCTGATTTCCCTTTTCTCTGCAGCTGGGGAACAGACAGAGATTGTGAGATGTGTTAAGAGGAAGTAGGAACAAAGAGGCACACTCTCATCCATGCTGTAAAATTTGCATGTGGAAGATTACATAATATCCATCAACATTTGAACTAGTTGCACAACTCATTTCCAGTAGTACACTATTCAGCTATCTTTCCGAAATGTTTGTGTTGTGTTTCGGTTAAAAAATAAGCATCGGCTGAATATCATAGTCAGCCTCAAAAATAAAAACAAAAACTTAGATATGAGTTTGCAGCAACCTTTTTCAATGAATAGCCACCAAAGTTATTTAATCGTTTTCATGTTTGCTTATTGTTTGCCTTCTGGGTTTGATTTCTCAAAAACACAGCTTGTGAATGCATTGCTTTTGAACAGCTGACCCTCAAGCGCTTCCTTGTATGCACCAAACTGCATTTTTCTCAAGACCGTTTCAAGTCTATGCCACTTTATTTTTAGCAAACAGAAACTGACGGTCGCAGGAAAAGAAAAAAAAAGTACTTCAAAACTTATGAAGGGTTTCCTGCATAGAGGAATTTTTGGCATCCCCCCCCCAGAGAGGTTTTAGCCAGCCACAAAGGAAAATCACCAGCACCGAAATGATAAAAATTGAGAATTAAAAATAGCTATTTAAATCCTCTCTAAATGTCTTTAAGAGCAATTTACTAAAAAACCGTTAAACAAGCAGAACATAAACTTGAATATGAGAGTCAGGCTGTACTGGACTCTCCCACTGATTTATTTAAATATTAATTTTATTTTTTTAACCAGTTTTGTTAATTGGCATTTTATTTACTCAAGCATAATATACATTTTTGTTTATCAAATTGTCAGAAATAACAGGTAAATGCATAGACCTCTCTAAGGTTAACACAGACTCTTTGCCTTTACTGTTCGCGGACTGATAATGTTTACTGACGTGCGTAGTCCCCCACGTTGCTGATAGGCTAAAGCATGCAAAACAACCAGTATGGTCTTTTAGGTCTGAGAGTCTCACCTGTACACTGTGACACAACTACTGCGCCACTTGTCTCATTACCGGCCATTGTTTGTACTTCAAAGTTGTACTTGGTCCCTGATTTCAAGTCACCAAACTGGTAGCTGGTGGTGGTAGTAGTATAAGACATGCTGTAGCCCCAGAAGCCGGAGCTGATTTTCAGAGAGTACATTGCTCTTGGTGCTATGTTGTCAGGGGGGTTCCACTGTATGGTGATTTGGTGTTTATCATAGATTTGGGTTCTGGCATTAGTAGGTGGCAGTGGCTCTGAAAAAAAGAGAGAAAATGAGGCAGTGACTTATCAGATTTTCATCAATCCACCATTCCCTGCAGGGTCCAATTGCTTTCCCCTGCACAAGGGATTCACAGGAAAAGAGGCAGCATGTAATCCACTGTGAGTGTTTTTTAATTTTATCTCACTGATATCAGCCTCACTGTTTACTAAATCACACTAGTAACCACAGGTGTCACCAAATCAACACAGATGAAGAAAATACAAGAAGGGACAACTGCCTCATTTCCACTGCATGGTTCAGCTCGACTCGACTCACTTTTGGTACCAGTATTTTATCCATTTCATTTTCCACTGCAGATAGTAACCAGTGTGGGCGGGATTCTAAAGCCCAGTTCAGACCAAAGATTTGCGACGAGACAAAACCGCTTTAGAACGTTGCCGGAAAAAGTTTCTGTGGTCTGAACCAGCCCTTCCAGCTCGACTCAAGCCAGCTGATGGTTTCGCTGCGACTCAGCTGGTCAAGTCGCAGAGGCTGGTTTTAGAACGTTAGGGACGTGACCTGTTTCAACAGCCAATAGAGAAGTCAGCTGGTTAGTCAGCTATAAACTATAGAAATAAAATGATCCACAATCCATTTTATTTTTAAGTTACAAACAGCTGGTCGAAATGGCAGAGTTTTAGACGGAGCCTCAACAACCTCAGCCTAACGTTTTATGGTCAAGCGAGACAGAGAGTGACTGAAGAGAGGGAGCGCCCAGCGGCATTAGAACAAAGCCGTGAATCGGAAATAAAACGTGTTTTCGCCGATCATCACTAGAAATGCAACTGTAGGAATCATCTCAATATCACTAACGTTGTCCACATTCATATTTAGACAAAACAAATGATATATCCAGCTACAAAAAGCCTAAAAGTCGGAAGTTAGAACGGAAGTACAAAGAGGCGTTGTTATGGAGATGACACACCGTCTCGTCGCATTGGTGTGAACTGGCAGGTTTCAGAACGCTGCAGACCGGCTCGTTGCAAGAATTTGCAAGTTCCAATTCGTCTCGTCGCGAATCTTTGGTCTGACCTGGGCTTTAGCTGACTGCCATAGTGCCGCGTGAAACTACCGTGACATCATCTTGAACGCGACACTTAGTGGATCCTTTCATCAGCAACAATGTATATACTTTGTCAATTTTAAGCTGTAGTCTACCTCCTAGTTTTGCAGGCTGCCATTTGTTTTCAGATCTGGGTCGAGTAAATAAAAAATGTGCGGTTGTTATTGACGGTAGCTTAGATATTTAAAAATGGCGAGTATGTGCAGGATGTTCCATGTCGCAAAAGTGACAATTCTCTCTGACCAATCAGTGGTCTGCAGTGTTTTAACTCCACCTTCTAGTATTGGCTCAGCTCGCTTGGAACCTTGACAGAGGCCCTACCAAAAAAATTACCAGGTACTATCCACAACTTCTAACATGCAGTGGAAATGCAGCAAAGACGACTCACTAGTGAAACAGGAGCTGTTCACTGGCAAGCTGTTGAGATATCCGCTAAAGGTGTAGACGATCACTGTGTAATTGGCTGCAGTCTTTAGTCCATCAAAGCGCCACGTAGGTAATGTTGAGTTGGCCGTGTTTACTGTTTGGCCATCCAGGTAGAGCTCGATGGTGAAAGAATTACCCCCAGATGACGTCCATGTGGCAGTGAGGGAGCTATCTGTTGCAACCAAATGGAGGTCTGAAACAGGTTCAGGAGCTAGGTAGGAGTCACAAAGTCAGATTAATAACATTCAACCCAGCAAGTTTTTGTTTCTTTTCTGTAAATAAATCATGGATTCTCTATCGATGAACAAGTAGCAGTCAACTGCCAAACACAGAGTTACCAGTGTAGGTGACGATGGTCTCTTCTTCTCCCATCAGAGAGCCATTGGTCAGTGCTGCCACACTGACGGTTATCTTGGTGCCAATTGGCAGCCCTGTTATACGCCATTCAGTTGTGTTCTTCTCAAACACTGTTCTGTTAGGAAGAGAAACAGTTACTTGCTGCTGGCAGAGGCAACTGTGCATCTACAGAGTGACAATTGTTTTTTAAATTAAAGGTAATAACAGTTCATTGAAACTTATTTTTGTATTTTGGGAGATCAGTTCTATTCTTATGAAGCACCATCGCTAAAATTCAGACCATTTAAAAGTTATTCAAACAGGAGCCAGGAGTCAGATGATCACACAGGTTTAAAACAAAACCAGGTTAGACTTATTTGGTTAAGAAAAGGTAGAATTATCCATGAATAACTTACTTACTGTAGGTCACAGTTTTTCTATGCAATGAGGGATAACTACCAACATTTATGTGCTCACTTTCAGTTTTACCTCCAAAATGAGGGGTTTAAATAATTTAAAGGCAACATAAAATTAGATTTAAAAATGAGATAAGAAATAAAAGTACATTTTAATTTTGTCTAGGCTTAAGTATTTCAGAATTGACCATGGTCATTAGTATTCATCCTCTGGGCACCATGAATGAATATTTAGTTTCCACCAAAGTGGTGGACTGACCGACAGGCCCACATTGCCATCTCTAGAGCCGGTAATGTGGCCAAAAACAAACATTGCTGTACATATACCTGAATTTAAAAGTAATGTAAGTAGATCTAGAGTATCTATCTACATACTTATTGCCATACGTAGCCTTCCCAACGAAACCCGTGAATCCTCCATCAGGTTGCTTCCATCTAAGCAGCACTGAGTTTAGGTTATTTTCACACGCCTTCAGTTCCAACACTTTCCCAGGCTCTGAAAGAGAGAACAGACAGACGAATGGACACAACATCACTCTGATTACAGACAACCACCCCAATAACAATCTTACAGGTGTTACTGCCTCTGCTGTTTTGAATGTTATATGATGTAAGCAAGAAATGACCAGCTATAAACATTTTCCCCATCTAACACTGAACAAGCTTTGCATGGGCTCTCACTGGTCTCATTTATACAGTGTACTTCCTGTTAAAATTCTTGCATTATAATCCTTTTATTTGTGTAAAGTTTTATGCGATCTAAACTCACTGGTGTATTTACTGGTGTTGTATCCTTCACTCAATGTGTCATTGACTACTGAATGGACGGTGAATGTGTAAAGGTTTCCAGGTATCAAGCTGTTGACTTCTTTGCTCTGTGTGTCACTTCGGATCTGCTGACCATCCTGGACCTTAATAAGATAGAAATCCAGGTTTCCAACTGGTTTGTCCCACATCAGGGAGACAGAGGTTTTTGTCACGTTGATGACTAAGAGGTTTTCCACTTTGTTCGGTTCTGAAAGAAAGGATAGATATAATCAGGGTTACAAGTGTTTGCATTATTACTACTGTGGTATTATTACTACTGTGGCTCAGGTGGTAGAGCGGTCGCCTGCCGATCGGAAGGTTGGTGGCTCGATCCCTGGCCCTGCCTGCAGTCCCATGTCAAAGTGTGCTTAAGCAAGACACTGAACCCCGAATTACTCCCGATGCTGTGCCATCGGAGTGTAAATGTGTGAATGTTTATCTGATGAGCAGGTGGCACCTTGTACGCCAGCCTCGGCCACAGTGTGTAAATGTATGTGAATGGTTCCTGTACTATATAAAAGCGCTTTGAGTAGTCGTTAAAACTAGAAAAGCGATATATAAATACAGTCTATTGTGTATTTTACTATAAGATCCGTAGTTGAGATACACCTGATGGATTGTGGGTAACTTTAGAGTCCGTTGTTGGTGTAAGCCATGGTGCTACAAAGACATGCTGTCAAGCTAATAAAAAGTTAATATTCTGTCGTAGTCCGGGTTATCATTGTTATATCTACATGTAGTAACAAGAAACAGTGAAGAATATAACAGTGCATTAACATTTACTCGGGCTCATTACTTTCTTGTTTTTAACAATCTGTGTACTCATTTATAAGTGTGTATTTGAAATCGTAAAGCAACAATGGTAATCTGTCTTGAAAATAATCTGCATGAAAGTTGGATTATGAAAACACTATGATGATGCTAGTTTGCCTTTTCTCCTCGTTTTACTCACTATTATTAAAAGCAAAATCTGAGCTGACAATAGGACCTTGTTTACCATAAACAGTGATCAGTGTCCTCTCACAGCAAAAAAAGTAATCTAAATAAAGCTTTATTTTAATGCAGTCAGATTTTACAAGAGGAAAACTCACCGGTGTAGAAGGTGACCTTCTGCGGGTTGAGCTCTCTTCCACATTTAACTGGGAACACCTGGACTGAGTAGCCGGTGCCTGCTGTCAGGTTGACAAGGTCATGGGTCAAATTATAAGTCGTGAATTGTGTTAGGTTGTTGTCCACTTTCACCTCTATGCGGTAATGGCTGATGTTACCAGGCCCGGGTTGCCATGTTAAAAAGGCGCTCTCAGTCGTCTTGTTGGTCACATTGACTTGGCCCAAGAAACGATCTGCAGTGGAAATAAGGGGAAGATTGTTCATTGGCAAAGAATTTGAGATATCCAGGAAGGTAAAAATACACTGAAAATGACTAAGGTTGCAAAATGGGGTGTATCATTCTGAATGTGTATATTAGGCTATAACATTTTAGTGTGTAAACAAAACTCCTAAGAATACATAAGGTATCAAATAACAATTCCCATATTGTCCTAGATGTAAGAGCAAAGAAGGAACATTTATCTTTTATCTTTAATTTCAATGAAGCAATGTTAGACATGGAGGTGGATTTAAGTCTGTGGTTGTATCTTTTAAAACAACATACCTGATCTTTTTCTAGATAACAGAAAATGTATATTATTTATGGTCGAAAATCATATCGATAATCATCAGGGCGTTCCTGCAAAAAGATTCAGTGAACCTTCCCTGAATAAATAAAAGGTTAAATATCGCTTGTTTTGCAACAAAATAATTTCTAAATAAATTTCATACTCTTTTCACAACACTTTTTTACTCTTTCAAAAGTTAAATCATTTTAATTAATTATCACAATTGTTATCATAAGAAGCTCTAGAGAGAGGTAAAACTGTGGTCATATTTTTCTTCTTTCACATTTGAAAAAACTACAGTTGTGAGCATTTTTAGATTTCTCCAAATCTACAGGGGATGCGGAATTGTTACATGTGACAACCTATGTTTTATCTTATTTAATTTTTTTGGAGGGTTTTGGAGGTAGGTATGGATGGGAATGGCATCTTAGATTGATGAGTGCGTGCCGTAAGGCAAGGCAGCTTTATTTGTGTAGCACATTTCAGCAACAAGGCAATTCAAAGTGCTTCACATAAAACGAAAAAAAATGTATAAGAATATAAATTGTATCATACATTACAGAGACTAACATAATATGTTTATCTAGACCAAATAATGGAAATAAAATCATTGGCTGAATTTAAAACGTTGCCTTAAAACGGGTCACTTCCTTAAATAAATGAAGTTGCTGTGTCATGAACAAAACTTGGTGATGGTCTCAGTTTGTGGGGTGAAACCTTAAAATATTAAAATAATTAATAATGAATCTAAGAAAAAAATGGGACAGGATACCTTTACTGACCAACTCACTGTGTAGCTGTATTCTTTTTGTATGTTGTAAATACTGTTTAAGGCGACAAACATTAGACTTTATTTCTACTAATTTTGAGAAGAAAAGCTACTGTTCGGGTGCAGTGCGACAGGTGACACCTTACAGTTGCCCTGCACAAGTCATCTATAGTAGTTATGTTTGGAGTGTCTGAGATCTAAAATCATAGGGCCAACAACAAAGGGGCTTTAAATGAGTCCTACCGTCATAACATACGTAAGGCAGGAGCTCCGAACACTTCTTTTCAACCCAAGCCCCAAAGCTGAGCATGGCCACACAAGAGTCTTCAATGTAGTTTACATCAGTCTCGGAGACAAGCGGGGACAGCGTAGGTGATTGAACACATTCTGCTTCTACCGGCATCCTGGGTGTTGTAGCGGGTGGAGTGTTTTGGGTGGTAGCGTCCGAGAGTCTATTAAAGTCAGTCACAGTTTGGTTTGTGATGTCGGTGAAACTGCTCATGTCAGTCGTGTTTCTCACACCTGAGGTTGTAAAGTTTGTGATGTCGGTGAAACTGCTCATGTCAGTCGTGTTTCTCACACCTGAGGTTGTAAAGTTTGTGATGTCGGTGAAACTGCTCATGTCAGTCGTGTTTCTCACACCTGAGGTTGTAAAGTTTGTGATGTCGGTGAAACTGCTCATGTCAGTCGTGTTTCTCACACCTGAGGTTGTAAAGCTTGTGATGTCGGTGAAACTGCTCATGTCAGTCGTGTTTCTCACACCTGAGGTTGTAAAGCTTGTGAATGTGGTGAAGCTCGTCTTTCCTGGGGTAGTCATTGCTGGGTTGGTGCAGGAGCAGCTGCAGCTGCAGCAGTATGAATTTGGGAAGGATTTAAACCTAGGTGAACCAGGGTACCAGTTCTGGAAGATGAGGGGATCCCCGTTGGCCCAGCGGGACCAGGATATACTGCGGTTGCCGGTGCAGTAGAAGTACTTGCGGAGGCCGACCCAGTAGTCAGAGGTGAGATTCTGGGAGAGGTTTTGGATGTTTTGGATGTTTTGTGGAGTCACTGTCACCAGCTCTTTGAAACAGACCTGACAGGACGTGAAAGACGACAGTCAATCTTTTACAGTAGATCTGGTATGTGCTGAGTAGAGCCCGACCGATATATCGACGGGCCGATATTATCGGCCGTTATTAGGCATTTTCCAAACTATCGGTATCGGCATTTATAATGGCCGATAAATGAATATTTAAAAAATAAAATAAAAACGGACGAAACACCCTTCAACCATGTTATGAGTGTTGGCGTTGCATAGTTTGTCCACCAGAGGGCGCTCTACAACGTCCCTGTTGGCAACACTCGTGTTTAACCCTTTAACTTTCATATCTTAAGTTTGTATTTTTATACATTTACATTTATCAGAACTTTAATATATTTTGATGTTCCTCTGTTCTGTTGTGACAATAAAACAAACAAGTTTATTTTTAAACTGCATTATCATATTATTTTAGTGAGGACTCGTAAATAACTGCAAATAACTAATGTTAGGGAAATCTGTTTATGTTTTGTTACGCGTTTTTGGATTCTTTTTTTTTTTTTTTAATATATATCGGCCAATATATCGTAATATCGGATTTTTAAATCACCAAATATTTGTATTGATATCTGCCTTAAAAATCCTTTATCGGTGGGGCTCTAGTGCCGAGCTTTTTTGTTTTGTATAAACTGGGACAAGTCAGTGTTGATTAGGGTCTAGGTAGTTGTGACATCCTAAAATGACTATCAACATTTATGATTTAAACAAAATTGGTAATAACCGAGCAACTATGGCATATTGGTGTAAGGTGTTTCTCATTGGTTTAAACTGAAAGCACACACAATTTCAAATCCGACAGTGTCGCACATGCAATTATAAGCATTAATCTCACTAATTAAATCCAAACTACAATGTGCGTGAGAGCAACATGGAAGTAAATTTGCCATTTACAAGCTCTGAATACAATACCAGTTTTAATTTGACAACGGTATCATTACATGCTGCTTCAAACACACGTGCCTTACCAATTAAAAATCACAACCTCTTCGGTATTTTTCACACAGTCCAGCCTGATATGTTTTAGCCTCTTTTAGAACATTAAACTGGGCTTCATGTTGTACCTGACAGTGTGTCCTGGCCTCATCCCAGGTGCTAGTATTCGAATGAGGGAAGTAGTCTTGCTCTGCAGCGCTGCACATCAAGACCAGACCTGAAGAGAAACATACAGATTGGTTGTTTGTCGACACAAGTTTTAAGTTTGTCAAGACAATTTCTTGCCATTACAATCCCAAGGTGACTTTGCATGCTTTGTCCAAACAACTGACCAAAATTCAAAGACATTCAATTTATTATGATATAAAATGAAAGGGGTTTTGCTGGAAAACGTAATAAAATGATTAATGGACTATCTAAACAATTGCAGATTTATATTTATTTCGATCAACCAATCGATTAATGGCTTTGGCTCTATACACAACGCCGCAAAACAAACAAAACAGAATATACTGTACCTCTGTTTCCTCAAAAGTTATTTAGTTTTCAGACCTGGCAGTCATATGTTAGATACAGCCGACAGTAAACTTCAGATCAAAATATTCAGTTCTTTTTATTAAGAGTTATGACATAACTCTAAGCACTTTGCATGAAACATGCTTTCACAAACGTACAGTATTTAGCTTTCCAAATAGATTTCGATCAATCAATGATTATCATTGGCTACAGCTTTAACTCTTTCTTCAACTAAAAAATGAAGGACTTATTTTGAAGGTGAATACCATAAAAAAAAAAAAAATACTCACCCCAAGAAAGTAAGATAAGGACTTTATCCTGGAGAGATCTCTTTCCCATGTTTGATTCCTGTAGAGACTAGATTCAGGGCAGCTTTATGAAATTTCACCAGAGGACAGCCACTGGAAGATTTTAATCTAAAAAAAAGTAGGAGCCAAATGAAATACATTTAAACTAACTTAAGTTTAACTAATACTCTGCATCTCTCACTACTCACCCAATCTACAGATGCATCCTGTGACCAGCTTCTCTCAACAAAAGGAAATGATCTCTCAGTATGAGACACAAAATAACACCCGTTCCAGAAGATCAAACAACAGCACATTTGACTGGCAACACAAGACTCCATTCAACACAAGGAAATGAATAACTTTGGATGCTCCTGGTTTTGCATCCATCTTCCAAACATGCAAAGTACTTAAAGGGGGGATGATGTAAAAAATAGAAAAGGAGGAGGAAGAAGTGCAATAAACTGGCGGGGAGCAAAGACAGAAAACATTTGTGTGTGTTATGTACTGTAACAGACACTACAAGAACAATTTTACATGACGCATTTATTTTGGCTTAACACTTTGAGTAACAAAATGCAAATTAGTACAAAAAAAGCCATGAAAAAAAGACAATAAAAAATATAGAAAGATTAACCTCTTATACAAAACTAAGTTCCCAAAATAATCTACGGAAATACAACAAAGAAATGCCTTTAAGTATACTTTTTTTGGCAGTGTGACAACAAAAAGTGTTAAATTGGCTGACAGTGAATAGACACATCAAACTGAAGTGCTGATTACAGTCGGTGACAAACTGCAGGGTCTGTGGTTGAGGCCAAAAATTAAAACATAAAATCAAATCACATCACATTTTATCAGTTTAGCACAGGCAGTAGTTTCTGATATATTAACGGAGTGGCTTGCACCTCATAATTGTTGGTGTTCTTGTTATATTGCCTCCCTAAGTATTTTGTTGCACATTTGTCCAAATTGTCCCGTATTTCTATCAAAATTCCTCTTTTGCTATTTTTGTCAGCTCTTTGCTGTATATAAAAAGTTACAAATACTAAAAGTTGATTAGCTTTAGGGGTGATCCAGCCAGCCCCTCATCTACCACATCTACTGTTCCATTTTCACAAAAATCATAACCGTACATGTTCCCTGCAAGCGGATTCACCATTAAAAAGGCAAGGCCGCTGATGTCACACAGATCCTTGGAAATAAACAGGGATAAAATGTATTAATAAAAAAAAAAAAAATTTAACTGAGTTTTACATGCAGACAAAATTACAGGCAGTCTTTATTCTGGCCTGTGATTCCAACGTTATTCTTATGTTTGCTTGCATAGGACATCTAATCAGAACTTAACCATTTGGGCCCATCGAACTTTCTCAATCAGACACCCAAAAAGAGTGTAATACAGCAACATTAATGGAGGTAAACATCCATTCCAGTTTTACAAGCTTGACTTTAAACAAATGGCAGTGACTTGTATTATGATCCTTTACAAAATGGAATCATTAAAACTCACATGAAAACCCCTGCATTAACACTGATCAAATATAGTCCCTCCCAATTTTAAGTCCTACCCCGATATCCTGTTTCATGCAAAGTATTGTATTTAAATGCAATAAGGGTATTGAGGAGGAGGCAGAGCTGCTAACAGTATATAATGCTCTTCTCTGCATAATCTATTAAACCTTTATTAATTTGCTAACGTAAAAAACTGCTTGACACTGTACAGAACGTGCAGCACAGTTATTGAAAGTTTTTTTCTGGTGTACTGAGGCAGGAGGTGATTTGGGGTTTCGATGACGTGCCTGAAATACACCCGATGGCTTGGAGGGAGAACGAGAGGACATTTGTTCTCCTGATCAAGGCAACAAGCTTCTTAGTCACTGTCACTCCTCTCTCCTCTTTGCAGGACTCTCTTTCCGCTGGAAGGCAGAGCAAACTCATGTTTCACAGAAACCTTGGTCTTGGTTTTGCTGTGGAGAGAAAGCAGGACAAAGCCAGTGTGTCAGTAATTAAGGAGACAGATTTGGTGTATTTGAAATGTTTTTTTTATGACAATAACCTCAGTTGACCTGCGGTAGGTGGGTTTAACTCTTAACATTATACACAGTGACCTCTAGTGGCAGGCAATCTTTATAAGACAGCCATGGAGTTGAGGATTAAAACCAGTTACACCCCCTTTTCACCTGGTAGTAAGATCCCATCTGAGTGATCGGATCACAAGAAGTACAGGTGAAAACACTCTCAGGAAGCATTGAGATCGGATAGCAAAAAAGACGCATTTGGAGGGGGTTAGTCCACATTCTAATATTAGTGAGAACTGGAATATGTCCTGCGTCCACATTAAAGACTGCCTACTTAACTGTGAACAGAACTACCTACTGATTCAAAGTATTCTTCATGTCACAGAAACCACTGAGTGAATCGTGTGTGTTTGGGATGTTATCATCATGTACTGTTTGTGATGTGTCAGTGTTTTTGTTCCGGTGCAGCCTGCTCTTACATCCCCAGCTGTCGGGGCTCTCGGTAGCTTGAAAATAACTTTATTTTTTGTTTCATAAAGTGTCCCGAATTCACAAATATGTAGGACATTACTACAAAACTTGCTGCTTTTATGTCATCGCCTTCTGTTATTTATTGTTATTTAGTGGTCAAAGCAGCGGCTGTGAAACGGTTTCACTTATATCACTAAGTTCTTCACGATAAAAGCCCCGTTATTTTGGTATTTGATATACAGACGTCAAGGTTCGGTTCAGACATCACGGTTCGGTACAATGGAGGGAAAAGCAAAACAAAAATGCAGAAGGCATTTTTTTTTTATTGTGCATGTCTCAGGCTGTACCACTTGGTGTCATACAGTCTCTCCCCTGAGCTAGCTGCAACAGCCTGAAGTGTGTCAAGTAAGATGTAAACAGTAGGCTACCCCACATCATCTCCAGACTCCATCTGGAACTTGTAAACAAAATAAGAATCAGCTATAAAACTGAAAATACAGCATCTCTGTTCTCTGCAAAGATGAACTAAACTACCTGATTAATGCAACGTTATCATGACGTCTCCCGGCCATTTTTCACTGCAGAAAGCTGCTCCCTGCATGGCTAAAGCTAAGATAGTTAGCCTGAAGAAACAAAGCATCTGTCCCAACTAACGTTACGGTTCGGAGCCGCGACGCTGGAAACGTAACACTAATCTACAACAGCAGTCTTATCCACCACTCTCTCACCTGTACTACTGGAACTGACTGGGAAACCAAAGTTTTCCCAAACATGCGATCTTAAAGAGGACGGCGGGTCCTCTAACTGTTGTGGGTCGCCACCACTCGCCATACTCGTCCTTAGTGCTGCTATCTCCGACTCACTAAAACTGCATACATAGGTGGAGCTCGGCTACATCGGCTGTGTGCCAATCAGAGCTTCAGATTTAAGGCGGGGCTACAGATTAGGTGTCCCTAAAGAACCCGCGTATCTAACCGTAGTTCCACATTACATTAGTTCTGCATTACATTAATTAATTTGCACACAAGTTTTATCTATTTCTACACCGTGTATTTTCCGTGTAAATTCATGCACCGAACCGCGACGCCCGTACCATTTCAATACGAATACATATACCGTTCCACCCCTAGTATTTGAATGCTTTTATTATGAAGCAGCAAAATCAGGAAATGTTCGGTCTTCATCAGCAGTAACGTAACGCGACTCCTAGCGAACGTGAAACGTAAAATAAAGCAGATATAATATACACTTAACTTTAAACCACAGAGATTCAGTTTGAAGCTACAAACGTACTGGGAGCTGAACACAGACTTTAAAAAAAAAAAAAAAAAAGAATTCTCCTGCACAGCTTCCGCCGCCCATCATCCTTATGTCGGCACTCTTTTATATACAGTCTATGGTCGGCGCACAGACTGTGAGCAGCGATTTTTCACTTAATTTATGTCAAAGTAACCACACACACACACACAGCTTTTTGAAAATAATCTAATTGCGATTTTTTCCCCCCAAATATTGCGATTCGATATTCGATTATTTTTTTAAGCTCTTTGTCTTCTGTATTATTCAACAAAGAATAATATAATAATTTATAGTATGAACACACAATTACACACTAGTTAAATAAGTAAAAATATAGTATATATCTATATACACACACACACGTGTATTTTTTTTTTACAGTGCAGAGAGGAGCTGCCTCCAGCCCCTCCCCCTCGTGAAGTTGCGTGCTGCCGTGTGCACTTGCTCAGAGAGGCTATCGTTACGTTAGCTAGTTGCTGGTGTTCTTGCCGTGGGATTAACTGTACTAATAGAACTGTTGAAACACCGCGGCCACGCTGCTGTGAAAGCTCCCCGAACGTCATTTATCAGAGTCTGATTGTTACCCCTCTCAGTGGCAGCTCCTCCACTCCATATCTTTATAACGGAGCTAACCGCTAACCGGAGCTAACCGCTAACCGGAGCTAACCGTTGCCAACCGAGCCTTGAGTTCGGTGTGTCTGTATCCATTAACTGCATGTATGGACTCAAGCACGAATAAAACCCTTCATTTTATTAAAATGGCTGTAAAAGTTTTAAACTACAACTCAGAGTTGTTTGAATGACAGAAATCAGCTCAAGGTACGGCGTAGCGTTAGCGTGCTAGTTGATGCTTTCTCTGCGGAGTGCAGACTGATTTGCTCTCGCGAGTCATGTGACCAAATCGCAGCCTTTGTGATTAGGAAATCGCGTTTTAACATATCGCGATATTATCGCAAATGCAATTAATCGTTCCACACACACACACACACACACACGTATGCAAAGGGAAGTGATGTACACGCCTGTATGCAAAGGGAAGTGATGTACTGTACGTTGTCTCTAAGGACGCATTTGGAGACGCATTCTACTGACAGGTGAAAACACACACACCTGGAGTTGACCACTTGTGATCCGTCACAGGACAGATGTTTAGAACCAGGTCAGAACAGGCCCCGAGAGATATGTTCATGACCACTTGGGTCAAAATCTCAACTGTAGCCAAGCCATTGACAGAGTGGCAGCCTAAATGTACGGACCATGTTGAGATATTCTTGAAGAATTAACTTACAAGTTACGCCCACTGAAAGTGATTTAGGCGGTTTTGTTTTAAAGGACGCCCTTCTTACCTTTCTTTGTCCAGCAACTCCAGACCATCATGGATTTTCTTAAGCATTTCATAACGCTCGCGACCACGAACCTGCAGGAGAGATCAAAGGGGAATTAGTCAAACAGAATGAAACATTTTAGCTTTATAACAGTATGTATCTTTACTTACATGCAAAGCATACACCTCCTTGTCCTCCTCCTCTGCACTGGAGGCAGACTTGGACTTCTTCACAGAAGTTGCGTCAGGAGCCCGAGGTGAAGGCACAGCCGGCGCGCTCTCTAAAGAAACAAAAGTGAAGTTAGCAAGGGAAAAAGCACGCAGGGACGGAAACTGAAATCTAAAGTAATGCAGCAAAAACTTACTACGTTTTTTAGTTTGTTTGGTGCCGTTCTGCATCTTAGTGCTATTTTCTTCCTCAGTTTTACGGTCCCTGCCAGGACATGCACAGACACGCACCTCAAAGCACATCCGGCCCAAAACAAGTCCCCTATGAAGTTGATGAACAGAAGTAAGGGGCAGAACGCTTTCCTAGGCAGCACAAAGAAATAAAGATCTAATAGAAACAGTAATTTACGACTTTAAAAAAAAGGGCATTTTTAACCAGAATGCACACAACGGGTAATTTTTTTTTTTTTTTATATCCAGTTACACTGTGGCAATGCCACTTTTTTTTTTATACCCAGAAGAAACATTTACACTCCCACTGACCCGCTCACATCTGTTAAAAGAGAAGCAAGACTTACTCTGGAGTCTCGAGGGTCAGGATGGTGAGGATGGGTCTGCGGTTCATGCCCCCCATGCAGGAACTGTTGCACATATAGCTGAGCAGGATGGTTGTTATCTCTGAGCCCAACTGAAACAGGAAAGTAGAACAATTTATATTTACTGCCGGTTGAAGTGTATACAATCAGGGAAAAGGGGCAACTTTACTTATTTTCCCAAAGTCCTCATTGACTCTTCTGGGTGTCTAAATGCAGTTTATGCAATTATGCAATTAATTTTTTATTTGGGAAACACATTAATAGATGGTTTTACAATTTCTGTATTTTATGGACATGTACTATAATGACACTGTTCATATACTCACATAGAAATCTCTTGAAGGTCACATATTAGGAAATGTGAATGGGTAAAAATAACTGCTGTAGTTGACAAGTTCCCCCTCAGACAGATCGAGTGGGGCAGTCATACCTGTGGGGGCTCGTAAGGGACGGTCACACTCTGCCTCTTTGTGTGCGGATCTTCAAAATACTGAGCTCTCTGGCTGCCCTCCACTCTGATCAGATGGCTGCGATGCTCTGCACCTAAACGGAAAAAACAGATTTTTGTTTTTTTAATCTGATTCTTTAAGCAAAGACAAACATTCTTCCACTGTACATACAAAGCAATTTTTCACTAAAACATTTTCCTTACAGTCTTCATTCTGGTGATGGGGACATCTGCGGACCACTTCCGCCACATGTTCAGTCTTCTTATAAACCGCTGTGGCCCTGAGGACAGCACCCGGTGGAAGCTCCTTGCTCACTAGCACTTCAACCGGGCTGGTCTTTGCCAGCTGGCAATACAGCTTGTTGAGAAGCTCTGAATACTGACAGAAAGCACAGGGAGAAAGACATACACATTGTTATCAGCAACAGAGCTTTGAGTACATTATGCCAAGCACTGGCCTGAGATCTGTCTCGGAAAAAACGAGAGCACTATTTTAAAGACTTAAAGTCAAACGCTATTCTGAACGTTTCATTAAATTTTTTCAACTACTCTTTCTTCTCTAAAAAGAAAAACAAACTACATGTTAAGTTCTACAAATAAGTAAAGCCAGATATGTCAAATTAAAAGACATTTTTACCTTGCTTGTATCGGTTTTTAACTCATTCTGTGCTGGAGGAAGACAGCGCAGGAACATGTCCCGTCATGTCAGAGCCATGCTTTACAACCAGACAGCACCTCTCCCACAGAGCAGAGCACAAGTTGCAGGGGGCGGGGGTTTCAGGGCAGAGCACCCTAACCTCAACTAAACTGACCAACTGCAGTGCACTGCTGGGTGAGTCACAGTGGAAACATTAATGCCATTGGCTCTTCAAACGCAGTGACTGACTCAAATTTAGCGAATCGTCACAATGAATAAGATCCCACATGAATGCCACCATGAGAAATACGAAAGAATGGATTTTTAAGGCGACGCAAAGGTAAGATAATAACTGTCTATTCACAACTTTTTCAATGTTTTACACATTTTAATTTTGTGGGTGATAAAATGATAAAAAGTGATTTTACTATAGCAAAATCTTTTTAATTTCCAAAACTCAAAATTTGAAAATTCTGTATCGTTACTTCAGATTTAATTTTGCGAATTAAAACAGTACTGGAGCAGAGTTTCTGTATGAATCACATGCTATGGATGGAAGAAACTGTTGAGCAGTGAATGGCAAACTCAGCAGCTGTAGAGATCTCTTTTGTCTCCTACAAAAAGGGGCTCAAACTTTTGCTCCTTGCCATGTTTGGTTGCAGGATAATCTGCTGCAAATCCTGTCAAACTTCAACATTTTGTGGTCCTACGTTTGGATTCGGTTTAATTCAGTTAAAATAATACACTATGTGCCGTAAGTACAGATTTCTGTTGCTGAATTTGAAAGTAATTTGTCTTACATTGTTTAGAACAGATATCATTCAAGTTATCCGATACATATTGTATATTGAAATTAGCTGCAACACATTTACAAGACACAAACAATGAGAGAAATCAACAAATATGTTTTGAGATCTTAGGCCTGGGATTACTTACAGTGGAAGTGACGGACTTTGCAGTGCCAGATTTCTGAAAGCGAAGCTGGAAGCCATACTCCCCTGGATAGTCTGTTGTAACAGGGACGGTGGAGGCCGGGGGAGTAACACCGTCTTTGGTGGAAATCTCGGGGGGTAACTCAAACAGATTTTCATCAAACCCTGCGGCCAGCACGTGTTCGTCAATGAGCTGTAATAGGAGGGAATTGAGAGAGTCATTCTGCCTCTATACATAAATAAATTCAGATTAAAGTTACCATTATATGAATATTGACCAATATCAAGCAGGAAGCCTTCTCCTGCTGCAATTTAACTTTGTGTGTTCAATAGAGGCATGGGTAGGCATGCTTACCATCATTTCCATATGTCCATCTGTTTTCCATGCTTCAGTCCCATTATTGACTGTGGGAATCCCATTATTCACTGTGGGAATAGTGGAGATGGAGGGAGTTAGCCTGCAAAAACAAACATACACAAAAAGGTTAGCTTGTTTTTCTGACCTAAACTGGCATTTTTAAAATGTCATCTACTATTAAAACATAACTTACACAGTCTCCCACAGCTCTCGGAAGGAGTCCTGGCTCAGTGGCAGGTTCTGGCTCAGACTGTCAAACCCTTGTTCCTCCATCATCATTTGGTTCCCCTCCTTCCACGGCTGAGCAAAAAATAGGAAGAGCCCAGAGTGCTGTGTGGGGATCAACAGGAAGTAAGTGTTAAACTGATGACATATGTAAAAACTCGCTCTCTACCAAACTCTCCATTTGACCAGTTCCATGGTTATCAAGTATGGCTAACAATTATTTTATTATCAATTTATTTGTCTACTTTTTAGATAATAATGGTTTGGCCCAAAAAATGACCACCACAATTTTAAAGAGCCTACATGGATGTTTTCAAAATAGGGGTGCACGATGTGAAGAAAATTATTAATAACGTTGTTTAATATCACAATAAGGATATTACTTGTAATAAATAAAAACATTCAAGTTTACTCAGCTATGCCTTTCTGTTGCTTTCAGTATAATGCTAAAATACAAGAAATTGTTGTTAAATAAAAAAAAATAAAAAAACTGAACACAATAGGCACCATGATATAAAAATTGTTGCATTTCAAAGTGCCATCTAACAACACTATTTTTCTTCGGGCATTTCCGCCTTTAATGGATAGGACAGCTATGAAAGGGGGGGAGGGAGAGAGAGAGAGAGAAGACGCAGGAAATCGTCACAGATCGACTCGAACCCTGGACCACCTGCATCGAGGCATAAATCTATCTCTCTCTCATATATATGTATGTGTGTGTGTGTGTGTGTGTGTGTGTGTGTGTGTGTGTGTGTGTGTGTGTGTGTGTGTTCTACCACCAACTGAGCTATCCTGGCCACTTTATCGACACTCTTAACTAACTCAAAGAATCCCTGTGTGTCTTTCACGATGGGTTATTTGCGCAAGTTGATAATTAATTGATTATAAAAAACGATTTATTGTGCACCCCTTTAGTCCAGCAATCCAAAGACGTTTTACGATTACATAAAAACCGAGAAAAGCAGTAAATCCCCACATTTGAGAAGATGAAACAAGGAAATGTTTTGACGTTTTGATTGATAAATGACAATAAGTAACTGTTTGGTTTCAAAATTGTTTTCGAATAACTATTCTGTCGGTCGACAAATAGTTTCAACATAACTAACTTCTAACAAACACAAGAACACACTCACAGTACGCATTGCAAAAGTGTAAAAGTAGGAGTGAATGGTGTAACGTTATCAGTCTTTCAAATGAATGAATGAATGAATGATAAAATGATAAACCCTGGTTGATGCAACGCAGGAAATACGAATTCACGAAGTTAAAAATTAGTCGGGTTAACGTCAGGCCTTCTGATATGTGAGCCTGCTGACTAGCATTAGCCTGTGTAACGCCAATATAATAAAACACGTTAAAAGAAACCGTTTGCCTTTATAATCAGTGCCCCCCAAAACAAACAGCATGAGAAACCATCCAACCTGTGTATACCTGCTAACGTTAGCTATTAGCGTCCATTGAATTTGGAGGCAGGAGGCCCACACACTGAATGAAGCTACGTTAGCTTTATTCGGCCACCGACTCGGCATATTTAAAATAACCGAACAACAACAAATGAAGTAAACGTCAAAATGTGCTGACAAGCAAAAACTATTGACTGTATCAATTAATCAGGGTTCTGTTTGCAATTGTTTGCAAAGCGCACTGCCAATGTTTTGTTGGCTAGCGAGTTTAGCTTTAGCTACGTTAGCAGTACGTTTTGGAATTCGACCGACAAGCTAAAGCGCCGTAAAACTTTCTTTATCCGACAAATAAGTGGTTTTCCGGGGCTTGGTGTAAAGAATGACACTTGATGACTACACCTACCTTGTATCCGCTGCTGCTGGGAGAGATGACTCCGTCTGGTGTGTATGTAGGAGGGCGAGCAAAAACAGACGAAAAGTCAAAATATTTTGAGCCGAGCACGTTGTTAACGGGGAATCCCACAAAAAGGAAGGGGGAGGGGCGATTTTTTAAGTGCACTCAGTGTCCAATCACAAAGCGTTCTGTAACATCTACTGCTGCATTCACTATTATCGGAAATATTGTAACTCAAGAACGACCGTAGGTATAACAAACCGAGGGGTAGTTGCATAGGTAATAGCTGTATATTTGTAGAATTATTAGGATTGTTAAAGTCTCGGTTGGATTGAGAACAAACTATATGTTGATAAACTTTAAAATTACTTAAGTGATTTTATTTTCTCCAAAAGAAACTTACATTTTAAGCATACAACATAATTACAAGCTTCTCCTGAGCACTAAAGGCAACATGATGACAGCGTGATGTATGGGGAAAAAATGAAATTAAAGTAGCCTTTACTAAAAATAAATTAAAAAGTAGCCTTTACTGCACCCACCAAACTTATTGTAAGTATACTTAGTTTGTGCACAATTAAAGAAGTTTTCTAATATATAATAATAACCCAAACTGTTGCTTCATTGACACCATTGCTGACTGAGCTATAATGTATCCAAAGTGATAAAATGTATCTTGACACAGTACTTCAATATGTATACTATCCCAGTGACAAGCAATTTTTGTACTTTGAACTGGCAAACATACACTGAACATACATTCACATCAATTCGACACTCAAAATAAAAACACACATGAAAACTGTACTGCAAATGTAGGCTATAGTTTGCCTTCAGAAACCTCAGTGCAAATTGAAATTTTAGAAAGAAAAAAAAGGAAAGAGTTCCTTAAAACTATAAGTGCCTAGTGGGTTTCTGACCAGTACATTTTATTGTGGTCCATTAGAAATTGTATAGTTTTTATTTAAATTGAACGCGTCCTGTGTACAATCAGAATCATTAGCATAAAGTAGCCTAAATGCACAGTAATCAGTTGTAACACCTGGCAGTTGTAGTTCCTGTAAATCTATGTTAAGGGGTGACTATCCCCCTGTTTCTTTCTCTCTCCAGGGAGGTCAGAGGTCAACTTTAAAGCAGCGTCCCTTACTCACGAAATTTCAAGGATGGTTTCCTCCTGCGTGGTTTTGAACAGTCCTACCATACTGATTGGGTTTAAAACTAAAGTTTAAATCTGTTAATTTCACACTTTGATGCTGTTTAATGATTTCATAATCTGCTCTTACAGGGTGGATAACGTCGCCTCTCATCACCCTTCAAATGCCCCTGAGCTGATAAGATAAACTTCTACGCTACTGGGGACCAGAGGTGCAGAGAAACTCCAAGCAGGACCTCACTCAGGTGCCTGCAGCTGCGTCGGGCCACTTGTGCCACACTGCTGCCGTCTTGTCCTGAACTGGCAAGAGTCACATCCAAAGAGTACGCACTGAATGTTGGTTCTTGTCTATGGTGCCACTTTGGGGCTAGGTAGCTGTTTGACCTTTCAGTGAATGTGCTAATGGTGCCAGCGAGTCCACTATGAACTTGATCCCAGTAGGACTGCTTAAAGATACAATAGTGAGGTCTAACAGAACAGGACCAGGGCAGAGAGCAAACAGAGAATGTGTATAATGTAGCAGCAGAACTAATCTGATGTTATGTGTATTTCATTATTTTCTTATAGTGCATGTCATAAGACAGGACAAGAGGCTGCATTAGTGTGTGTGTGTGTGTGTGTGTGTGTGTGTGTGTGTGTGTGTGTGTGTGTGTGTGTGTGTGTGTGTGTGTGTGTGTGTGTGTGTGTGTGTGTGTGTGTGTGTGTGTGTGTGTGTGTGTGTGTGTTTCGCAGTGGTGGAATGTAACTAAGTACATTTACTCAAGTACTGTAGGACAAGTTTGATCGTTTCCAGTTTCTAAAAGTTTCTAAACTGTTTTCTTCAAAGTACTTTTACTTTTAATATATTAAGTACATTTTCCTGATAATACTTACATACTTCTACTTAAGTACCATTTTCAATGCAGGTCTTTTACATGTAACAGAGTATTTTTACAGTGTGGTATTAGTACTTTTACTTAAGTAAAGGATCTGAATACTTCTTCCATCACTGATGTTTTGAAGCCTTTCCAGTGATTATCAAGCCCAGAGGGATACAGTCCTGATCTGTCGATCTATTCCTCATATGGTACTGTGTCTCAAGCACATGGTGTTTGTCCTCAGTGGGATTCAGCAGATTAGGTCCTCGCAGCATGCGTCCTTCCTTTTTAAATTTATTTTGAATTGTTTTGTTTTGGACTTTGTGTAATCAAGATTGGTAATTGGTAGTTGAGTCAAATCAATTTTTACAGTTTATCCCACCTTTTCACTGTATGGTGTCACATACAATCATGTGCAGAAGTTAGCACACCCATGCTAAAGTTGACTAAAAAGAGGAATACAAAAATCATCTTTTGGAAATGTATCTTAATGCCTTAATTAAAAAAATTAGGAAAAATCCAACCTTTAAGGACAGCAATTTTGTTTGTGAATGAATAATGTATTGTAAATAAATAAATGTTCTTCCTTAAAATACAGGGGGCATAAGTAAGTACACCCCTATGTTAAATTCCCATAGAGGCAGGCAGATTTTTATTTTTAAAAGCCAGTTATTTCATGGATCCAGTATGGTGAAGGGTATGTGATGATGTGGGGCTATTTTAATTCCAAAGGCCAAGGGAACTTTATCAGGATGCATAGTATCCTGGATCCATGAAATAACTGGCCTTTAAAAATAAAAATCTGTCTGCCTCTATGGAAATTTAACATAGGGGTGTACTTACTTATGCCCCCTGTATTTTAAGGAAGAACATTTATTTATTTACGATACATTATTCATTCACAAAGAAAATTGGTGTCCTTAAATATTGGATTTTCCTCATTTTTTTAATTAAGGCATTAAAATCAATTTCCAAAAGATGATTTTTTTATTCCTCTTTTTAGTCAACTTTAGCATGGGTGTGCTAACTTCTGCACATGACTGTAATGTTCATACATGGTATCTATACAACAACCCATTACTGATGTTTGTGTCGGAGGTTTCTGAACATAGTTTTTCTCCCACCAAATAACTGAACTGACATGCAAATTGATGCGAATGTTATTGGCTGTCACACTCAAACACTGACCCTAAAGTGCAACACACCTGCCTTCCATCACGCAACTTTACTGTAACATGCTTTTGAACCAGCTGACCCACCATCCACACACACACACACACACACACTCTCACTCACTCACTCACTCACTCACTCACTCACTCACTCACTCACTCACTCACTCACACACACACACACACAGGAATAGAGGGCAGTCACATGCTGTGTGTGTGTGTGTGTGTGTGTGTGTGTGTGTGTGTGTGTGTGTGTGTGTGTGAGACTTTTTGGCACACTGGCTGGCATCTCCAGTTTGGTGACATTTTGCATTGTAAATAGTGCTGAACACGTGCTTTAGGATAAAAATATTGGCTGCTTGTAGCAAGGTTGTGCGTGTATGCTTATTTATACCATCTTCTCAGTCAGTACTGAGTTCTATTACTGTTTTTGGCTCTCTCTGTATGAATTCATGTGATACTTTTTGAAAATCTATCGTCTCTGTCTGCCCATGGTTACGCACATGAACCCTTAAACTATGTTGGTGAGGCTCTACGCCACTGTTCTGATGGTGTAAAGTTTCTCTACATTTAGTCAGAGTGACACACACATGACTGTGCTTGGGGCCCCTGGCTTTGGATGAGGGGTGTCAGGTTCCTCCCTTTCTCAATGTTCGTATGAGGGCAGGAAAACGCAAAGGCGGCAAGCTCCTAGGAGAGAGTGGCATGATGTAGAGAGTGGTGTAATGTGGAGGTGTGTCTGCAAGGGGTGGACTTAAATAATTTGATTGAGAGATCTAGAGCAGATATTTTTCCACTGAACTCTTTGCCCAATCTGTACTTTTCCTGCCCAGTGCAACACTCCCACAACACACCCCCTAATCCCTGCCTCGGACACACTGAGTGTCACAAACTTCCCCTGACCACACCTACACTGCAAATGAAGGTGGCACAGCCCAAATTTAGGATCCACCTGTTGCCTGCTGGGGGAGGATTAAGCTTTGTTGTGAGGAACAAAAGGGGAGGGTTTGTGGAACAGGGTGAGGTATGGTGTGTGACCCCTTTGACATGTGATCTGAAATAGAAAGGGATTTATTGCTGTTGGGAAGTGACAATGACAAAGGGAGCGCAGGCGTCAAAGACGAGCCCCTCTCTGCTGCCCCATTACAAATGTTGAGTCATAGCTGGTGGCGTGATGGACTCTGACTTGGGTTCGTCTAAGGTCCAACACCTGTGCAGTGCTAATGTTGTTTCCCTCTATAGATGACGCTTCACAGATTTGTAGCTCGAAAAAAAAGGTTCTTCAACACAATACTGCAAATGTTGCACCTCATGAGTAAGATGCACCACATTAGAGAGAGTTTATAATTCTTTAAAAGGCCAGTCAACATTATGTAACATGGGCTTTTGAAGTGGGCCCAAATTTGGTCCTCAGCAAACCTTCCACTCATCCTGAGATACATTATTGTTTATTTAAACAGGAATCTTAAAATGTAATCACAGCTCTCTCACTTTCCATTATAGAAACACACACATTGCACATCATGGTTTTCCTATGCTCTCCCTTCAGCCAATAGTAGTTAAGGTCATATGAGCTTCCTGCTGCGCCTGTCCCGACCTCTGCGGGAGGACCTCAAGATCACCCCAACCCCCAACGCTCTGGATACGGAGAGACTTGTGCGGGTGTCAGTCTATCCCAGCTGGACGGACACAACACAGTTTGCAGCACAGGACGCACCAGACCGATAACTTTGGCGTTCTCTTTTGGATTTTACGTTTCCCTCCGTTTTTTTGTTGCTTAAGTGCTAAGGTTTAAATCGGGACTTGTTGTCCTTTTGGGGGAGTTTCACGTGTCTCCACTTGGCACCAGGCGCATCTGTCATCGACTGTTACTGGGTGCCTGGAGCTGCCAAAGTCATGCCGGCCGGGTTTCAGCAACTTGGAGGGGAGGTAATTTTCTTTCTTTAGAGCTTTTCACAATGTGTAATGTGGCTGTTTTTTTTCTTAGTTCTGTGCGCATATCACTGTTCGGTGCGTATTAGAAGAGATTTTACGCACGGGTTTATCTCCGTCATATACAAAAAACTGGAGACTAAAACAAAGATTGGTACTTGATAATGATACTAAATGAGATTATTTCTCTCAGTTTCGTTGAAAACGTGCAAGGCAACGGCCTATATTATCCTTTACATAAAATCTAAAGTAAAGAAGAATTGAGAATAATAATCAACAATTTTCAACTTTGCAACAACCAGTAACTACAATAAATGTGTCCGTTTCAGGGAGGAAAAAACATCAGCCTGATTTTGAACAAGCTATGGCCCTTATTTAGTCCTGAGCAGTGACCTTGACCAGCCAAATATCTGAGTGGTACAGGTCAGAGCCGACTGTGGCTTTCTTACAGGCCACCTAGTTTGACTGGTTCCTTTTTACCCTCATAAACAATGCCTGTGCTATGTGCTCCCTGCAGCTCTTTCTGAGAAATTAGGTCAGGTGGCTGTATGAATCACTTTTAAGTGATTCAGTTTCATCTCTCCTTAATTTTGAAACAAGAGTGAGTGGACTGTTAATCTGAAGAGAAAAACTCCTCAAGGCGCGTCAACACCAGTCTGTGAGAACAATGTCTGTAACAGGGCAGGCTGATGCTCCAGGGATGTGGGAACTTCTGTTGCACCTCAGACGTTTTGCCTTCAATGTAAAATAAATCCTGCAAGCTTGGAAACTCAAACTAAGCAAAAAGCAAACACACTCTCGGAGTTCTAAGGAATGATTAATTCATGATAAGAGAAAAGTAAATAAATAACTGAGCATTCAACTATGTGATTTTTAATGAAATGCAGGTAACATAAAGTGTAATAGAGCATAACTGGCTGCTTCTGATGTTCTACCTTTGCCATTGCAAGGACACAAACACACACACACACTTTTGTTTTGGTTCATGAATACTACACAGCACTTATCTAGAGACTCAACACAGCAAGGTCAAGATACAGTGTTACAGACGCACGCTAACGTAAACTTAAACTGCTGAATTATCTGAATATAATAGAACAGAATACAATACAATGCAGGAAGATCAGCTTTGCACATTTTAGTCATATCATATTTTTGTAGTCAGGAGGTCCACATCACCAAAATGCCAACTTAACAGGAAGCCATAATGGTGTGTTTTTTCTGTTTATCCAGCAGGTTTTGAAATATTTCATAAATCCCTCCAAAAACATGTCAATGTTATGTCTTTAGCATTGGGATGTTATGGTAACTAATCTGCCAGTTAATGAAATGGCTCTTTGAGACTGAAACACACTATGCTGGAGGGGAAAACCTCATCTCCCCAAGGTTGTCTCGTCTGTCACCGTGTAGACAGGTGCCTGTACCCTGATGGGGAAGTGGAGGGAAGTTAAAGTTCAGGCGTCAATAGAAAAGTAGCCTGTGAAGTCATGGACAGTGCTGAAGAGACTGTCTCGCATCAGGATCACAGTTATATATAGTTGATGTTGGAGGGAGTAGAGCTACAGTGCTGAAACCAAGCCCAGTTATCCACTTAAGCTCTCTAATTATTTGCCACAATTATCTTTACACTCAGTGTTCTGTTTGTTTTTTTACCTCTCTATATGTGTTTCTTTGTGTGTGTTTATACTCCAGACATTGACTGGAACCTTTGTTCTCTCAGTCTTCACTGCTGTCCTGGGATCTCTGGAGTTTGGATACAATATCGGCGTCATCAATGCACCGCAGAAGGTAAAAACAAAGAACAGATCACTAGGCTAGATTATCAAAATTAGCCAATACAATCCAATTTAAAGTTCAAAACCGCTACCAATCAGCATTAAAAGAATGGAGGTGTGTTAAAAAAAGTGCTGGTGTAAGATGCGGGAGGCAAACAGAGTGACATTTACCCAGACGTCAACTGGAGAAGCAGTGGAAGCTAGGGCTGAACGATTTTTGAAAATAATCTAATTGCGATTTTTTTCCCCAAATATTGCAATTTTGATTTGATTATTTTTTTAAGCTCTTTGTCTTCTGTATTATTCAACAAAGAATAATATAATAATGTATAGTATGAACACACAATTACACACTAGACAGTTAAATAAGTAAAAATATAGTATATATATATATACACACACACACACACACACACAAACACACAATTTTTTACAGTGCACAGAGAGGAGCCAACCGAGCCTTGAGTTCTGTGTGTCTGTATCCATTAACTGCATGTATGGACTCATGCCCGAATAAAACCCTTCATTTTATTAAAATGGCTGTAAAAGTTTTAAACTACAACTCAGAGTTGTTTGAATGACAGAAATCAGCTCAAGGTACAGTGTAGCGTTAGCATGCTAGTTGATGCTTTCTCTACGGAGTGCAGACTGATGCTCTCGTGAGTCATGTGACCAAATCGCAGCCTTTGCGATTAGGAAATCGCGTTTTAACATATCGCGATATTATCGAAAATGCAATTAATCGTTCAGCACTAGTGGAAGCAAAAACTGTCCTGTCCTGTTAGTAGTGTCCTGTCCCGGGACAGTCAGACACTGTCCTGTACACTGTCCTGTGACTCCCAGACACTGTCCTGTGACTCCATGACTGTCCTGGGACAGTCAGACACTGTCCTGTGACACACACTGTCCTGTGACTCCATGACTGTCCCGGGACAGTCAGACACGGTCCTGTACACTGTCCTGTGACTCCCAGACACTGTCCTGTGACTCCCAGACACTGTCCTGTGACTCCATGACTGTCCCGGGACAGTCAGACACTGTCCTGTACACTGTCCTGTGACTCCATGACTGTTCACAGGACAGTGTCTGGGAGTCACAGGACAGTGTCTGACTGTCCCGGGACAGTCATGGGAGTCACAGGACAGTGTCTGACTGTCCCGGGACAGTCATGGGAGTCACAGGACAGTGTACAGGACACTACTAACAGGACAGGACAGTTTTTGCTGCCACTGCTTCTGGTCAACTGAGCTGTTTCTCATTTTTTCCTGATGTTACAATGCGGTGTGTTTGACGCCTCAACATCGGCCTCAAACAATGCCGATGGTGTTCAGAAAATAAACTTGAAATAAACTTGTACATGATGCAAAGTTTATAAATGCATGGGAATCAGATGAGCACTTTATATGATCATAGGCATCTCAGTTGTGTTTATGTATACACAGCAATGCCAAAACATGACTGCCTCTGGTGCGACTGGAACGAGAGGGTATTTCTGTCAAAACCTGACTTGCTCTGACTGCTCATATTGCAGCCACATCTGGTGTTCCAGTATGAAGGCATTCTTGGTGACTGTATGTGAGAAATGTATGATTTATGACTGCCCATATAGTGTATGTATGTTGCTCTTTTATCAGGACTGAAGTCAATAAATACTTCCACTTAATTCCATATATTAATATGTCACACAACACTTCACAGTATACACTGTTATTTGGCATTAGTAACACATTTACAGTCAGTCAGAAAGATGAATGGACACAAATAACTAAAGCCAAATCAGGTGGTTTTTCTCTGACTCGGCTGCTTAACTACAAACACCACTCAGTTGATTCACTGGGACACTCACACCTGACTAGAAGCTGTCTTTATATGACATTATTAGACAGTTTTGTCGGCCATTAAAATAGAGCCGTTATAGAAGGAGGCAACTAAGTTTGGCTGTTTATACACTTCTCTACTTTATCCTTTATTTTTTCTGCTGTGTACATCCTCCATATGGATTTTTTTTCTGGTTCTTTTGACTTTACTGTTTTGATGACCCCTTTACATTTGTATAAATGTAGTTTCATCTCAGGAGCTAATAGTAAAATCCTGGCCCTGGTCAACTTCTAAGTGTGAACAGGGTTCTTTGAAGATTTTCAATGTTAGCACCCACACAATACCTGAATTTTAATAGAATTTTTTTTTTTCAAAACACTTATTTGAGAAATATAAGCATGTTTTTAGGAGACCCATACTAAAAATGTAGTACATTTAGACATTCAATGCCAGCTTTCAGTATCAGTACTGAAACATTTTGGTTGGCACCTGTCTTATTTCTTATTCGTCTTCATTTGTCTCTGTTTGACTCCTAGGGAGTTGCACTCTCGGGTTGATCTGTTGTTTAACATGACTCATGCTTTCTCCGGGTCTCCTGTCCCCTCTGTAGATCATTGAGGCGGACTATAACGCTACATGGGTGCACCGGTATGGAGAGCCCATCCCCACAGGGACCCTCACCTCCCTCTGGTCCCTGTCCGTGGCCATCTTCTCCATTGGTGGCATGCTGTCCTCCTTCTGTGTGGGCTTCATCTCCGAGTGGCTGGGCAGGTAGGGAAACATAAAGGATGCCACACATAATTAAGGAATTTCTAATGGAATTGGGAGTTTGTATTTTGCCTGTTGGATGAACCCAAGCTTATTTAAACCATTGAAAAACATTATATATATGCTCCAGGCTACAACTGATTTACTACATTACATTTTAGGTTCCTATTATCAGCTATGTCAGTGGTTGCGCATTTAACTATCTGCCCAGTATGAATACTCAGGCACTATAGAGTTTACATGCATATCACTATTTGATTCACTTGTGCAAAAACAGAGCAAGAACAATTCAAACAGAAATGCTTGTGTGTATCACACTTAAATAATCTTAATTACCAGAATACACAGTATACATACTTTAACTAAACTACAAAACTCTTCCTGAATCCATGCTATCTCACGTTTGGACAATCTGGTAAATTGTGAAATATTTCAGTGGCCAACTCTATGAGTCATGATACATCAGTGTCTCCTTTACACCTTGCATGGATCCAAAATGGATGCCAACGTCCACTCTATAGTCACTTAGGGAAAACTCTGCCCAGGATGTTCTCCGTCGTCCCAGTTTCCCTCTGTAATCTGAGCTGGGATGCAAACTGGGCTGCAGGCCACAGCTTGCATTGACTGAAAGGGGAGCTTAACAGAGCTGGCAGCACTGGGTCAGGAGGGGTTGGGAGGGGTTGGGACGGTGGTAGCGTTCGGCTTAGGTGCACTCAGGACAAGGACTTCCTAAAAAAAGCAGCGGACACTGGTGTGGCTGGTTGAGACAGTGGGAGCTGCTGTGACCTCTGAGGTCAGAGTAATTTAGATGTAAGTCTCCAGGGCACAAATAAGAGTTTTTAACAGTAGATCATATTGTTTGGAGGGTACGACAGACTGGAGTAGGAAAATAACAGACGTGAGCACAGACGGAGCAGTGAGCAGTATGCTTTGAAACAAGGTTTTGCTCACTGTGCAGATGATGTATGGGCAGAAGGCTGCTCTAACGCACATAACTTACAGTGAAGGAGGAGTATGTGATTTTAAGATTTTTTCGGTAATTGAACATTTTTGTGAGGAAAAAAAACATATCAGACCCAAATTATTATTCAAAGCAGAGCATTTTTATACGTCTAAAACATGTTTGGGGGTAAATGTGTCCTATTTTAAGTTTAGTTATTCTTAAATTTAAGAATAACTATTCATTTCAGTCAGGAATTCAGCAACTTACTAAAGCATTCAATGTTGTTGTATGACACTGCCCTCTGGAGGCAAAAGTGGTCTGTCTACTTCATCTACACCCACCATACCTTATCATATCGAACAACACACAGACTATAGTATAAAAAAAATCTACTATATAATGTTCTTTATTCAAATAAAGTGTGTGCTGTAGTATTCTTCAAGTCAATATTTGGACGAACATTTTTTACCCCAAAGTCATTGTGCTAACACTTACAGGACTAATAGTTATTTTTATGTTGACCATAATTTTATGTTGCAAGTGATTTGAAAAGAGTGTGTTTTGTTTTTCAGCCTCTCAGCAAAAACAAATTGTAAAAAAAAGACTTATTATGAAATACTCTTAATAGTGTTTAAGTTAATGCTAATTTTCTGGATGATAAGACTTTTGTTCCAAATGTAACACCCCCTCCAGGACTCTTTGATAATGATGATGATAATAGGTCAAGTTAAGATTTAAAAGCTGTTGAATTACTTCAAAGATGCTTGTCTGTGTATTTTCCAGGAGGAAAGCCATGCTCATAAACAACATGTTTGCCTTCATTGGTGGGAGTCTGATGGGGTTGTCCAAGCTCTGCCGCTCCTTCGAAATGTTGATCCTCGGGCGCTTTATCATTGGTATCTACTGCGGTGAGCACTCCACTGTTCACGAGGTTATCTCCTTCACACTTTATAGAAAAGTTTCTGTCTCTCATCCAACTTTTCCTCTCTGCAGGGTTGTCATCAGGCTTGACACCAATGTATGTGGGTGAGATAGCTCCTACGAGTCTGCGAGGGGCACTGGGCACGCTGCACCAACTGGCTATAGTCACTGGTATTCTCATAGCACAGGTATGACAGCACATTATGATATAGATGTTGCAGAGATTATAAAACCTTTATGTATGAACCCCAGCTGCAATGTCCCATTATGTCAACAAGTGTTTCCCTGAGTTTTATGTTAATATTTTGTAATAGCCTTTTCTTGAAATGTTTTTCTATATTATCTTATGCCCTCACACTTGATCCCTCTCCTGATGCAGGTCCTTGGTCTTGAGTCGTTACTGGGGGTTGAGGACTTGTGGCCAGTTCTGTTGGGTATAGCCATTGTGCCGGCTGTGTTTCAGATGGCACTTCTGCCTTTCTGCCCCGAGAGCCCCCGCTTCCTCTACATTGTCCGCTGCCAGGAACACCAAGCCAAGAGAGGTGAGCGGGGCTGGAGTACTCCAGACTGGTCTTAGGATGTCTTTAAGATCTTGGTTTTTATACTGGAGTAAGCTTAAAAATGTTGCTGTCACTTTCATCCCCTTTAACATAATTGTATTTTGTGATTTATTTTGTGAGGTTAAAACTAAAACCCAAATATGCCATAGGGAAATTATGATAATTTTGATTGTTTTCATCGCCAGTCACAGCTAAACTGGATCAGCACACAGAAAGTTAGTAGCTGTAGCCTAGTGAGTAGGTATAACAGCCTTCTTCAAAGCAAATTGTACTATATTTTTGAAGATATCTATAGAATTTATTTTGCAGTTCCACAAGTACAACATACATTTTATATATATATATATATATAATTTGTTTATAGTTTCCTCCTGACTGGCTTGTTTCTGTGGATTTGGCTACAATGGTTGGATCATGCTGAACATGAAGACATTTTATTGACATTTTCTGTATTTTTGTTGCTGTTGAACGAGTACCACAATAACATAAATCTCACGAGAGAAGGCTGAGATGCTGAAGTGAATTTAGACTTACTTACTTTGTGTGTTTGTTGATTTCTAAAAATCTGACCTGAGGATGAGACAGCAAGACTGAATTCCTATTTTGGGGTAAACTACTACTTAAGTCTTCTATTTAAGCTGAACAAAGAGCTGTACAAATACATTGTCTACAGGTTTACTACACTATCTAATCACTTGCAGTACAGTATCTTGCTTTTTGTACTAAAGTACTCTTAGGTCACCTTATGTAACATGTATGGGGCTGAATGTACTCCAACTGTCTAAAGGCCCTAAACAGGTTTTCATAAGAATATTCTAATTGAACATACCTCACACCTCTCACTCCTTACATGCCTCCTTTGTGCAGGCCTGAGGAGGTTGACGGGCAGGCAGGAGGTGGGCAGCATGCTGGCGGAGATGAAGGAGGAGAAGAGGAAGATGGATATGGAGAGAAAGGTGTCCATCCTGGAGCTCTTTCGCTCTCCGCTCTACCGCCAGCCCATCATCATTTCCATCCTGCTGCAGCTCTCCCAGCAGCTGTCTGGGGTCAATGCAGTGAGTTTAACATTAAACATACATAATATTCTTTATATTTCTGTTGTATGAGTGACATGAATACACCTTGCATAAAGTCTCAAAAAAGCAGAGTGAATTGTGAATTTGTGCAGTATAATATTAACATAATCATAATGTGTTTACCCCTCTGGTCAGATTTTCTACTACTCCACCAGTATCTTCATGAAAGCAGGAGTCCAGAGTCCAGTCTATGCCACCATTGGAGCTGGCGTGGTAAACTGTGCCTTCACTGTGGTTTCGGTCAGTAACACGTCATCTTCATCTTGGCTTTTTGATGTCTCTCTTCCTTCCTATCAAATAATTAAATTGTAAATGTTCAATCTTTTGTGAATTTAGTATGAGAAAGATTACTGTCCTGTTATGTACCAAAGTGTGTCTCTATTACTGGTTGAGATTGTTATCAAAGAGCAGATAAGGTAGCACGGCTGGTTCTTCTTGTGCCTGTTTCTTAGACATTCCTGCATCCAAATAGGTCAAGTTTGGTTTAGCAGGTCAAGATGTTTTGTCATTAAACAGATCAAAAAGCGAGATTTACTAGCCACACTTGCAGCATGACTCTTTGGATGGCAATGTTGGTCGGTCCACAAATGTTTTACAATCATGACTCCCAGAGGATGAATCCTACTGACTTTGGTGATCACCACTGTTCAACCTCACAGAGCTGCTAGTAGTACTGTAGACTCTTGTTCTTGTTTTGACATATTTCTGTACAAACTAGGTGGACAGCTAACCTTAGCAACTAGTTTTACCTCAAATTACCTACTGAGGATAACAACCTCTCCATTACCACATTTTCTTATTAACAGCTCTTCCTCATAGAGAGGATGGGTCGACGGACGCTCCACATGCTGGGACTTGGTGGGATGTGCATCTGTGCCATCGTCATGACCACAGCTCTTGCTTTGTTGGTCAGTTTCTCAAAGATGCAAGTGTACTGTACTGTTATAGATGTTTTCTCTACAAACCTCTGAACCCTTTTTTCCTCCCACCTGATAGGACAGTGTCCCATGGATGAGCTACATCAGCATGCTGTCCATCTTTGGCTTCGTGGCCTTCTTTGAGATCGGTCCGGGTCCCATCCCTTGGTTCTATGTAGCCGAGCTGTTCTCTCAGGGTCCAAGGCCGGCTGCCATGGCTGTGGCTGGCTTCTCCAACTGGACCGCTAACTTCATAATTGGCATGTGCTTCCAATATGTTGCTGTGAGTATTTCTTAACTTGAATAGATGTTGTAGATGTCCTAAAAAAATGTCCATAACACTTCTATGTTTTAATTTGGACTTTTTCCCCATCTTTCCCCAGGACCTGTGTGGGCCATATGTCTTCCTGATCTTTGCAGCACTTCTCCTCTTCTTCCTCATTTTCACATTCTTCCGGGTGCCAGAGACGCGAGGGAAAACCTTCGACCAGATCGCTGCAAACTTCGATCAGCACTCTACAACAGGAATGATGGATATGGATATGGACATGGACCTGGACAAGCCCAGCACCGAGCTGGACTACTTGGGGGAGGAAAGCATCAACTGAAGATCCCCTGCCTGAAGAGAAATGGGACTGAGTACAGCTTGGGATGAACTGTGTGGACCTGACTCTTTTCTGACATGTATATTGAGGTCAATTGATGTATTCATATAGATTGCGGTGCCAAAGCAGTGTTAAAAGGTATGTGACAATTTAGGTGTTTTGGAATTGTCCTTTGCTGGTACCACTGCAATATGAGGTTACAAATTGAGCCTTGACAAAGGCTAAAAACCTATGGATTAAAAGTTGACTACTGTAGTTTCAAGGAATAAGATGCACATCAGAACAAAGTGTCTGGACTGTTGAGGCATTGACTGCCCATGTGGTAGGATGTTATTCCATGGTGATGCACTTGGTGACATATTGAAAGACGGAGGCAGAGACTTTGGAATTCCTGCACTTTATCTACAAAGACATCCAAAGTTTTCAGTTTGGAGGTAAACCCACCCCAAAGAACTAGGATAATCAGCCATAGAGCCAGGTTTGCTTGCATATTTTGTACTAAAGCAGGGAACGCTTACCATTTAGCTCCAACTATATGGTCGACATGGTCTGAAAATTGTAGTTGTAATGGGTCTAACTGGTTAATATTTAAATCCTAAAACCCCTTTACATTATACAGTAACATGGACTGGGCTTTAAACACTTTATTGGTACTACCCATAATGGCAAGTTTTGAAAAATGTAATATTGAAAAGGTGGTCAGAAATCATTTTATTCTTGATCAGTTTTAGATTAAAATTTTGCCAATTTTAGATTTAGAGGCAAGGTTCTGCATTTAACATTTGGGATGTTTAAGAAAAGAATTTTTTTATTCAAATTTAAATATTTTGTCATCAGTATCAAAACTCAGATATTGGCTCAGTGTAGAATTTCACATTCTAACATTTCAAACGGTACCCAGCCCTAACATGTCAGCGGTTCATGGTGTCCCATTTTAACCAGCCACTCTTTCATTTTTAGAAAGAACCTCAAAGTCTTCATTGCCAAACTGGGCTTTCATTCATGTAGTCATTCCCAGCCTAAAAGGTGCAGTAGGTAAGACTTATAAAAACTAACTTAAACTGATCCTAAGTTCGAGTGGAAGGGGGGGGGGGTCTAACTGCATGTCAATCACTGCTCATGCATTATTTCTCCCTTGTGGGGGGAGAGGGACTTAGGAGACCGTTTTGGGCTTTAGCAGAAAGGGGGGAGGGACTGAGAAGTTGTCAATGTTCAAATTTTTCAAGTCCTGGATCTTCAATCCTACATACAGCACCTTTAAACTCAGGCAAAGTGCCATCATGACATATATATCCGATGAGAAACTCAATTGCACAACCCGCAGAAATGCTACATTAAAAAACAAAATCTATTTTAGTACTTTGTGTACATAGTGTGTTATTTGGTTGTTTTTAAAAAATAAACAATTTTAAAAAACAAGGTGTGAGGGTCTAAAAGTTCAATTCTTTATGCACACTCCAGTATTTGGTTTTGTAAACAAGCCTGATACATGAGCAAAATTATTTTTTGGAATCACACAAGCGTCATTAATTTCTCTTTTGTCATGTGTGCCGTTTGCTGTCCAGTCTTTAATGGTGTGTATCATTACCTCCTGATGATTTGTATTGAGGTTGTTCAGAGAGGCCCTGCCATTTGTATAGAGTGAATAATGCCGTGGTCACGTTGTGAATAAAGAATGCAAGTACTGTAAATAATGTTACTGAAAACCCCTGTGAAGGCCTCCATTTATTTCTAAATAGTACTTAATTGTGCTGCATTAAATATTAAGTAATCCAATTTCAAAAACAGTCAAAGTAGTATCTTGTAATCTGCACCCATCATCATCAGACAAGAAATAAGGACTGTATCCTGAGATTTGCAAACATGATTTTTTTTAATTAGCATTTTAACTACTGACATTGCACATAATCCCCTCCAAAAGAAAAGCACACACAAATAAGTGTAAAACAAAAAAAAAAAAAAAAGTTTCTTTTCAATCTATCCTTAACTGAGGAGATGAAGGGAATAGTATGTTTTAAGAGGTGGTAACAGAACTAAACTGACTCCCATAATCCACCACTAACCTCAAACCTGCTTGGTTTTCCCCTCAACCAAATTTAAAACAAGTTAAATAAAAATCAAGGCTGGTTCCTCAATAAACTACTTGATGTGTCCCATCTAGGCAATTAAAGAAAAATCATTTTCAAAGGGGGGTTGGAATAACTGAGCTACCAAGCAGATTATCCACTTTCCCCCCCTTTTTTTTTTTTTTTAAAGATGTATCAACTTCTAAATATGCACCCACTTGTATTCCCTATTTCCCTAGCTCATCCCCTCTTTTCAAACGTCATTATCTAGACAGGACAACACAAGACAAGATGAGAGGGGAGGGGGCCTGAGGGATGACAGCGACACAGGATGGGTTGGAGGATAGGGCAAGTGCAGGGAGGGGAGAGCAGTGCATGTGTTCTGAAATAGGTCCAGCCCTCCAACCCTAGGACCTACGAAAACAAAGACAAAAATAAAGACGCAAGGGAGACACAGGAAATGAGAGAAAGACAGTACAGAAACAAAAGACATTAAAAACACAAAAGACACCTCTGACCCTAAAACAAGGATTCTATTAACCTGAAATACAGGGTCAGAGCTCACGTTTTCACTCTGAATTAAACAAACTCCTTAAAGACTCCTCAAAATCTTGCCACCCCTTTATCATTCCACCTAAAATCCAGCTACAGGAATACTTTAAACAGCTCGTTAATGCCTGTCATCTTGCCCTCTGTAAAAGATGCAACAAGTGCAACCCTACACCCTCATGTCCCCCACCCTGCCTGACCCACCTCTTACCAAGGGTCACAAGACAGTCCTCTCACCAACGTCACTCTGCTGGAGCTGGGACTGTTGTGGCAGCTGCCTGCTGTGGGGAAGGAGACAGTTTAGATATATGGCAACACAACACCAATGATCACAGACAAGGGAAGAGGTGTTAAAAAAAAAAAGAAAAAAAAAAGAAAAGGCAGAGGTTTAACACCTTACCTCAGATGATTTTGCTGTTCTAGGAGAGGTTTTAGGGGAGGCCTTTGGGGATTTTGATGTGGATTTAAGGTCAGCTGGTTTGGAGGTCTGTGGGGGGGTACCAGGCTCTGATGCAGACTTCTCTGTATCGTTCTCAATGTGTAAAAGTACCAAAATTGTGTTAAGCACACAATAACAGTAAACACAAATGTCGGTTTCCAAAAAACTCTTTTAGAAGTGAAAAGGAGCTCGCTACTCTTATAAGCTCTCTAGCAGATGAATGCTCTGATCAATATTTTCTGATTCCCTACATCAAACCCTTGACATCACATCCTGTTTCAGGGCAACTTTGTTGGCCTTGAGGCATGTTGGAGAAGAGCCTTTATAATGTAACCAGTCTCCAAAAAAAAAAACTCAATGTAAGTTTTTACTTGTTCCATAGATATTCTGCACTTGGGAGTCGTTAGTTGTATTTGGGAAATGTCCCCAGTAGCTCATTTGTCAGTTACAGTACATATACGGTTTACCGACCATAAAACCACTCACCTTCGAGGTAGAGGACTCAGAGTTCTTTTGCCTGCGCCGTCTAGACTGGCGGCGTTGTGGTTTCTGGCCCTCAGCTCCTTCTCCGTTGGTCTGGGGGCTCTCAGAGGCCTCTGTCTGCTTCACTTCGTCTTGCTCCTGGCTCTCTTCCAGAGCAGCCTGCTGGCCGTCTGCAGCCTGCTGGCCGTCTGCAGCCTGCTCTGGAGGTGGGCGAGGACGGAACGGCCTGCGAGAGGAAATAGTAAAATCAGCTTTGCAGTTCTGTAATTTAGAAGCAGAAAAAATTATAACATAGAATATAGGCAGTGTTGGGACCTGCGGTATGGGCGCCAAAATCTGCGCTGTGGCGGTCGCTGTGTTTGGTCCCCCTCTGCCACTCCGTTCTTTTGCTCTCCAGCCTCAACCTGACAGTTCAAGCAGACAAAACCTCAGACAAGTCTGATGCAGACAGTTCCATCTTTATCCTATTACTTTCAAGAGATTCTTACTATATTTAAAAACTTTGCAAAGCTTCAAAATTAAAAAAGGTTTTCCAATGTTTAAATATCCCAAATTACCACCATTCCCATAGTTTCTTAACTGTAGCAACTTCACTACTTATTAAATACAAACTTTACACTAATTTAACTCTGGGTTGTAGCCATAAAGCTCTACAGTTATTTTATATAGGGCTTTAAAAAAAATAAAATAAAAGTACTCAAGGCACTTTACATAGACAGAAACAGTAAAAACAGGAAAAAAATGTACAAAATACAACTTCCAGCAATCCTTGTGCTTGAGCTTACATCTTGTGCTTCCTGCCGTGGTCTGCGGGGCCTACGGCGGCGCTGCTGAGGTCTTGCTCCATCGTTCTCAGACCCCTCGCCCTCAACAGCGCCGGACTGGCCATCAGCTGGTTTGCTCTCATCACCAGGCCTTGGGCTGCGAGGGAAGAACCGTCGACGGAAGCGGCGTTTGTTGGGTGCGTAACGACTACCTTTGACTGGAACACCGCCTGGACCAGTTACATTGGCTGCTTCCGAGCCCTGAGGGACACCAAAGAGGGGCAGGAATGGGAAATGTTAAATCAGACCTTAAACTTCTGTGGCAATGCCATACCATCAAGTAGTTTCCGATTCTCACCTTGGCGGCTTCAATCACATCAAATTCTACGACCTCCCCGTCTCCAACGCTGCGGAGGAATTTCCTAGGATTGTTCTTCTTGATCGCAGTCTGAGGAGAAACATTGAACATTAAAGAACGGTTCCATATCAACTCATAAAAACATTAATTCAAGAAAATGCATTTTGTCTTACCTGATGAACAAACACATCTTCTTTGGTATCATTCCTGTGAGAAATTAAACTTCAGTATTAGTACTCAAAAAATGAATGCACTAAAATTGTAGTGATGCATAATACAAATATCCAAAAAGTTATGTGAAGGAAACGCAGTACCTGTTTATGAAGCCATATCCATTACGCACATTGAACCACTTCACTGTTCCTTGGACCAAGGTGGCTACAGTTAACAGGTAGCACATGATTAAATGCGTATCCCAGTGACATTTCACATAAGGTGCATTGTTATACAGCCATTAAAAATAGCATAACACTGACTGTTATCTTGCTTGTATCAATGACTTAACTTACATAAAGAAATGGGAGCTCTGAGTCAATCATTAACAGTAAGACTTTGAAACCAGGTCTGCACTAGGTCACGAGGGAGGGGACTGCTAAACAACAAGGCTACATTTTTCTAATCTCAAAAGATAGTCATGAAAATCTAAATACATCACCCTTACGAGGACAAGCGGTTAACGGTTCCCCTGGAAATTCACCTAAACGCATTTAAATTGGAACGTTAGCTTCTCAGTGAAATTATTTGCACCTGTGAGGGCGCGCGGGCACGTCCGGGCCGGAGCGCCCGACAGCTGATAAAGAGGAAATTTAGGTCACTTTAGGACACTAAACACACAAATAATATGGCTTCATTTTGTTTTGCTTCTTAGTGCAGAAAACAAAAAACCGCTAAAAGACGATAAATGTGCTGAAAGAACCTTCTTTTTACAGTCTAAGGGGAGAACCAGACATGTTATAGTGAACCAGTTTTGGGTTAACTATGACTTAAATTAGGCCTAACGTTCCTACACTTTTCTGCCAATAAAAGCTTTTAAACTGGTATTTGGTTTCCACAGTGGAGGTTTGACTTAATTGGTAACGTTAGTTGCTTCCCACAAAAACCATGTGTAAAACTCAGCACACGTGTTGCTCCAAAAACCGAAAAAAATGACTGATTTATCGTTATTCGTCGATTTAGTTTAAGTGGTACCACAGAAGATAAAAACACACGAAAAAGTTTTGTTTTTTTTACATTAGTGGGACCACAATGCATTAAGCGATATGCTGCAACAAAAATCTGTTTACCTCACTCATATCCATAAAGCGCACATGGATTCAAACTAAAGTTGGTAGTTTGAAATATTCCTGAACAATTTCCCACACACAGGTTTGTACCATAAACACTCTCTACACCCACCTATGACTTTCCTCTCTGGCTGTGGCTCGTCTTCCACAGGTGCCGATGGTGGAGCGCTCTGCGCCTCAGCGTCGGTCATGCTCGCTGTCGGATTGCTACTCACTCCGGAGTCCCCTCCCTCCTCTTCTTCCCGAAACCTTTCTTGTTCTTCTTCTTCTTCTTTGAGGTTTCCCGGCAGTTGGCATCCTTGACGTTGCATTACTGCCTCCTTCAGGATATAGTCTTCCTCAAAGTCGTGTAATTAGCCTACTCCAGTAGCTCTCATAAAACCAAATAGCTATTTTCTGCCCTTCACACTGTCTCTACATTTTAATATACTTCTTACACTATGGCTTCTACCTGACCTGCATTGAAAAGTGTACTTAGGTAAAAAAAAATATTCTCATTGTATTAAATGTATCCAAAATAAAAGGGCAATTATTGTTAATATTAATGCACAGTAGCATAATGTTGTAGCTGATCCAGGTGCAGCTACATAGTTTGAACTAGGCCTTTAGATACAGTTAGGTAGTTTAGCTCAGTGGTTCCCAACCTATTGGGTAGGGCCCCTCCAAAGGGTCACAAGATATGTAAATCTGGGGAGTTGTGAGATGATTAATGGAGTATAGAAAAGAAAACCCAAAGTTTTGCTACACAATCTCTACTTTTTGTGAAATATTTTATAATTACTATACTATATATAATATACCTCTTTCCTTTGGGCCTCACAATGTTATTTAAATGAAACCATCTCAGAAGTTTAGAGGGGAAATGTCACTTTGGTGAAACTGCTAACAACTCAAAAACATCTGAAATGTGACAAGGGGCCCCAAGTAGACACTGTATAGAGTAGTATAAAATGGAAACTTGTTGAGTGGGTTTATCAGAAAAATGCTGTCTTTAACCAATAGGAGGAAGGAAAGACTTGCTCCAACATGATGCATTTGGTTCATATGGTTATGAGAATGATGGATGGGATTTCTTTTATTCACAGTATCATATATGATGTGTTAATCTATTATTACTGAGAAGAGAGAGAGAGAGAGAGAGAGAGAGAGAGAGAGAGAGAGAGAGAGAGAGAGAGAGAGAGAGAAAGGATTTTCCTTTTGGAGTTACGATAACTATGCCTTTAACTACAGCCCTCAGCACATAGGTCATAGGACTCCAGTTTCACAGCACTAAATTTAACCCAGCTCTAAGGACTGCCAAGTTCAACGTAACCATTCGCTGTGCACAGAAACGGGTCTCTGGACAGAAAAAAAGACTCTAATTAGAACTGTAATTATTACTATAGCGGAGGGAATTACAGCCAGCAGAGGAGCACACTGACATGATGACAGCACTGACACTGTGGATTAAGAAAGATGCAGGGTAAATTATAAGAAAAAATACTTGGATCCTGTTTATTAAACTTCTGTTTAGTGAATGTGAAAAGTCCAGAACACACCCTAAACCATGTCTTGTAGTTTCAGTACACTGTATCTGGATTAGAAATGTTTTAAAACATGAATATGCAAGTAAATACATTATAGTCTGTATGTACCAGATGGTAGCAAAACTCAGCTTGCCACTTTTTATTTTATTTTGGGGAACTGATATAAATTACTTTTTTTTTTTTTTTTTTTCACAATACAAAACATGCGTAAAAATGCGTGGCTAAGATCAACGCATACATTTGTCGTGGCATTTAGGCTACGTTGCTCTATGAGAAATCCAGAAGAGTGGAGTGGAGTGGTCCCTGCAAAGCGACGCATGCGCAGAACATACCAAATTGCCGAGGTTTGTTTCATGGGCATTCGGATGAGAGCAGCATCAAGCCAAAGCCACTGTAAATTAGGGAAGAGAAGACCGGAAAAGTTGAAACTGGACCTTCAATGTAAGAGTGTATAATAATGTAGGTTTGTTATGACAGTATTTTTCAAATTTTAGTTATTGGCATGATAATAAATTAAAGGGATGTTTATTAGCTAAAAAAACAAACACCATACTTTTCTGAATTATAGTTTCTCTCTCACAACGTGTTCCAATCCACCTCTTCTTTTGAACAAAAAAAATGCCTAAAAGGGTTTGTCCAAATTAAAACGACAATAGTTCCTAAACTACTGACTTAATGCATTCTTAAATAAACATGAATAAACAGCTTTTAAGGTTTCTTGTGAAAATGTCAGACATATGCAGTAACGCACAAGCATTCAAATCCTTTATGGAGCCTACTTACTTGAAAGAGCACAAGTATTAACATATCAAAAAAGTAGGCTATTTAAGGCGCAATCATAAGCTTTGTCACAATATAATGTGAATTTGATGTGCACCTGATAGTGGGAGCTACCAGTTATTCACTTCAAATTATTATGTTATGCACAGGTACTCTACATTAGAGCAGGACCAATATATTGGTGTGGTCGATATTATCAACCAATTTGGTGGTTATTACAGCTCTATTGCTATCAGCACATGTCAAACTATAGCCTAGTAGTTTTTTCTTTTAATAATAATAGAGATAATTTTTCCGGGGCAGCCTATCATGACTCGATAACATTGTAATAACGTTGTTTACTAATGAGGGACTTTATTCTGACAGTTCCAAAGGGAAGTCGTGTGTTTAGATTAATTTTTGATGTTCTGATAGTGGTGAGAGGAGCTGGGCGAAGAAGAGACAGAGAAGGTTGAGTGTAGGCCACAGACGTTACAGACAGCAGGGTTCAGGGCTGTGATTCTTCTTGACCTGGTGGCAGACTTTAACAGTCTTGTAGGCTACCTCTTTACGAGGTAAACTGCAATCTGGATTACAAAGCAGGGGGAGAAGAGAGGCCAGCGGAAACCACAGGAATGAAAGAGGAATAAAAGAGATAACATTAGCTAAAGAAAAAGGGAGCGACATCGCAAACGAGCCACAGAGGAGGAGACAGACCCCGGCCAGACGAGCACGGATACAGGGAGGCAAAGAGGAGGAGGGAGAATTAAAGGGAAGAAAGGCTGATAAATAACATAAGAGAGGAGCGCTATTACCACTAGGGTAAGTTCCTTATCAAAACATCCAATAGACGGGGCGTGTTTGCGCCTGAGCAGACGAGTTATATCCTATGCACATGCCTGTCTGAGGCTAACATATTCAAACGGTCTCAACTTAGTCAATATTGTACACCATCGGGCCAGAATTCAACCAATTTCTATAGGCTATGTATGGGTTCATTGACAGTCAGCGTAGGATTTAAATAATCACGGCCGTTTGTAGGTCTCCGTACGTTGATATCGCGACAGGCTCAAGTGGCTTTGTTATTTTGCCTGGAGAACTTGATTCTCTTCATCAGAAGGGCCTCGGCCGGCCCGAGTGCAGTCAGTGCGCATGGATGTTCCGTGGCCGTGGACCCGCTACGACGGCGGGCACGTTCTGTACGCACTAGGCCGCAGTCAGCCTCATCTTTCTACATTTCGCACCAGTGTTTAACGTGTAGGCTATATGTGCCGTTTACAACATGACAGGTGGTTACATAATAGATACTAACTAGCCTATGTGGCAGGGCCGGTTTCAACCTGGGCTGGTAGAAAACATAGGTGGGAAACTTGGGCGGGTTGCAGGCCAGAGGTAGAGAGGCTAGACCAATTGCCCAAAGGTTGCAGGTTAAAATGACAGCACCAATTCATGGTGAAAAAGTCTTTATTTACAGTATCCTATGTAAAGGAAAACACAGGTGACAATTCAATATCTAAAAACATAAAGGAATATAATGCAGTAAGGCTCTCAGACACTCTGCATTGCTTTCAAATATCCTATATTCTCCTGTAGATCAACTTCCTCTTTATCTCTGCTGAGTCAACATACGTGAAGGCATAATTTACTCATCCTTCTCTTTGTGTCTTTTGTTTGGGAAAGTAACCTCTTTGAATGTGCATGTGGCACCTGCTCACGTCAATTATACATTCATTCATTTGAATTCATTTATAAACCCCCTTAGTTGTTTTTTGTTAGTGCAGGGAGTATTGTGTTTGTGTGCCAGTTGTATCATCAGTTTTGAAACCAGTAACGGTATGTGAAGAAAGTTCGTTTTGAAGAAATAGTTTTGAAATTCTATGATAAATGATGCTAGGATTTGAGTGAATGAAGCCTATGTGTACGTGTGTGTGTGTGTGTGTGTGTGTGTGTGTGTGTGTGTGTGTGTGTGTGTGTGTGTGTTTTTTTTCTGGATCCACACCTCCCTCAAAGTCCTGTCAAGCACACTATTATTCTTTTGCAGGTGACTTCCAAAAAACTGATCAATGGCATTTGTATTGTTACTGTTGTTATATTGATCTTGTTATTATTTTTCTTTGTCTTTACCATGTAAAGTGCCTTTGAGGCCCTTTTAAAGTAAATAAAATAAATGTATTATTTATTATTAATGGGAACACGTGAAGTGTGTGTGTGTGTGTGTGTGTGTGTGTGTGTGTGTGTGTGTGTGTGTGTGTTCAAATTCTGCTTGTTTTTCTGGATCCACACTTCTCAAAGTCCTGCTAAGCACACTATTATTCTTTTGCAAGTGTAAATGTTATGTTAATACAGATATTAACAAAGCACTGAGTTTTATTGAATTACTATTATTATGGTAGGCAATAGCATTGACCTTTTTCCACCGGTGGGAGAACCCCAGGGCTCACTACGTCTCCCCATTTCCTGCATTCTGCTGATTTTTCTGCACCAAGTTATGGTGGAAATGTCTTTATCTATTTAAAGGAAAACACAGGTGACAAATCGAAATAATAAAACATAATGGAATATAATGCAGTAAGGCTCTCAGGCATTCTGTATAGCTTTCAACATTTTAGTCTTCTGTAGATCAACTTTTCTCATTTAATGTTATCTCTGCGCTACAGGCTATGGTCACCACACATATAGGCATGATTTATTCTTCATCCTCTTTGTGTCTTTTTGTGTGGAAGGAACCTCTTTGAATGTGCATGTGGCACCTGCTCGCGTCAATGGCACATTCATTCATTTGAATTGATCTACGACTTTAACAGCTCAGGTGTGTTTCAGCAACATTTCTGCTCATGTTCAAACCTTTCTGCACATTCAAAATATAACTCATCCCATCTGTGTTCCTCGGATGAGATGTCGAGAGTCGTAATATTACGAGAATAAAGTAATTTAATGTACAAAATACACGGAGCACGGACGCAGCAGAGTTCGTCCATAGTATTTACCTGAAGCTGCTGCTATAGCCTACATACTGACTGACCACGGAGACACACTGCTCATCTGTACTTAAAGAGACAGACACAGAGCGGCGGACGGCTCTGCTTCAGAGCTCCGTGTGTTTGAAACATAGAATGTAAAAATAAGACAGAACACGACGGGAAGAGTGGGATTAATGGGTCATTAGCGTTTTAGTTTAACGTTTTACCCGATCAACAGTCACTCTAATTGAGCAGTAGGCTAAACCCCATAACTTCTGAATTTATTTTTTTTTTTTAAGGGATATGTTCATTTGCTTGAACATTAGAGTAAGTTGAGCCACTTTTTGTAGTGAACCAGCTCGTGTGCTACATCACTGCTACGTTAATGACACGTTTGCCACGAACATTGATTACTCAAATTGCAGCTAAATAGCATATTAAACTCCAATTTTAACTTTTATTCATTTTATGATTTATTTATTTTTTTTTACAGTAGGACTGGGCTTGGTTTGGCTAACAGGTGCCATGTTTCTGTTGCTTTATTTAGCTCGGCATTATATGAATGTGTGACTTCCTTTGCACCCCCAAGTTTTAATTGGTATCACTAGCCAACTCTCCATTCACTTTCCATCTCGCTCTGCTACAATACTGACAGCTATTCACCAGGCAGCCCAGGCTGCTTGTCTTACTTCATGGACTAACCTGTATAGATATTACTTACTCCTTAAATCCAAGTATACATCCAGTGTGTGTACCACAATGAAGTTGAATCTGACTTGAAAGTCAATAGTTAAATCAGCCCCAGTAAACACCAGGCGATAGAGTAAGAAGATAGGCTAACATTAAATATTACAGTAAGTTTGACAATTTTTTTCTGTGTGGCTGATAAATCAATATCAATCTAAATACTGTACAATGTATCTAAAACTGACAAGTATCAAAAGTTGGTATTGAATGCCTGGCCATATTTGTAGTCTTGTTTACTTATCCTTTTAAAAACTTATTGTTTTAAATAATAATTTTGGCAGTTTTATACTGTGTTTTCTTTAGGCAAATTCTTTTATGGTTGTGTTTAGGGAACATGTTTGAGGGTTTGGAAAACGCCCTTTTCGTTTGTTGAAAAAAGTTTCATAGAAAAACATGTTCATATTTATCAAAATAAGGTATGGAAAAAGTATTGTTTTGGTATCATATCCAACAACAGTATCATCATATTCCCAAGTCATAGTAAATGCATGACGAACTGAGTTCAGTCAGATCAATCTGAAAATTGCATCACTAAATCGTCATCCCATACAGCATTTTGTCCTATGTCGCAATATGAAGTGAAAACACCTCCTAGATCTCATGGTAACTGTGCCTGCTGTCATTTTCCTGAATCAACCATGAACATATATTTTTATGTCTGCATCCTGTGTGCTGGCCTCCACAGCAGGCATGGCAGACCAAGATCTGGACTTCACCTCAGGTGATGCCGGGGCATCCGCCACCTTCCCCATGCAGTGTTCGGCCCTGCGTAAAAATGGCTTTGTTGTGCTGAAAGGCCGACCCTGCAAGATCGTCGAGATGTCCACCTCCAAGACTGGCAAGCACGGCCACGCTAAGGTCATTAAATCTTGAAGTGCTGGGACACAAGGGATGCTGATGTCCGAGAACATTATTGCAGGGCTTAGATGCACGACTCAGACAAATAACTACATTTATTTCCAACGTGGACTCACTTTGATAAAAATATTGTGCAGTTTTGAAACAGTTCTTGCTACAGGTTTACCCGAGAGAGAATTTCAATGAATTATCACTCTACAAACTATCCATCTATCTCTGCAATAAACACTAGATCACAGTCATTAATATTAATGTACATTAATGGACACTTCAGCCTGTACAAGAACAGTAAAGTGTCCCTGCTGGGTTACAGTTTCCATTGCTACAAATATTTAGTATTTGGAAAGGTTTATGTTTTATAAATTATGTTTAAATGTGGTACAGTTATTACACTTATGCATACCCAACTATACTTTTTTAAAGGATAGTAGGTAGGATAGAGGTCACTCAAGCACTTGGAAATTAAATATATTATAGATACTGATTGATAAAATAAAGCTAGTTTTTTTTTCTTCTCTAAAGTGGTTATTTTGTTTTGAGATACACTTCAGTTAGAAAACTGATTGTCATTTTTTTCTGTGTGTTTTGTGCTGGCGCAGGTCCACCTGGTTGGTATCGACATCTTCTCTGGTAAGAAGTATGAAGATATCTGTCCCTCCACCCACAACATGGACGTCCCCAACATCCGGAGAATGGATTACCAGGTGAGACAGCTGTGGAGGGGCTGAAGAGACAGCAGCTTGTAATCCAGTATATTGTTAAAATACAATATTAGATTAGATTCAACTTTATTGTCATTGTGCAGAGTACAAGTACAAAGACAACGAAATGCAGTTTGCGTCCAACCAGAAGTGCAAAAAGAGCAGAAAAGTGTAATGTGATATTCAAGTATAGACAGGACAAGAAATATAGTGCAGTGTAGACAGTAGTGTAAAGTTGGTTTACAGAAGGTGGTTTAGAGTAATATAAATTAAATATAAATGTGTGCAGTGTATTAGCAGTTACCTTATAAGTGCGCAATAAATATGGCTATGTAATATGAACAATGTATGAACAACATGTACAGATATGTGCAATGTAGTAGCAGTAACATTATAATAGTAGTAAAAAATAATATAGATACATGCAGTGTATTATTATAAGAAAAACATAATAAAATATGGATATTCAGTATGAACCATATAGACAGATATGTACAGTATGAACAGCTATGTGCAGTGTGTTAACAGTACCATTGTAGTGCAGTACAAAATACAATATTACCAGAGTCTGTTCCATACTACTACTCAGAACATTTGGTCAGGTACACAACCACTTCTTTCAAATAACACACTCCCAGGTGAGGAAAAAGTCAGATTATATGATACTGAGTGGAACAAGCAAAAATAGTCATGAAGTTAAAACAGTCTGCGTAATGGAAACCATTCAAACTGAAATGTTTGTACATAAAATAAACTTTATGTATGCTACAATAATAAACATATGAATCACACGTGCACACTAAGACACTACCAGTTAGTTCAGTGGCTAGTTCAGGAACAGAAAGAGGAAAAAGAGAATGCCTGCATGTATCAAAATACTCTACTTACTCTTTTCTGTTGTTTCCAATGTTTTCCTCTGCCAGCTGATTGGGATCCAAGAGGGCTACCTGTCCCTGCTCCAGGACAACGGGGAGGTGAGAGAGGACCTGAGGATTCCCGAGGGAGACCTGGGCAAAGAGATAGAGAGCAAGCATGAAGCCGGAGACGAGATCTTGGTCAGTGCTGTCACCTCACCTCGCACTCTTTTCTGCTGTCTACTTTGCCTGTTCTGAAACTAGGTGCTATCATTGTGGTGTGGAGAGCATAATTCATTGTGTTAGTTAAAAGAACACGCTGACTTATTGGGACTTTAGCTTATTCACCGTAACCCCCAGAGTTAGATAAGTCCATACATACCCTTCTCATCTCTGTGCATGTTGTAACTCTGTCTGACGCACCCACCGCTAGCTAAGCCTAGCACAGATCCTGGAGGTAACCGGTTCCAACTAACCTACTGCTCCGAATAAGTAACAAAATAACGCCAACATGTTCCTATTTACATGTTGTGATTTGTATAGTCACCGGATGTACAAATAACAAGGTCACTATGCTTTTACTATCTAGTAATTGTTGACTCTATTACTCCAACTCTGAGCGAACTCCAGGCGAACTCTCTGCTCCTCACCACAGGGCTTCAAGGTGCTGCTAGCAAATCACTCCGCCCAAGTAGCAGAAGTAGCAGTGCTTCGCCTTCTGAGAATTAGTTCCCAGTTTGTATACGGTTAGAAGATGGCTGTGTCTCATATGACCTTGTTATTTGTACACCCTGTGACTATACAAATCACAACATGTAAATAGGAACATGTTGGCGTTATTTTGTCACTTATTCGGAGCAGTAGGCTAGTTGGAACCGGTTACCTCCAGGATCTGTGCTAGGCTTAGCTAGCGCTGGGGGCGTCAGACAGAGTTACAAAAATAAGCCCCAAATAATAATTTTAAAGATTATTTTTTTGGGCTTTTTCTACCTTTAATTTTTGACAGGACAGCTAGGTGAGAAAGGGGAGAGAGAGGGGGAAGACATGCAGGAAATCGTCACAGGTCGGATTTGAATCCTGGACCTCTGTGTCGAGGGATAAACCTCTCAGTATATGTGTGCCTGCTCTACCCACTGATCCAACCCGGCCACGCCAAATAATCATTTTAAACATAAAATCCTCACATTTGAGAATCGATATGATAAAATTTGACTTCAGGCAGCACGTTTCTTAGCTTCCTTTTCAAATTGTAGCCAGATTGATGCCCATGACCTGGGATTAAGATAAAGGTATCAAACTCAAATGACCTGGGGCCCACTGGGCAGGTACGTCTTCTATTCAACTTTTAAACTTTTAGCGCCAAAGTGATCACATGAAAAAAGCAGGAAGAAACTATAACATCTTAAAAATCATATCTTTTTGCTCTTTTAGATCACTGTTCTAAATGCAATGGATGAAGAAGCTGCAATTAGCATCAAATCCGTGAATAAATAAGCCACAGCAGGTAAATACAGAGCTACAGCTGTGTCGACATTTAGCTGTCCTCTCACCCCCCAACCGCCGCCTGACCCCAGCCTGCCTGAAGAGGAGTGTGTGGCTGTGTGTGTGTGTGTGTGTGTGTGTGTGTGTGCGTTTGGGTGTTACACCACAAGCCACCAGCACGTGCCATGCCAGTGCAAGTGTGTGCGATGTCATATACATGCACAGTTCATCATTGGACCGAGGGGAAGGCAACTCCTGTCAACAAGTTCCAAGGCCGAAGTTGGATGTTTAGATTTGACCTTCTATATGATAAAAAAAATATTATATTTACAATTATGCATATCCACTACACTGGATATATCCAAGTTTTCCATATTATTGCACAATGACTTTTTCATGTATGTTTGTTTAAACTGTACATACTAGAGATCAGCTGAAATTTAAAGATTTCTAATTGACGAAATGTAACTTATTTGATGAGTGTAATCAAAATTTGAAGCCTGTATGAAGTGATGGTTAATGAGCAGTGTGCCACTGTGGATTTGCCTACCCCTTAATGTGTTTTTTTTTGTCTCATGTTAACACTATTATGAGCATGTGTATCATTTTTACGTAGCATCAAATATAAATAAAAGCTTATGGTTCATATTGTACTTTTGAGCAATGACGTATTTTGTTCTGTGGGTTGCACTTCATTTTACAGCCTCATCTAGCCAGTTGCTTCCAGTATTCCTCTAAGAAACAGCTTGTAGCATTGTTGTAATTGTTGGGTATTTCTGTTTCAGGGGCAAACGAGATGCGCTGGACCTAGGAAAAAGGAGGAAATATTGCCTCGTCAATGCTACCCCCCACACACACCCCTATTTTCTCTTTCTTTTTGTCTTTGTTTTTCATACTCTCTCTATTTTCTGACCCTATTTGGGGTTAATTAGAAAAGAATTGGAAATGTCTAACGGTAAACAAACTTTCGCTACATACATGCACACATCAAACCACATCTGAGTCTGGACAAACAGATGTAAATAGATTAAAAGGTCAGAGGTGTAGAGGAAGTTCTCTCACTATTGATTAAGTCTACAGATCTTCAGTAGCTACCTACCATCAGGGAAAAGAAAGGTGGTGGTAATGTCACAACTGGGTTTTTTTTGTTATATACGTTCCCCTGTTTTATAAAGGGCTTCACCTCTGGATCTGCATTGTTCTGTTGAGGCTTGTTCAGTGTGTGCTATTACAGGATTGAATCCTAGGTTTCATCTTTTCTGTATTCAACTTTTCTTTTGGAGATCTGAACAAGCCCCTCCTGCTGTTTACTTTATCACCTGTCTATTAAACAAAGGTTACCAACATGGCACACCAAGGTTCCGTTTCTTTTCATCTCCAGAATTTGAAGAGTCAAAAAGTAAACTAAGGGCGCCTGGATAGCTGTTGGTAGAGTGGGTGCCCATATATAGAAGTTTACTCCTCGACGCAGGGGACCTGGGTTCGACTCTGACCTGGGGCCCTATGCTGCGTGTCATTCCCCCTTTCTCTTCCCTTTCATGTTTTCAGCTGTCCTGTCTATAAAGGCATAAAAATGCCCAAAAAATAATCTTTAAAAAAGAAATAAAAAACCCTGCTTCAAGAACAATTTCTCATCTGTTAAAAAGTAATTCACTATTCATTCGCTCTTTCAGAACCACTTCACACGGAGCTCTTTGGAGAATATGAGTGGGATATAATTTGGCGTACTCCTGAACCTTGAGCGATGATTCAGGAGGCAGATAACTTGTGTGTACTTGTTTGGTATCCTTACTTTGTGTTCAAATCCAAACTGTGCAGAATGTCTCCATGGCCAAAAAAAAAAACATGACACAAACTGTTGGACTTGGCGTTTGCTCATCATTTCATTTAGCAACATAAAAACTTTAAAACAGCAGACACTCAGACTTCATTTATTCTGTAGAAGAGGACAACGCAAAAAACACTGGAAATCCTCCATCATTTTGTTACAACAATGGTCATCTTGTTGATTTAATTAGAGGTAACCAACGGTAATAGGTCGAATGTGATCAACCAGAAGTCAACAACACAGTGAAATAGATTCTTTTAGTTAAGTCAATGCATTTCAGTTTTAGTAGTACTTATCAGGGCTTGTGTGACGCTAGCGGAAACGTTGATTTATTCCACATACTCCAAATTCAATTTAAGCGTTGCTGACTATTCTGTTTTTCCCCCCTATTTTTTAGTGAGCAAAGTCACTGCAGAGAAACTGAACACTCCACTGATGTCGGAATTATAAACTTTATTATACAAAGAATAAGCTCTGCTTCATGTAGTCTTGGTTTATACAAGATCTTAACATTTTAGTGCACTAATGCACCTCCAGAACGGCTTTACAGTGTAGGTAAAATAATCTATTTAACAAATTAACATTTAAAGTGATGTAAAACTCAAAGTTGGATTTTAACAGAAGCACACAAGCATGAGGACTGCTGATCACTCATTATCAAAGTTAAAAAAAAAAAAGATACTGTACAGAAAATAAAACACAAAGAACGTGGCATAATTCAGCCAAATTCCTTTTTTGAGGAAGTCGATCCATTACTCGTCCAAAAGGTTTTCCAGAATCTTGAGCGAAGCTGTGAAGTCTCAGTGACGATGAAGGTGGCTACGAGTTACTTGCCATGGTGGTAGAACCTCTGCCCGCTCTGGCTGTGGGGGAGGAAGCCGTGGCGAGGAGCACCCTGGGGAGAGCTCTGAAATGGGGCCTGGTGATGGAAACATGGAATAACATGATGAAATTACCTGTATTTTTACAGTTTATTTTTTTTTCAGTAAATAGAGTGTACATCATCATAAACAAAGACATCATGATGGAAAAACAAAACTAGAAGATGGAAAATGATTTCTAAGCAAGACATGAAGTAGCCAAGCACATTCTAAGCACAGCACAAACGTGGGTTTGGGAGCAGCTCTAAAACAATACATTATAACCTCATAATCAGACTGGACCCAGCTGGAAGCCCAGGTAAAAGGTAAAATGTAAACAAGTGAAATGCAACGACAAAGGAAGCAATTGTCGCAGGTCTTAGCACCACTGCCCTCTAGTTAAAAAAAGCAAGCACAATCTGGTGGTCATGTGCAGACAAACCTGAAGGTCTACAGCCATGGCAGCAGCCCTGTGAGGCTGGGATGCTCATTACACACAAGAAGACAACACTGTTTGATGAGGCTTCAGGCTGACGCCAGAGGAAAAGCTATGATGAATGGTTTAATGAAAAGAGAGCTGTCTGTCTGTGTGTTTTTCGAGATTCACCTTTGCGGTGGGAATCTGAACCGCCATCGATGGTGTGGGCAGCAGCCCTGGAGCAGAAGGATGCATGGCTGGTGGATGCATAGGCCTCAAAGTACCCTGTGAGAATATCAACAAGACGGAACAAAAAAAAATGTAATCAGATAAGGAAGTGATGACCTGAAGTACAAGGCAGGTGAATAAAGCTTATGCCAGCTGCTTCCACCATTTAGACAATGGCACGTTAGTAAATATTTAAGCGCAAACTTTAATACATTTTATGTTCTGTCTGATACAAATTAGACATAATATTATTATCTTGTGTAGGACTTCAGCATTTTAAAACACTATCCCTCTTTTTTGAATACATTATCCAATACTTTTTTATCAAGTGTCTCAAAATTCTCAATTTGTGTAGCCTATGCTTGAATGAAGCCTATATATATATATTAGTAATGTGTTGATATTTCATTTCTTACTGCATCAGTAAAGCCAGACTGTTGGTTGGCGTGTTCAAGCTGCTTCTGGAGGGGTATTCCTGCTCCGGGAATGTATCCTGCATGAGATACAACGGTTACTATTTCTGATCAAACAAACAATCATTTACATCAAATACAGAGCTTACATTCAGGTTAGCAATGAAACAGCAGTGGGAACACAAGGACTATGACGACAACAACAACAGATGAACTGACCAGGCTGGGAGGTGAAGTGACCGTGGACGGGGTAGCCAGCCTGCTGGTGGGGGAGGTACTGCATGGCCTGAAACGCAGACGCACCTGTGGGAGAACAAAAGCCAAAAAGCTTTGTCTTATAACAATCACTGAAGTCCACTTTCATGTGGTTAAAATGATTGATTTGAGCATGTCACAACAAGCATGAAGGACAATGTAATCCCAAGGAAAAATTACTGAACTAGGGAATTTATTTCCGGGTTACAAAAAACCTGAAGATAAATCTCAGACTGTATGTACTACACTCCAAATCTTAATTTATTTCAACGCGCAAGTTTCCTTATATTACAGATGATGTGTGATCCCTGTCACTTAAACAGACAAGTGTCCTTTACCTCTGATCTGAGAGCTGCTTGCGAAACTGACAGGTACTGATGGTCCAGGGGCGTAGGTGGAGGGATGCTGGGCCTGAGCCACCCCGTAGGGCTCATGGACCCCTTGGCTCCCGCTGAACTGTCCGTGCTCTGCTGAGCCCGAGCTGAAACCAGGCGTCTGATAGTGACGTGCCTAAAAGCGAAGGAGAAGCAGGAGGAGGGTTGAATAGTGTAATACGCAATGCTTGCATCTCCATGGATTAAAAGGTGTAAAATGAAGAAAAAAGACAAATTCTAAGCGGACGAAGATGGATGGATGGAAATTCTAAACACACAGGACTCAAAGAAATTACATATCTCTGGAAATCAAGTATCTGCGGCAAGTTATTTTAGATAGATATTTTATGCAAAGACATTGGTTCTTTGAGTGAAACACCCCCTTTACTTACTGGAATCACAGACGCTGGGAACAGCTGTTTGTTACGTTCTCCAAGTAGCGCACCAGGTCGACTGTGGCTGACTGGACTGCCTAAGAGAGGCAAAGAGAAGGATCAGTTGACTAATACTAATAATGTCAAAAAGACAATTTTCCAGATAACCAAATAGGTTAGGCATAATACTTGAATACTTGAAAACTGCCTTACCTTGAATGCTGAGGAGGTGCTGCCCTGAGTGCATGGGCAGGCTGGGCTGGTAGCTGGCTGATGTCAATGTTGTGATATCGCTGGAAAGGACAAAAATGCAACTGAATACCAAAAATACTTTAAGTAAACTTCTGGGTTTAATAAAAAATTCTGTCATACCGTTATGTACTGAAAGTACTGAAAAGCTGCGTCATCCTTACTACCTCTGCTCCTTTCTGCGCCTCTTTTCCTCTTCATGAAGTACTTTCTTGAGCTGTAAGAAGAGCTGGTGTTTCTCTTCTTGGAGTCCCTGAAGTTTCTCCCCCATCTTCATTACCTAAAGTTTAGTTTGGGGTTGGGAATCATAGTATAAGAAAACAAAATTGCCATATATTTTTTGTCCCAAGACGGAAAAGCCACATGGAGTTGGAAGCACAGATTGCAGTTGAAATGTTTCATTTTTTTCCCAACCTGTTCTTTGGTTTCCTCCAAAGACATCCTCTCCTCTATTTCTTTTGTCCTCTTCCTCTCTTCCTCCTCTTTCATCTTCTGCTCCATCATTTTATCCACCTCTTCCTCCTCTGAAAGATTAGATAATAATGTTGTTCAGTGGTGGTGAAAAACAGGTTCAAATCCCTTAGTTAAAAAGAATTATGAGAAATAAAATGTACTTATGTATAAACTTCGATGAGAATATATTCATTCTGCAGAACTTAATAATTTAATTAATACGTATTGCACTATACTGAAATGGGTTTCTAAAGATATGTCCACCAATTTTGATAATTTTTTTTAAATGTCCTGCCTCCAATACCCATACTACCATGCTCTTTTTGTAGACCAGAAAAAGATTTAGTATGTCCCAATAAATAGTATGTAAAATGCAGTGTGCCAAAAATACCAGGATGTCCTACTGCATCCGGTCGGATTTTGCAGTATGCAAGCCAGCATGCTTTTCTGGCTATTCTGACCCACAATCCTTTGTGCAGCATATATTATTATTATATTTAGAAATAAAATGACATTAGCTGCTTGCTTTTATGGTTTCAGAATATCCTAAAGTGAATATTTTAGGTTGTGGAGATGCCTGAAGTATTGCACGTAGATCACACAATATGTAATAATCATAGTATTTCTGAGTGAGTACAGAAAGATACATACTTAGGAGAAGAAATAAGTAGATGCTGGGGTAGTGTTCTAAAGTTAGGAGGCAGCATTCAGAGTCATTATTGCAGAAGTAAAATAGACTAAATAAATAGGAATTCATGAAACGCAACCACATTATTTTTTAGTGACACGTAGTATTTGCAGCCAGTCACCAGTTGTGACAGTGCACACTCGGCTAGGCTAGTTTTAAAACATACTGCGCACCTTGTCTCTTGCGCTCCCTCTCCCTCATGATGTGCTTGTGGAGGGCTCTGGCCATCGCGTTGGACAGCTTGGGTCTGTCCAGCAGGGCAGGCATGGTAACAGGCAGCGGAGGGGCCAGCTGGTGTAGATACAGAACAGTGGTAAAATGTTACAAGAAATATCCGGGGTTCATGTAATGGTGTCGATTATCTATATCTCAATCCTAGTGTAACGTTAACCAGTAGAAATACCACAGGTGTAACAACGTCAAGGGTTAAAGGCCTAGGTTAGCTGCTATTCGGCTAACAGCTAAGTTAGCATTGTTAGATTTAGCTGCTGTAAACTGTGGTATAATTTAAGACGAAGATATGTGGAGCTTAAACATGCAAACCAGCGGCAACCTTTTTTTTTCCAACATCCCCAAGAACAAACGTTAACTGGGGTTAACGTTAGCTAGCTAACTGCTTAGCACTAACATTACGCATGTTATGGTAACGTTACGTTATCTATTCTAACGTTAGGTCTACTGTGGCGGAGTAATAAAGGACAATACATCTTACTTTTGTTGCTTTGAGGGTCGTTCAATAAGAACCTAACCGTCTTGCGGTTTTCAATTTGAGGTGAATTGACTGTGTCTGGAGCAGTTGAACAAGATACATTAAAAACATTTACCCAAAATATAAACAGACGAAAGGTTTTCAGCCCGGGTGATGATGTTGCGCTTCCGGGTGCAAAGGACACCGAATTGCTTTTTGGGAATTGTAGTTTCTCCTGTACTTTGGCCGAGACCTCAGCCATTTTTCTTTTTTCTTTTCCGACAGACTAGGCACTGATAGAGCATTGCTGCCTCCCACTGGTGATGCCTATTTTCCAATATAAGTGCGTTACCACAGTCATTCCTCAGATCCCCCAGTCTAAATAAGAAAACTTAAACATCCTTTCTTACTAGGATGCCTATACTATGGACACATTGTAAGCAGGGTTCAGAATTAGAGGGGCTGGTAAAATGTGAACATTCACTAGCCATTTGGCTAAAAATATTATTATAGATCTTAAAAGAATATCTTATATTTTTAAATGTCCACCATTTAGCTACATAATTGACATGGTCTTAAAAAAAAAATCTAGTTACTCACTTCTTATCTGACCAAGTCAATCAATTTAATGGCTAAATATCATAATGCAAGTGGTCTAACAGACATCCCTTATTCATTTTTTTAAAAGTCTAAAAAATTATATCAAATATGAATTTAAAGAAAACTGTAGTATTCTTAAGCAATTAACTACTATTGAGAATGCACATCTGAATACAATTCAGGACAACAGAGATAATCTGTTATAAGGTTATTAATGAGTTGTTTTTTTTCTCAGTCCATGGGTGGGCTTGAACCACCAACCTTCTGGTTATCAGCCGAAAACGCTTGCAATCTCATCGTCCAATCAAGGTATTCACTGTCCAATGTCAGATTGGATGCATGCCAATCACGGCGCTTCTTTCCAGTGTGAGAATAACGCTGGCTCAGAGGAGACAGGGAGGAGGGAGGATGTTGATGAGGGCAAATTATGCTGCTAATCTGTTTTTTTTTTCTTTTCAGATGGCTGTGTGATTGTGACATGGACACACATGGAGTAATCCACTGTGTGGCAGTGGATGACTCTGGCGTGCCAGGCATGGACAGAGTTGACAGCATAGATATAAACAACTGACAACAATAACTGACTTAGAACGCAGCTGGTCCGTTGGTAGCACTCATGTCTGTCTTTAATTGTGTCCAAGACTGTTTTCCTCAATTAAAAAAGTACTCCTAATCCTGAGATCTTATTGAAAGAAGAAAAGGTAGAAGTTGTCAACCATTTTAGGTTATCAATTCTAACTTACATTTTTTTATACGAAGTCATTACCATTATTATACTAGAATATTGCAATATTTGAGCTTTGAGAGGGAGTCATGGGTCCCGTTGTATGTAGCATGCACATAGAGTATAGGCTACTGAAGCTAGAGGTCCTTGGAGTTAATAAAAGTCCACACTATGGAGTTAAAGTCAAGTCTCTTAAAGATTAATTATTCACCAAGTCATCCGGTCGGTCAAGACATAAAGCTATATAGGCTAAACTTGACAGGAAGGGTATAACACATTGTAATCTGAAAAGGCTAACTAAAAACTGTCAGATAAATGAAGTGGAGTAGAAAGTGCAATATTTGCTCCTGAAAATGTTGTGGATTAACGTTATATTAATTGCATAAAATGGAAACACACGAGTAAAATAGGTTACAAGTACCTCGAATTTGTAGTTAAGTGCAGTAACGTTATTTAATAGTAAATGTAGGCTATTTACATTCCACCGATTAATGTTGGTTACCACCGCTTATAACTAATGTTAGCCTAGGCTACTTACTAGCCTACTGTAGCTACTCTTTAAAAAATCTCACCAGAAAAACGACAGCTTCCTAGCGTGTCCTTCCTAGAGCTGTGCTGTCTGAAGTTGCCATATGACGTAGGCTTATCTGACACTATACAACAAAATGATAAGATTGTTTGTGTGACGGATACGCCTAAATAGGCCTAAAACGTGTATGGCTAGCCATTTAATACGTTGATGAGTTGTCTGGCTAACGTTACTGACAGATAAACGCAGTAAAAATGCCCGCTGAGTTTGAGCATTATTCTTCCATTAGAAAAGTGCGCCGTGATTGGCTTACATCATAGACTGTATCCAATCTCACATTCGGCAGTGATGCAGCGTGAATGGCCTTCAACCAATCTGACATTGGACAGTGAATAGCATTGATTGGATGATGAGATTGGAGCTTCATCTACTCCTATCGATTAAATATTTTCAAGATAGAAGTAGATTTGTTTTTATCATACAGGTAACATAACACTGGTCCATAAATAGGTACCGTCCCTGGGTGGATTCGAACCACCAACCTTTCGGTTAACAGCCGAACGCGCTAACCGGTTGCGCCACAGAGACGAATCTGCTATAAAGGGGCGTGGCCTCCGTCTTGAATCCCCCTGAATCCCCCGTTGAAGCGTCGTGAACCACTTTCTTTATTTTCTGAGCTCACTAGATGGCGCTCTCTGTTCAAAGAAAAAGGTTAAAGGAATGGCAATTCAGTGTTTTCAACCCTTTGTTGAAGAGAGAGCCCCATCTAGTGGGCTCAGAAAAAAAGATAAAATGGTTTACAAAGCTTCATTTGACCATCACTAGCAAAGGTTATGCCATTTTCGAATCGATTGAACGCTCATACTGCAGAATACCAGTAAATGTAGTTACTTTGTGTAACAGAGCTATTGATTTACATATTTTTACCTTTGTGTAATTAATGTGATTTCCAATTCAGATTCTCAACAATAATGACATCGAAAAACTTAGTTTCCTTTAGGCGGCTTTATGAATTTCAACACCATCTATATTTATTGTTATATTTTTTCCTTGTTTGCTAAATATCAAGTTTGTTTGTTCAATATTCAGTGATAATTTATTTATATCAAACCAATTTTTCTTTCTTTCTATGGGGTACGCCCATCAAGCGGCGAGTTGAATGGAGCATCGCGCTCCCTAGCGTCACATAATGTTACCTGGTTATTTAAGAACCACACATCCCAGGGGTGGGCTCGAATAACCAACCTTCAGGTTAACAGCTGAAAGCGCTAACCTGCTAGTTTCCTAACTGGTTTAACAGACAAAAACTGCCGTCAAACGAACCTGTCATCAGTCACGTGTCTACAGTCTGTATCTTGGGTCAATTAATTGTAGTGCTTATGAAAGTAGTTTGCTGTTTATGAATGGATTACTTTCATAGTTTGTTTCCCGTGCTGCTGTAACTTTAACAGCGACTGCTTCTTATTTAACCCTCTACAGCATAGTGTTGCCCTCAGGCAACGGAAAGTTTGCTTAGGCCCCTTTCCAGTACTTGTTTTTTTTAAATGATTTCAACCAATTAGAATTTTCCAAAAAGTATCAAAGAACAGTCCAATAAGATGTGGGAGCAACTATCAAGCACCATTTGAAGGAGGGACTTCCTTTTCTGACACTTGGTCACAGGAGCACATGGAGTGAGAAGAAGGTAAGATTATTTGCTTTAGTAATCTTATTTAAAATGACATTAACTGTAAAAAAAAAAATATGTTGGTGTAAAAGAAGGTGTAGAGATGCCTTTTATTAGGTTTTTGGAGGGTTTTTTTTTTATTGTGCATGTTCAGAAATTCTGTTTTTCTTTTCGTTGCCTCAGGGCAACGTTGTGCGACAAGGGGGTTCTTTTCAAGGTGTCTTTGCAGATAATGTGTTTGCATGTATTAGTGCACAATATAAGCTCTCACTAAAGTTGTGTTCTATTTTCTTTATTTAATTCTACTTCTTTTACACATTTTTACAGAAAAATGGACACAAGACTGTTCTATGGTAGTAAAAAGCAGGATCCACTCGTTAGGCAAATCCCATCTGACAGTGAGGACAGTGAGATAGACAGTAGCTAGGTTATTCAAATGATAGGTTTATACAATAGACAGCATAAAAAATAGGAGTCAAATAACAAGTTGTAGTTATTCTTGTTGTGTTTTCATTGGCATTGGAAACTTACTTTTCATATATTTTTATAGACTAGAGAAGAGACCACATGCGCCTTTATGCCTTCAAGTCCCAAATTGCACACAGCCTGTGCAAATCCAAAAAAGATGCCAGGAAGAGAGGGCGAACCAGTGGTGGGATCTCCCAACAGTATGAGGAAAAGAGGAGGAAGCAGGGACCAACGGCTCCCATCCCTAACCAGGATGTCCGCTTGGACAATGTCTCACACTGGCAAATAATGTGTGACAGGAAGGGAAGATGCAGGGTTCCTGGGTGTACAGGAACACCCAAAGTGATGTGCAAAAAGTGCAACGTACACCTCTGTTTCACAGCAGAGAAGAACTGCTTTTTGAAGTTTCACACGGAGTGAACTCTCATTACTAGAAGTATATGACATGACACAACTCACTACATGATATAAACCTATGTCTGTATGAAATCCAAAATGTAAATGTGTTTCAGGTTATTTAACCCTTTCTGCTTAAATGATTTGTTGACATTTAAAAAAGAATTGTGATTTTGTATTGCTCTCTGAGCATTGTTTTATTAACTGTGAATTCATAATTTGCTCTATGATTCTGTACCGTTGTTGCACAACGTTGCTCTTGGGCAACAAAAAAATATTTTGGGGGGGGAGCCCCCCACCCAAAAAAAAAAAAGTTGTATCAATAAAATGTCCCCAAATGAACCAAGAAATGATGTGGAATATTTTTTATCATGTACCATCAAAATGTGTGCAGTAGAGGGTTAATTTGAATACAAGGACATACTGCTACTGATGTTGTGCCCTGTTTATTCTGCCAGTCATACTTTTGCTCCTAGTTTCTCTAACCTTTACCCATGGAAACTAGCTTATACAGTCAAATAAAGTTAATATGAGCTTTGCACAACTTGGAAAGGCACACGTTACTTAAGCAGCCACAGTAGCTGATATGACTGGAGAATGTTTGGTCTATCTGGTCAATTTGCAGTCCATACCACAAGGGTGAGCCTCTCTTTTCTCAGGAAAAACGTTACCTTTTTAATCCTGTAACAAACATGACCTAAGATATTCAATAAAGACAAGAAACAGATAACTTTTCCATCACATTTTTATCATGTATGAGTGGAGAGAAAGAGCCAGTAATGCAGCTGTATACAGAGTTCAAATCTTGTTTTGTTTTTTTAAAAAAAAGAAGACTTAAAAAAAGAGAAAATTGCACTCAGCTTTACAATACCTTTTAGAAATTAAGCCATCTAAAATTAACAATAACAACAACAATAATCATAGTAGCAGTCAACATAATAGTCTCACCACTGAAAGCAGAGGATGATTGTTTAGTCTGAAATCTATTATACTCCTTGCTAAGTTCAGATGCGGGGCAGCCCACTAAATTCTCATTCACAGACTCCAGTGGCTGGTGAATTTAAAAAATAAATCACCTAGCCAATTTAGTTTTTTTTTCTAGGAAAAGAACTGCTGCAAAACAGTTATCCTTTACTCTGCCAGACAAGAGAATAACCTGCCTTCAACTGGTAGATGCTATTAATTTCCTAACCTAAACTCAAAACAAACTTTATACTCCTGCAAGCCAACAAAGCAGACAAACAATAATCCATCTTTATTGTCAATGAGAGCTGATTTGAACTCACATACTATGCCTTTCTTCCCTTTACCCTGGGGTATCTATATTTACGGCCTAGTTCTAACATTATTTTATTATTCTTTCTCAGTTTTTTCAGTAAAGTTTGGTCAATTAACACTTGACACTAGAAAAATAACTGGCCACAGGACCACTTAACCAAAGTCGCTACTGAAAAGAAAAGTAGAGGCAAATACAATTCCGACTGCAGAATAATAAAGACATGGATGGGAGAGGGGTAATGTACGGGTGGTGAAAGTGCATTTGACATATTTACTCTGGGAACTCTAGGCTGCTGAGCTGGATTTAATATTTAAATGAATGAATGGTGGAGGTCTCAGAAAGGTGAGTAGTGGTTGGAGGGGGATGGTAGTGGGATCAGATTTCCCTTTGGCTGCTCCCGTACACACTCTCATCACTGTAGGCAATGTAGAGGAAAAAGTCCTCTTCGTGATGCTCCTGATAAAGAGAGTAAGGAAAAAAGATATTAGGACATTAAAAATGTAGAGGGAATCTCACTTTAATACAAGTGGGGACGGAAAAAAACAACACAATACGCTGATAAAGAGTCTGAGAGCAGGTCAGTGAGGTAGAAAATGACTCTTGCCTGGTACAACAGTCCCATGGTAGCTGAGGTGGGTGGAATGACGTTGTTTACAAAGAAGAAGAGTGCATCCTCAGCTCGCAAGTGGATTCTTTTCCGGATGAGGAAGTAAAACTGGCCCACTGTTAAAAGAGAGTAAACATGATTGATACAATTTTAGATATTACCGTATTAGTGTCTTTTAAATTGTGTCCAGGAACTCGGCACATTAGGGGTGTGAAAAAAAAAAAAAAAAAGATTCACAATTGTATCGCGATTCAAGCTCTACCGATTCAAAATCGATTCATTTTTTTTTTTTTTTTTCGTTTTGTAATGGCGTGTATACTATTGTCCTGAAATGAGTTTAGCTCGCCATTCCCATAGATGGCGCTGCGTTGAATTCACACTGACGCCTGGGCACTCTTGTCATAATCAAAAAAAGAACGAGTGCAGCAGAAATAGTTTAGTCGGCGCAAACAATGGCAAACCTCACAGAAAGAATTATTCAACCTGCTCCATCCTCATTAAAGGCGAGAGTTTGGGCACATTTCGGCTTTTATAACCTCGAGGGGAAGACGGAACTTGATAGGAATCATGCTATATACAGGCTTTGCAAAGCGAAAGTTAAGTATTTTGGAAACACCACAAACTTGAGAACTCACGTGGTACGCCATCACCCAGAGACGTGGATGAACAACAACCTAAAGTACCTAACGTGCCAGTCAACCAACGCACTCTTTCAATGCTCTAAACTCCCACTGAACTCTGACCGAAAAGCTCTTTTTATTCAACGGTTTTATTTTATACTTGAATTAAATGTATTTGAAAGCTGGCCAAAGCTTGGTACTTTGCAGTTTTTAGTTGCAAAAGTTTTTATTTTTGTATGAAGACATATAAAGTAATATCAAACTACATCTAATTTGTTGTGTTTCTTTTCTTTTAAATTGTATGTCTACTGCAGTCACATGGGAAAAGTAACTACATTTACATCGAGAATCGTTTTTGATTCGAAAATCGATTTTGAATCGAATCTTGAGCCTAAAAATCGATATCGAATTGTGACATTTTCTGAATTGTGCACACCTATGGCACATAATAAAGTATTTACCTGTCAGGTCGGAGGGGACAAGGTATTTCTTCTTGTCCAGATCTCCTATTCTAGCTTTGGGGGCTTTCTCCACGATTACCTGAAAAAAGAAAAACAAGATTGCACATTTCCCACTGAACAAAGGCTTTAATAGAGTGTTTCACCTTTTTAAGAAAAGCGATCTGAGAATACACAAAGTTATCAGTCAAGCGAGGACTGAAATATTTTTAAACCAGATGTTGCGTTTCATTTTAACAGCATATGGAGCCTGGTATTTTGTTTGGTAAATCAGAAATAATCAGTATAAATCAGTATATTTATGTTTACAATTCAGACCAAGGATTTAGTACAGTGGACTGGCCGGAGTGCAAAAATTAAATTACTTAAGTTAAGTTTCTTCTCTTTAGTCTAAAAATAGGACTACTACCTGCCCACACACCAGGCGGTAGCACGTCATTGTAGAGCTTAAGTGATTAGTCGATGGCTAGAAAATTAAACAGCAACATTTCTAACTATTAATTTAATTTTTAAGAAAAAAAATTATAATGGTTCCCGTTTCTCAAATGTGAATATCTTCTGGTTCTCTTTGTCAAAAATGTGTATTATACAATCTATCTTCAAGAGCCAGGGTGACGTAAACAAGAGTCCTGTTTGTTGACAAACTATTTTAAGGTGCGCTACTGTTAACGTTTCAACATACAGCCAAAAACAACACCCAGACCATAATCGATCATTACACACTTAAAACCGTAGTTATGTCTTTTACTGTAATAACCACCACGGTCGTGACGTTAAATTACCTTATATTATCTTTATGATTTAGTAATATTATCTTGATATAAATACACACACGGAATGATTACAGGATCACTAACGTTAGCTGGCCTGCTCGGTGCGGGCCGAAATTCTTTCTGGTTAACCTCTAACGTTAGCTTTGTAGCTAACGTTACCTGGTGTGCTGTTTACTAACGTGGCAGTCAACTATAGAGAAAGATAGAATAATTAGGTGGAGCTATAACTGAACAACATTATTATAGATAGATGTTATCTGCAAACACTGAATGTAATTAACGACAGACTGAATAGCATTAGCATAACAACATAGATCGCGCTACCAAGCTAACGTTAGCTACTTACAGGTACCCTGTCCGGATACTTCTTCCTTATTTTCTCGCCTTCGGACCGCCTTTTCTCAAAAGGGTGCTCTTCTTTGTACTGAAACTTCATCTTTAAAAGAGATGACAGACAACAAGTCGGTCACTCCGAGGTTGTACGATAGCGGTTTGTTCAGGGAACTGCTCAAATCGCTGACACACACGACAAAAACAAACGATGCTGCTAACTACTAGCTTTTAGCTCGCCACAGCTGTTTTCCTAGTGCGAATGTGGCGGAGGGATACAATAACAACATGACGTTGCAGAGAGTTTTGTTCGCAGAGTAGACTAAACTGTGGCTATCCCAGACCACTTTAACGGTAAATTCCGATAACCGGTGTTTATTTAAGATAAATGCCTTCTTTTGAAATTAATAATTTTTAAGTGGTTTAAAATCTAGGATGTCATTTTCTGTGGAACTATTTTATTTTGATCAACCGCGCGTACATATGTAGGGCAGGGCAGTGAAGAGGCAGCTGTCCTTGTCATATGACCGAGGCCCAGCAGTTAGCAGCTAGAGAAAAGAAACAAAAAATAACATGCGACATTAAACTGTATTTTTGGCTGTATAGGTTAACGTTGCTCTAAATCTGGGCTCATAGTAATTCAGCAGGTCCTCAGAAAAATGGGGAATATCGTAATTTAATGTGTATTCACTCATTATCCTAGCTCAGTGCTATTGGCTTTAAGTTGCGCAATTTCCGCTGTTGCCACAAAATCAGGGAAATAATAATTAAGTGGTCAGTGACATCATTATTCAGCCCGCTAAACCGTTTTATTAATCGATCAATTTTATTTGTGGAATAATAAAGGAGTCCAATTTTCTAGTCGGTCACTTTAATGGTTAATAGGCTACTGGTTTTAAAATAACTACTGTAGCCTACTAGTTTTGGGCATTTACAAATAACTACTCACTGACCAAATATGTTACTTAATTTTAACTGTAAAGCACGTGTCTATTCAGAGATTAAAGAAAAAAAGTAGGAGTATTTGATCTGATAATATACAGTACATCACAGTTTGCCATTCATATTTCCATGTCTGGAAACACTAATGGGAAAAGTTGCTAACCTGTACCCTACATTGTGCATGTGACTGATGACTCACTCTATCTACTCCTGACATCTTCACCTTAACTCCCCTCTGTACTTTGACAGACAGATTTCTTACATGTTAAAAATGACAACAATGTCCCAGTTCACTTCTCTTACTATGGAGACAGTTCTGAAAGTGAAACAACTCTCTGTTCAAACCAGAAAGTAAACTGATCATTTTAGGTGATCATGGTAAAGTTAAAGTTGTAATGTGCTGAGTCACTTGTTGACAGGATTTATTTCCAGTAGGGTTAAAAAAAAAAAAAGCGTTTAGAATATTAATAGTTAGACAGCAGCTCCAGGTTAACATGCAAGCTGTAGGCTACAGTAAAAGGTGAGTCTTACTATGAGGGTTATTGTGGGACTTTACTTATGACAGATCTACATCATAAATGGCAGATGTCATTTTAAACTCCATCATAAAAAGTGAACACTCAAATTTCCTTTGCTTCCTCCTCTCCTTCTACTGTCTCTTCACATTCTCTATAGACTTGGCCATTCTTGCTCCCTGCCAAATTATTTCTCCCACAAAAGCTCTTCATCATCAGTGACAAATCCCAAGTAACGCCTTCCCCTTCCAATGCAAATCATGATGTGACCCACAATAACCAACTCTCCCACAAGGCCTACTACAGATGTACGTTTGCCATTTCAAGCTTTTGGTTTTTACTTTAAAACCATTAGGAGTTGAGGTTTTGGAAAACAACAGCTAATATATACCAGTATACACTTGGCCCACCATAATACAGTTGCCTACCTCTGTATTAGAATGACTAAAATTAAGGAATGAATGTTAACATTTAAATGTCGAGGAAGGAAACTGCTTCTACAAAAACCATGTGCACTCACAGCACTGGCTGATCAGTAGATGTGCAATCATTGATAAATAATTTGAGAAACGTGCCTGCATGTTACGACTGAGAGGGATGAAAATCACAATGTTGTGGTCCACAACATAATTCAGTTTAAAAAAAAAAAGTAATATACACTTTTAAAGAGCATTTAAAAAAAAAAATTGCTAGAAAGTTTACTGGAAAAATAGAATTAATATATTTGCACAGATATCTTAAAAAAAGTAAAATTTTCCTATATTTACAAAAACAGGTATATACACTCAGCTGCCAGTTTATTAGACACACCTTGCTAAATCTAATGCCGTCTCAAATATAATGCAGTCTAATACAACAGTCCTATCCCCTCAGCTGTTTTAAAGAGCTTTTGATTCAATGCATGATCATTTTGAAGGATGTAGCTTCTGGTGCTGTTGTATATTGCATTAACCTTGTGTTGTCCTACAGGTCCCTGGGACCCGTTCAGTTTATTTGACGTTTTTGCATTGGCCTGGCGTTGAGCTTTGGGTCCCTCGGTGACCGTGTACTATGTGATGTCATTTCATGTGAACTGGCACGGGGGGGGGTCCCAGAGACCCGTTCTGCGATTGAACGCGTTTGGACAGGCTAATACAAAATATAAGTAAACTAATCAATTCCCCATGACACGAAGGACAACACAAGGGTTATACAGAGTTTTCTGTTATTTAGCCTACCCTCATTGATATAAATGGGTTGGACAAAACATCAGAAACACCTGTCAATATAATGCAATACAACTCAACAGCTCTACAGACTTCAGCCTTCAAACTGATCATACAGTTGAATTAACCCCGCTCTCATTATAACCTTGAACCACTGATGGTGGATTTATTACAGGATTGTTGTATCAGACTGCATTAGTTTTAGCTAGCTGTACCTAATAAACAGGCAGCTGAGTGCATATCAACATATACACACACAAACATTACAAGCTATTAAATGCCATACATGACCCAATACTGCTCTTAAACAAGCACAAATGTCAGTTGCCTTCATGTGAAGGCTAAAAGGGCATTGATGTTGAAACTGACAGTAAGGAAAACAAAAATCTTTTATTTCTGGTTTGATACCAAAGAATATTTTTGGAAAACCCTGAACCAAAATTAAATGTAGTTTCTCTCTCTAGCAGGCGAGGAATACTGAATAGAGTAGACCAATGCAGTTCCCTGTCACACCACAAGATGGAAGCAGATTGTTAGCTAAAAAACAAATTGCCTCAAGCAGAAACTGTGTGAATCCATTTAAGGTCTTTCTCACCCCAGCAAAGGTCTACAAGCTGCAAAATGTTTAAGCCTCAAGTATGACGAAGACTGCAGTATGAATTGCATTAAAAGAAAACAAGCTGGATAATAACTGGTCGATACTGACAAGTGTTTTATTAGTAACACAGACCTGGAGACAGAGCCAATAAGAAACCGGTGTGAGCCTTGACAAGACTGACATTGTTCAGAAGGCATTTAAAGACGGAGGGTCTAATAGTTGAACCCATACAGTAAGTGGAGCAGGAAAAAACTTAAAGAGGAAGGCTGCAAATTTGAATCAAATACAAAACCAACTGCAACAAAAACAGAAGGAAAAAATTAAGTGCAATTCCTATTAGATGAAATCAGGATGGCATCAGGTGGCAAAAGGGGAGAGCGAAATGCAGAAGTCATATTATCACATATTATAATAGAGAAATAATCAGATATGGAAAGGCGGCACGGCAGTCCACATGTCGTTACAAGCCATTCTTTTTTTCTCTCACATCTTTTCAGTCAAATCTTTATCACTGAGTCCCATGAGGAGCTTTGGGGAAAGAGTGATGTTATGGCTGAAAAAAACAAAACGTATCTCAGGCTGCTCGGCTATTTGTCCAGAAAAATGCCTGTGGATGGTATGTTGCAAGCAAAAGTCCATCAATAACACCATTTAAATTGATCCATTCTTGTTTAGGGAAAATAAACGTACCTCAGGAATCAATGAATTACGGTTGAGGGTTTGAGTCTGATCTAAAAAGGGTCGGTTTTCTATTTTCCCCTGCTCAGTTGCTCGGAGAGAGGTTAAGACAGTAAATTGATGAGTTGTCTGCTTAAGTGCAATGTCCGAGGATGATGGAGAAGAAGAAATAATATTGTAGAATTGTCTTTGTTGCTTTGCTGACCCCCCCCGCCCCCCCAGTTTAAAAAGGACTAATGAACTCAGCAAGCATAACTCTGACTCAACGTACACAAGCTTACCCCCATATGCACACAGTCAGTATCAGGAGCAATAAGGCAGAGAGGCTCCGTTTTGTTTTGGGAAAAAAAAAAAAAAAAAAAAAAATACAAATAAAGAATCAAGAAAAGAAAAAAAAAAAAAAAAAAAAGCTGCTGCTGCCCCCCCCCTCCTCAGTAGTTTCTGGGCTCTGAAGATCCCGTACTGTTCATCCCATGTTAGGCGGTCACCCCAACCCTCATCTCCTCAGGACACGACTGAGAGGTTCAGAGAGGGCTGGTGGGTCGTCTGTGTGGGAACGGAGAGCAGGATGGAAGCCAATAGAGAGGAAGAGGCTGGTCAACAAGCCCCACCCCTCTTGATGCAGCCAATCACCAAAGTCGGTGCTGGTGGAGGTTTCGACTGAGGACGGAGCGGACATCAGCAGTGAACCTATGACAAAGAGAAAGATAATTAAACAACTTGACATTGAATGTTTCACTATCTTAGCCATTAAAGGAAAAGCTCAACATTTTGGAAATGCACGTATACTTTCTTTCTGAGACCTCTGGGCTTCAAGTACGAAGTTGGAGTAAGATGCGTTTATCTTAGCTTAACATAAAGATTAGAAACATTTAACAGCTAGCCTGGCTCTTTCCAAAGTAAAAAAGTATGCCTTAGGGCTGCCACCTCTTAGTCGATTAGTCGACTAATCGGTCGTTTTGGTCTTAGTCGACTAAGATTTCTTTAGTTGACGAGTCATTTTTAATGGTTATTCATGCTTAATTACTCATTTCCAAGAAACTTATGAGCACATTTCTGGTAAGCACAAGATTTAAAGTGGTACTTTTGCAGGATTAATTGTGGAGAAACTCAGTTCTACAGATGGTTCATTAACTACATTTATATTGTGCTTTTCTAGTCTTAACCACCTCTCAAAGAGCACAGCTCTGTCGATTACATCAACTAATCGATTAATCGACAAAATCATATAAATGTTAGTCGACTAAGAATTTCTTTAGTCGAGGACAGCCCTAGTATGCCTACAAATACCTCTAAAGCTTACCAATAAAAACATTGTATCTCCTTTGCTTGATCTATACATAAACAGATACATAAACTCCAAATTTTAGGACAGTCTAGCTGCACCGTCTCAGACTATAGTGTGGGTTGCCAAATAGGACTGCTAAGCTAAGCTAACTGCAGGCTAACCATCTGTTCTCAACACACTGACAGGAGCTGTATCAGTCTTCTCATCTTACTCTCAGAAAGAAAGCAAAAAGGAATATTTCTTAAAATACTGTACTATTCCCAAGAACATCTCAAAGCACAGTCTTTTGCGAAATTTGCCCCAAAGATAGCCTTCAAAGTATATTGTTGCAACATAACAGACAGGTAAGGTTTTAGGCTAAGTGCTGGAGGGAAACTGACATTGTAGGGTAGTGTAGATGGGGCATCTTTAGCCGGCATTCACATAGGATCCGGCGTTGCGGTGGTTAGCCGCAGGGTTGTGCGGCGGTGTGGGTGTGTCGCCCGTTTGTGTTTCCACTGTGTTCCTCATGGTGCTAGCATTTAGCCATGCTGCTAGTATGCTGGGTCCTACGACGAGATTGTCTGTCCGCATCGACAGATTAAAAAAAAACATTTACTTTCAATAACTAACCAGGATGCGAGATCTATCAAAACGGTGGGTGCACAAGGCCAAATTGAGTGACTACACGTGAAACATGACGTTACACTCCGGTCCGTTGTGTGTCCGTCTGATCACCGGTTTCGTGATTGGCCGCCGCAGCATGACGTTTGTGTTGTGTGTCTCAAAACTTTTCGCCTCTGGCCGCTGCTTTTTTCCCAGCACCCCCACCGCCGCAGCCTAAACAGACTACCCACATTCAAATGAATGGGAGAACTGGCATTTTCGCCGCAGCGCCAGATCTAGTCTGAATGCAGCCTAAGTCATTAATCAGGCTGTGCACCATCCCATATAAATGGGAATATGAATGAAATATTATACAACCAACATTTGTCAACAGCTTTATTTAAATACTATCTCATTCAGAATAATGTTAATAAGGTGTTACCTGAAGTCAATGTTACCAAATCAGAATTTGACATTTGTTAACGACTAAAATCATATACGCCAGATGCAGCCATTACCTTGCACCTCTTGAATTACCACAGACCACTTGAATACAGACAGTATGCACAAAAGTTAGTGTTTGCATTGTCTATTTGCTTTCATGCCAACTTGTGTTATGCCATTTACCTTAGTGCATCCAGCATAGGCAGCAAGTTAAGAAGTGCTGTGTCACTAGGGTCGCTGAACCAGGACTTGATGGGTATTGCATTGTCTGGAGGGCAGAAAAAAGCAGTCATGTCAGTGAAATGGACAAGGTTGTGATTTTATGCTGCCCTGTTAAAGAGGCCACTGACTCTTAGAGGACCTGCAGATTTAATGTACAATACCACATTTACAATTTAAGCCTTGTACCTAGAATAAACTGCTCAATTGTTGTCCTCTTCCTGCACCATCACAAGGTTGATGTTTATAGGAAGAATCCTCATTTAACTTTGTACAGTATGTTTAAGATAAATGCACACAGAATTCAAGCAGCTAAATATATACTAATCTCAATAACTTTAAGTCTTACCTGGATGGCTACGATAAGCACCAGGCGAATTGTCCAGGATGACAATACTGGACAGGTCATCGTGTACTACAGATAGGTCTTTAATATAACTACCTAAATCCAATGTACAATGCTGGCAAAAGAAACAAAAACACAAAAGACACCATCAAAAAGGGGAGAGAATGAAGAGACTTCATATAGCCATGCAACCAAAGAGCCTAAGCAGCATCAGCTTTAATACATGATGTTAAAATACAGTTTAGAGCCGCACCTGTCTGTAGTATCTGCGTTTAAGGATGTTCCTGTTGTTGTCAAGCTTGTCTGCCACAGCTGATCCGTAGATCTCCATACTGGCTGTAAAAACCACCAGCTCATACCACTGGCTCACCTGTGTACACACGGGGTATAGAGCACACAGTAGTATAAGTAAACAAGTTACAGTAAGTGCTTCGATTGTTATACAAAACTAATATTTCTTTACGACATCGGGTAGTGTGAGAGTGCAGTACAATGGAGAGTGATAGCGAAGATGACAGATGACAGATAGGATAAAAGCTGTCCTGGAACACCCAAGCAATGATGTTTCAAGTTCACAGTGTGCTTTACTGTCCCCTTTCACATTAATCTAGGATTCAAACACTCAAAACATTGACATTGATTACAGCTCGACACTCACCACTTCTAAAAAGAAGTCAACATGTGGCCTTTTATGTACGAAGAATCTGACTGGGTGCTTGTCAATGACAACCTGCATGGATAAAAGGAAAATAGACAGTGTTTAGGCTTGAATGCATGGATCCAAACATACATACACATGTGGCTGAATGCTCATACTTTGAGGATGAAGTCTGGCGGCGTGCCAGGTCTCACTGTGGGTCTGAGGACCCCGTCATGGTGAGAGTGGATCAGCGTCTCGTCCAGGTCCAAAACCAGAATCTTCCTCTTTACTGCATCTGGAGTTTATCACACAATACAGAGCTTCTTTATCTCAGTACATTTACATGCACACAAGAAACCACTACTGGGACAAATGAGGTTTCACAGGAATTAACACAAAGCAATTAGATGCACTGTAATAGCAATGGTTACTGTAAAATCTGCACATATAGCAGGTCAGTAATCAGATTTCTCTCCTACTCCTAAATGTATTTTAAAACCATGACTTTCTCTGTTTTAAGTGTTTTCATGACAAAAGACACATTTCTCTGATTTCTTTACAGTGCACAGTTCTTACAGCTCTACATATTGTCACCCTGATGAAGAACTAGAGTTGATACACAGTCTGTTGAATTGCCTATATGCACTAAGAATAAATTCATATCATTTCTACTGAAGACAAAGTGCCTTGTTTTTTCCCCCCATGGTTTGTCTGCAACACTTTGTCAAGCATGACTTCCTGGATTCTGCTTTTTGCTACTGAATGTCAGTCTCACCTTTAGTTGAACTAATTTTAAATACAAGGTGATAGTGATGGGTAATTACTCCAGGGCCCATTCCCATTCTTCAACTGGTTTATCTCTCTTTAGATCCATGATAGTGTGCTGTATGTGCACCGGCTCTGTGCAGGCATAGCTGCATCTCACGGGAGTAACGATATTTTTTTCAACGATACGTGCGTAAATTGATGCCCAATGAAAAGGCACTGAATGACTATATTACAGTGAGGAAAATAAGTATTTGAACACCCTGCTATTTTGCAAGTTCTCCCACTTAGAAATCATGGAGGGGTCTGAAATTGTCATCGTAGGTGCATGTCCACTGTGAGAGACATAATCTAAAAAAAATCCAGAAATCACAATATATGATTTTTTAACTATTTATTTGTATGATACAGCTGCAAATAAGTATTTGAACACCTGTCTATCAGCTAGAATTCTGACCATCAAAGACCTGTTAGTCTGCCTTTAAAATGTCCACCTCCACTCCATTTATTATCCTAAATTAGATGCCCTGTTTGAGGTCATTAGCTGCATAAAGACACCTGTCCACCCCATACAATCAGTAAGAATCCAACTACTAACATGGCCAAGACCAAAGAGCTGTCCAAAGACACTAGACAAAAAATTGTACACCTCCAAAAGGCTGGAAAGGGCTACGGGGAAATTGCCAAGCAGCTTGGTGAAAAAAGGTCCACTGTTGGAGCAATCATTAGAAAATGGAAGCAGCTAAACATGACTGTCAGTCTCCCTCGGACTGGGGCTCCATGCAAGATCTCACCTCGTGGGGTCTCAATGATCCTAAGAAAGGTGAGAAATCAGCCCAGAACTACACGGGAGGAGCTGGTCAATGACCTGAAAAGAGCTGGGACCACCGTTTCCAAGGTTACTGTTGGTAATACACTAAGACGTCATGGTTTGAAATCATGCATGGCACGGAAGGTTCCCCTGCTTAAACCAGCACATGTCAAGGCCTGTCTTAAGTTTGCCAATGACCATTTGGATGATCCAGAGGAGTCATGGGAGAAAGTCATGTGGTCAGATGAGACCAAAATAGAACTTTTTGGTCATAATTCCACTAACCGTGTTTGGAGGAAGAAGAATGATGAGTACCATCCCAAGAACACCATCCCTACTGTGAAGCATGGGGGTGTTTTTCTGCACATGGGACAGGGCGACTGCACTGTATTAAGGAGAGGATGACCGGGGCCATGTATTGCGAGATTTTGGGGGAACAACCTCCTTCCCTCTGTTAGAGCATTGAAGATGGGTCGAGGCTGGGTCTTCCAACATGACAATGACCCGAAGCACACAGCCAGGATAACCAAGGAGTGGCTCTGTAAGAAGCATATCAAGGTTCTGGCGTGGCCTAGCCAGTCTCCAGACCTAAACCCAATAGAGAATCTTTGGAGGGAGCTCAAACTCCGTGTTTCTCAGCGACAGCCCAGAAACCTGACTGATCTAGAGAAGATCTGTGTGGAGGAGTGGGCCAAAATCCCTCCTGCAGTGTGTGCAAACCTGGTGAAAAACTACAGGAAACGTTTGACCTCTGTAATTGCAAACAAAGGCTACTGTACCAAATATTAACATTGATTTTCTCAGGTGTTCAAATACTTATTTGCAGCTGTATCATACAAATAAATAGTTAAAAAAATCATACATTGTGATTTCTGGATTTTTTTTTTTTGATTATGTCTCTCACAGTGGACATGCACCTATGATGACAATTTCAGACCCCTCCATGATTTCTAAGTGGGAGAACTTGCAAAATAGCAGGGTGTTCAAATACTTATTTTCCTCACTGTATGTACATTTTGCAACCTAGGCGGAGCAGTGTGCTGTCTCAGGACAGAGTTGGAGAGCAGCACACTCTGCTCCGGTTTGTAATCCCTCAGACTCTCCCTTCACTTTTGCCCAGCAGCTGGGAAGCAAGACTCGGGAACTTCTTGTGTATTGAGGAGCTGCAGTGTTTATTCATGGGCAAACTGTGACATACACTGTAAAATGAATGAATGAATATATTTTTATTATTGTGTCATGCATACAATAAAATATGCCCAGGCCACACAGGCTTACAAGACACCATTACCTAGGACAAACGACCAGATACCAAAGTAACCACTTACCCTAAACAAATAAACCTTCTAGTCTTTTTTTGCCAAGCTTTAGAAACAAAAGTCACCAACTTATAAATATTAAATTTAAACAACCACTCCAATTGGTCATCATCCGTACACCAGAACATTTCAGGATTTTGGACAGACATTTCATGTAAAATCTGTGTTCTTAACTCTTCTCCTAAACTTCTCCTAGTTCACATAGTTTGCACAACCTTTTATCTTCTTGGATGTTTTTGAATCTACCTGCTTCAAGGGCAAGGGGAAGGATTCCTGTTCTCAACTGAGCCACCAATGACCTCTGACTTCTCGACAAGTTTGCTGTAACATATAGTTCAGGACCATAATAATGTTTGATTTGAATATAAGTTCGTAGTTTTGGTTTTAGCAGAATGTCTTTTGACCATATTTCTTCAAATCTAGCAAGTACCTTGCTTCTGATTGTGTACATGCTACAAGTACTGTACATTTATTTCCTTACTATTGACTAGTAATATAATAATACACATAATATGCACTATGATACACTCTCTTCAAGAAAGGGCTGCTCTTGAACTCAGCTTTTCTGGTTGCAAGGAAGTGTGGATCCCACCTCCTAAAAGCCTTTTTTGATGACCTTATTCTGTTATGAGAGGTATATGATAGAGCTATGTGACACATAGATTGGAGATCACTGTTACTTTCATTCTGTCCACAATGCTGTTAATACCAGCAGAAACATCAGCCATTTACAGCTAAAGGAATCACTCATTCACTTGAAACTGGACCTGGATCTCCAGTTGAGGTCACTGTAGTGAGTGAGAGGCGGGGAAAGTGAAACTGAAATGCAACCCTTCCTCCAAGTCAAGAGTGTGCATTTGAATGAGCTCTCTACATGCAGAAGGAAAGCTCCTTCAGAGTGCAGTGCACACACCAGTCCACGCTAGTGTAAATGCTGCCTTTAACATTTGTATTTCCTCTTCACTTCAGTCTTGCCATTGTTCGAGGCAGAGAAGGAAGCTAAACTTATCTCATTTTCTTTGGTCACCATGCTACTGTGTTGGATGGATCCTGACATTAACCTGCTACCATAATTCACTGTTTTACTCAAATGCTTTTTGGGGAGAATGGCTGTTTACCTAGCTAGCACAATGGCCAAATTAGTCTTTTAATTTTAGCATTCTGGTTACAGGTCTTGAGAAACACTATGGTTTGTATGCTGCCTCTTTATTAGTAAAGGCTTGCTGTGCAGTGTAATTTATAATGGTAAACATTATTTAGATTATGCAACATTGGTACTACATTCTTAGTATTTTAAACTAGCCTATTACATATCCAGCTTAGCATGAATGTTATTGATTGATGTGGTTTTTGAAGTGTCTGCCTTTGCTTTATTGACAGGTATTCATCTCATTGCACATTTACAGCTGTTTAACAGACTGACATTTCTTTTTAAGCACTGATGTTGTCTGAGGGAAATTCAGATATGCAGTAAGCACAATCATTTGTTATTCTTACAACTTGTTTGGCTTTTAATTGTGATGATGTAACAATGTCATCTCAATGATGAACCAAACTTTAGGCAAATGACTTAGATGCAAAACCATTCTTTGTTGCGATGCTATTAAAAAGCTATGAGAGCACACAATAACTGACCAATTAAGTAAGCTAATGAAGAAGAAGCACTTAACTGCAAACTTAGCAAATTTAGCATCCATTCCTCGTCAGCCACAGCATATCACAAACAATTTTAATCAATGATTTTAGTATTAAGCACAATCTTGATTTTATGTTTTTAACTGAAACATGGTTGGACCATAACAACAGTGGTGCTGTTCTTATCGAGTCAGCTCCCCCTAATTTAAGTTTTATGAGTGAGAATAGAGTGAATAAGAAAGGAGGTGGAGTCACCGTTTTGTTTAATGACTCATTCCAATTTATGCAAATATCTTATGGAAATGTTGCTTCTTTTGAATACGTGGCTCTTCAGCTAAGGTCCTCCCCTCGACCTTTATTTCTAAATATCTACAGACCACCTAAATACTGTGCAACCTTCTTCGATGACTTTACTGAACTGCTGTCTATAATCTGTATTAACTTTGACTGTGTAATTATTGCTGGTGATTTCATGTTGACAACCCCCAGGATAGAGGGACCAAAGAACTGTGTTGTGTTTTGGAGAACTATGGACTGACTCAGCATGTGATGGAGCCCACACACAATAAGGGGCACACTCTGGACTTGATTATCTCCAAGGGTCTGAACATTTCCAAGGTTGTGGTGACAGGTGTTGCTCTCTCTGATCATTCCTGTGTTTTCTTTAACGGCACTATCTCTGTGCACAAAAGTGTCCAAACAAAAAGGTAATCAGAAAACGATATATCACTGAAAACACCAGTGAAACATTCATTCAGCTTTTCTCCTCCACACCCACCCTCTCTGGGGTCTCACTCACTGAGCTTGTAGATAATTTCAACTGGAAAATTACAAATGTTATTTTTGCCATTGCTCCCACTAAGGTCAAAGCTGTCTCTGGTAAGAAAAGATATCCATGGAGAAATGTTATACTGGTGAGAACAGAAAAAATAGAGTGTAGAAAAGCTGAACTTAGGTGGCGAAAAACAAATCTCCAGGTCCATTATAATAACTATAACGAGAGACTTCGCATTTATAATTTGGAACTGAGGACTGCAAGGCGGTCCTTCTTCTGACATTATCGCCAGAAACAATAATAATTCACGTGCTTTGTTTGCTACTGTCGATAGGTTAACAAACCCTCCAGTACCAGTAGCATCTGAACTTTTATCTACCAAAGCCTGCGATGAATTTGCCACCTTCTTCAAAGACAAAACTCAGAAAATTAGACAAACAGTCAGCGCCTCCATATCAAGTACAGGATGTGTGTTGTCACAGTTTTCACGCAAAACAAATTCCAATATGTCACAATTTCATACGATCAACCATAAAAACCTGGAGGACATTATACAACATCTGAAAACCTCCTCCTGCTGCCTTGATATTCTTTTCAAACATGTTTCGAATTGTTTGGCTTCTGATCTTCTACAGATTGTAAACATGTCTCTTCTCTCAGGTATCTTCCCACAGGCCCTGAAAACTGCAGTCATTAAGCCACTCCAAAAAAAGAACAATCTAGACACGTCACTAATGAGCAACTATAGGCTGATAACCTAACCTAAATTTTTAAGTAAAATCATTGAAAAAGCGGTTTTCCAACAACTCAACCTTTTCTTGTCACTAAACAACAGTTTTGATCAGTCGGGTTTTCGACCACACCACAGCACTGAGACGGCTCTTGTTAAAGTCTTTAATGACATCCACTTAAACACAGACAGTGGCAAAACTACAGTCTTAGTATTACTTGATCTCAGTGCTGCATTTGATACGGTCGACCATGACATATTACCAGACCGATTGGAAAACTGGGTTGGCCTTTCTGGCTCAGTACTAAACTGGTTTGAATCCTATTTAAAGAATAGGGACTACTTTGTGTCTATAGGTAATTATACATATGAGCATACAAATATGACATGCAGAGTTCCCCAAGGCTCTGTTCTGGGGTCTCTTCTGTTTAATATCTACATGCTTCGAGTGGCTCAGATTATGGAAAACAACAAAATAAGTTACCATAGTTATGCGGACGACACACAAATTTACATAACCTTATCGCCAGGGGACTATAGTCCAATACAAAAACTGACTAAGTGCATTGAACAAATTAACGACTGGATGTGCAAGAACTTTCTTAAATTAAATGAAGAAAAAACTGAGGTGGTTGTTTTTGGAGCAAAAGAGGAACGATTAAAAGTCAACGCTCAGCTTCAAACGACAATGTTAAAAACCACAGACAAAGCCAGAAATCTTGGTGTAATTATGGACTCAGACCTGAATTTCAACAGCCACATTAAGACAATAACAAAGTCAGCCTATTATCACCTTAAGACTATATCAAGGGTTAAAGGACTTATGTCTCAGCAGGATTTGGAGAAACTTGTCCATGCTTTTATCTTTAGTAGACTTGACTACTGTAACGGTGTCTTTAAAGGTCTCCCTAAAAAATCAATCAGACAGCTGCAGCTGATTCAGAACGCTGCTGCTCGAGTCCTCACTAACGCCAAGAAAGTGGATCACATCACTCCAGTTCTGAAGTCTTTACACTGGCTTCCAGTGCATCAAAGAACTGATTTCAAAATACTTTTGCTGGTTTATAAATCACTAAACGGTTAAGGGCCGAAATACATTTCTGATCTGCTACTACAGTATGAACCACCCAGACCTCTCAGGTCGTCTGGGACAGGTCTGCTTGTTGTCCCCAGAGTCAGAACTAAACAGGGAGAAGCAGCGTTTAGTTTTTATGCTCCACATATCTGGAACAAACTCCCAGAAAACTGCAGGTCTGCCACTACTCTGTTCTTTTAAATCAAGGCTGAAGACATTTCTTTTTGATGTTGCCTTTCTTTATATAATTGTTTATTTCTTATACTGAAGTTGTTGAAACTGTATGAAAATCTATATAAACATATAAAGAGAAATTAAAAAGTAAGACCGGTAGGACCGGCCCGTTCTAGAAACGGCAAGGATTGCGGGTGGATTACGTGTATAGAGCAACAGCTTATACATTGTCCCATACCAGCACCATAAAATCTCGTATTTTATCTGCTTTTATATTTTTAACTGTTTATAACTGCTCTTTGATGTTTAATTTCTTATACTGCACTGTAACTTTTATTCCTGTACGTTTTTATGTAAAGCACTTTGAATTGCCCTGTTGCTGAAATGTGCTATACAAATAAAGCTGCCTTGCCAATGTAGCACAACAGGTTTACTGAAACAATTGAGAGAAAATACAAGCCAACTGTGGTTTGCATCTATCCACCTGATCCACCTTAATAAATATGGCTATGACCTACAGTCATACATTTTCTCATATGGAGAAGACACATTATAGGAGTCCTGTCAAGTTTGTATGTCCAGTAATACAGATAATGTTCATTTACTCTGAGGTGACAAAGGTCCTGAGAACAGGGTCAAGCCCGAGTGTTTTAATTGCTTTTCTTTTCTGTACAATCACATCTTTTAAATTATACTTACATTTCCACATTGCAAATAGTGTCTCCCCCTCTATCTTGTTATAAAAAACAAGAACAAATGTGTCTAGGTAAAAGCAGTATTTGTTATACTTTCCCAAATATGTTTACACATGTCTTACAAAAGGGCCCCTGAAATTTAGCTGAGCAGTCATATTATGTACTCACTGAGTCTGTTTCTGGAGATAGGCGAAAGAGGCAAAGTGTCGTATCGCACCGTCTGATACTGGATTATCTGCAAAAGAACAAGGCAAATTAAACAGTCAATCCTTAACAGATCAGGACAGTTAAAACAACAAACCATATACAATATACTGAGCCATAATGAGTTAACTGCACTATGGATAGATTTCAAATGTTTGTGTTATTCGTACTTTAATTATAGATGAAAAAAGTTTACACAGAACACCAGTATTAGTGTTTTGGGAATCCTTTGGGGCAGAAAGAAAAGTGGTTTTACATCATAATTGCTGCAATTCATTATCCAATTTGAAGAAAGCATCACAATTGAGCTAAGGATGAGTCAGACCAGAAGTATGGCTAATATCTCCATGAAGGTCTTAAAAACCTCTACCTCTTGAAATCCCAAAACTTACAGTATATTTAAGCCCTTAGACAATACATTATTGGGAAATCAGCCCTCTTCTTTTGCTGTAAATGAGATTAAGCAAGAGGACAGAGGAGGACTCCATACTGAAATGAACACAGTTACGTCCACCCCACGACTCCTCCTCTCTAACTTCCTTGCTCTGCTCTGGTCAGGATCACCACAGGGAGCACCCTTTCCAGTGCCACTCTTGCCCAGGGGCTCTGCACTTTTCTTCACAGGGCTATTTTTATCCCTCCAGCTGTCAGTGGGTGTCAGCAGAGCATGGGGCACACATAGAAAGGAAGACTTGCAGGGTGACTTTGACTGAGCCTTGGTACCTAAGCCTTGGGCAGGGCCTCCCTCTGTGTCCCCTCCCACTGCTGCCTGGCAGAGGAAGCTCGGGGGAAGCCTACTGGGGCCAGCAGCTGCTGAGCACCACGGGGGGACCTCACCCTCGACTCAGCTCCCTGCACCTCCAAGAGCCTCTATCTGGACCCCAGGCCTGCAAACTCAAACTGAGTCCTTTGCCTCCACACTAGGGCTACAACTAATATTTCAAATGATCTTGCTCCCTTAAGCATACCAACAGCCACTAAAAACTCTTCAATGTAATGTGAGGGAGAAAGGCAGCTAGCCCTTGAATTTGTGTGGCAGTAACCAGGATACTGGCAATTGTACTTAGGAAATGGCTAATGCGAGAAATAATGCTTTCATTATTGTTTTTATTTTTTCTAGATTAACTGATTAATGATTTGGCTCCAGAGCCCAAGTTGACATATTCTAACTGCTTATGTTGTCCAACTAATAGTCCAAAACTCAAAGATATTAGGTTTACTATAATGGAAGACAATGCAAAATAGCAGATTTTCAGTTGAGATGCTGAAACCAGAGAATGTGTTGCATTTTTGCTTAAAATCTTGAATTGTTGCAGATTAATTCTGTTGATTAACTGATCAACTAATCATTTCAGTTCTACGAACTATTTAAATTAGGAGTTTTGTGTTGTTTAGCCAATTGTTGTTTCAGCACTAACTCCACACCTGGCTACACACAGTTACTGTCTCATGCAGAATATAATAAGCAAAACCATTATGCAAGATTAATAAACAACCATCTTGTTATCTGTTAACACAGAGTGCCGTGCATGGGATTATTACCCGGTCACAATATTCATAATCCAATAGATCTTTTATTGATCCAAATGTTTGGATCAGGCCACCTAATGGATTGTGGTCTCTTCGAAGCACTACCTTACTAGCAGACAACAGAAGGAGTTAACAAGGGGATTATTAGATTTATAAAGAAGGTCAGTTATAACTAAATGGGGCATTCAACATCAATCCCTTATTTTAAGGTATTGAGTGGGTTAGGTCTTAACATCCTCACCTCAAATATTTTTCATCAAATCACCTGCTATCTTTAGGATCACCTACATTTCGTTCCTTGCCACATTAGCGATCGCTGGATCGAGGCTATGACATTGTTCCAGTGCCTCACATATTGTAAACAACAGCGCTAAACTGTGAGTGAGAATGAGAGAAACAGAGGGAGGGAGAGAGAACAGTACACTCTCTGTGCTAACATAATCCCTCTCACTTCAGCCATAACATGAACTGGACTACTCACTCTCAGGGCCTGTTGACAACCCACAAGTGTTACTGCCACACAAAAATCTGCAGAAAAACCTCATACAGCAAGATGAATACAACACAGGGAACTACTCTAAGCTTTGTTGACTTGATACAGAGCTAGAGTCGAAGTCTGCTCAAATTACACCACATATGCATGTCTATTAACAACTCAACATCTCTGTGTGTGTCTAGGTTACAGGCAGGCTTCTGTCACCTTAAATGCCATGTTTATTGTGGAGGCATTTGTGAGCAAATGAAGGTGACCTGCAGGCTTCTACTGGCTGTTCCTCAAATTAGGCGTTTGGATGTGGGAGGTTTCCACGTTGCACTGTATTCAAAATGAGCCATTCATTTACCCACTATTGCATCACACAAAATCTGACACCTGGACAAAATACAATTAGTCTATTAATCAATTAGTTGACCAACTGATAATCGATTAACTGTTAGTCATTTACCAAAAAAGAAATGCCAAACACCGTATGGTTTTAGCTTTACAAATGTGAGGATTTGCAGGGTTTCTCTGTTTTACATCATTGTTAATTGAGTATCTTATTGAATATCCTTTGCTTTGGTTTTGGACTGTCGGTGACAGATACTTCTCACTATTCTGACAGTAAAAGCCTAAACTAGGGCTGGGCAATATATCGATTTTGTGATATGAGACTAGGTACTGTCTTAGATTTTGAATATCTTAATATTGTAATATGACATAAGTGTTGTCTTTTCCTGGTTTTAAAGGCTGCATTATAGTAATGTAATTTTCTGAACTTCCCAGACAGTTCTAGCTGTTCTATAATTTGCCTTTACCCACTTAGTCATTATATCCACATTACTGATTATTTATCAAAAATGTCATTGTGTAAATATTTTGTAAAAAGCACCAATAGTCAACCCTACCATATCGTCGCAATATCGATAAAGGTATTTAGAAAAATATTGTGATATTTGATTTTCTCCATATCACCCAGCCCTAGCCTAAACGGTTAATCACTGCATCTAAGAAAAATATCTATAGATGTGTCAATAATCAAAGTTATCTTGCAGTTGTACATTTTTGTGCACTTTACCATCTTGTGAGGCAAATGGGTTTACTCTTCAATATCCTCTTTTGAATGACATCTCGATACTCCTAGCCATCTTTATGCTGAATAATATAGCAATACATTTGACACTGACACTATTGAGTGGGAGGTTGATGCTACTCCGTGGGATTTGTTCACACATTTACAAAAATTTGGGCAAAATCACCATAATGGATGCACATAATGAGACAGGATAAGCACAGGCAAGAAGCGCAGGAAAGAAACAGGTAGTCTAGTTCTCTGAGAGCCAACTGAGCTCCACTAAATGCGAATGTGATCTGAAAAATAATGTTGAGACATGTGGACCATGGCAACGTAATCATTTTGCTCAACTATCACAGAAACACAACAGGATCACCTGCCAAATATCTTTCAAACCCATTCTCACCGTTCGTAGGTGCTTCCTGAGGATGTACATAATGAAGCCCCATATTCTCGATGTTACTCCGAGAAAAGTGCGGATGCCAAGTAAACATTGCCGGGTCTTCAGCATGTTGACGAGCACGCAAAGACCCCACAGTAACTCAACTTCAATTCTCAGTTGATAGCACGCTTTTGTCCGAAATTGCTGGGATAATTACTGAAGGAACTTGCTTGCTAGTAATAGTCAAAATCCGTCTTTAGCCAAAGCCGCCAAACTAGCAATTCAAATTAACAAGAGGCCAAGCAAACGTGTGAGTACCTCGCTCTGCACACTTGTGGCACAATTAGCATTAAATAGAATACATTCGCATTGTAACTGTGAAACAAACGTGGACGTCGTCAAAAGAAAAGCTGCTGCAAGACGACTGCTGCTGTATGGACCTTAGCGCGCAGCTCGTCGACAAGCTAGCTCATGAGCTAGCTGTATACCATATAACGTTAGCTTGTAGCCACCAAGCTACCGCTAGCTCGACAGGGTGACCACCTTGAACCTTGGACAAAAATACCCCAAAAAAGCTGTGGGGCCGCTTGTTGTCAAGCACCGGTTCAACGCAACTTCACTCTGTGCGGCGTCCGAAGAGAGACAGCTTAACAAAAGTTCCACAAAGTCTAACCGGTCCGGTTAAAATCGTTTGTAGTCCAGTGGAAATCCGGAATGAAACTGCGAGCCGCCATCGCCGCCTTGCCGTCACTTCCGCGAGGAATCCTGTGGTTGCGCGCAGCACGTCCACGTGGAAAGAAAATAAACAGACGTGAACGAGCAAGAGCAAGCAGGATGAAAGCCTGTTAAAATTAACCAGTTTTTTGGGTCTTTCTGTAATTTTTTCAGCAACTATTTGAGTAATTGTGGTGCAGTTTAACACAAAAATGATTTCTGGTAAGACATTTGTGTGTGTATACATAGTTTTGCTTTCATTTTGGCAGTGGCTTGTTGGTGTCAATAAAACTCAAGTATTCCAGTAGTTGTAATTGTAAAACAATACAACAAATTAACTGGGCGTGGCTACTTTTTATAGGCACAATATTATATTTGGAAGGGACAGCTTTTACAGCTGTCAGTAGACACGTGGGCATGCCTATGGCCAGTTGGTAAAAGTTACTCTACACCTAATGAATTACTTCAGACTATTAGGAAACTAATAAACAACCCCCTCTGACACTGCCATGCAAATAGCACTAATGATTTAGTGATTATATTATATTATATCTTATAATTCGTTTGACTGGAAACTAATGATCATTTGGTGCAAACAGACCTGGGGCATTCATTTAGATCTCTGTTGAAGGAATCAAAATTTGTCAACATCATTTACAGTAAAATTACAGATTACAGTAAACTCTAATTATATAAATTAATCTCATAAAAATTACTTCCAACCATGGTATGATCTGAATTTTCTTTAGAGTAATTATGTTTGATGATGAGACAATATCTACTTGTGACCCTCATCATATTTTATTGCCATGACGTGGACAGTTGTGAGCAGTATTTTTCCCTCTGATTGTTTAATTTGTACTGTAGGATTTTTAGAGGCTCCGGAAAAGGAAAAAACACCCAGCATTTTACAAGAAATGAGCAAAACTTAGTGAAGAAAGAAAAAAATAAAAGTATTTTGTATAACGGAATGCACTTTTTTCTTAATCACTTTATAATATTGTGTCCCTGCTCATATCTATTTTGTCCCGACCCCCATATTAGGAACCACTGCAAAAAATCATTGTGTAAAGTCAGTTGGATTATGCATTAGCTTGGATATGAGATTGTTTAGTACATTTACAACATTACATTTTAGGAAAAAGCAAGGTGTGGTATTAACCGTTAAAAAGCATAGTTTTATTCAACAACAAAAAAACATTTTGAAAAATGTAAGGCGATCAATATTTGAAAACACTCTTGGATAGAACCATTTTATAAAACATAATACAGATTTCTTACAGAAATATTGTACATTATTTTATATCTATAAAACTGCATGAGATTGCAGCAAGTCTTTGAATCTCCACTACTGAAACCGACTCTGTGTCTTGACTAGCAAGGACATGAAACATGGATCCTCTGTTGCCGAACCCTACACATCAAGATCATCATCAGGGTCCTCCTGGTCATAGTCATCATTGGCATCAGGCTCATACAAAATTCGTCCTGAACCTGGGCCCGAGTGGAGCAGAGCCGTTTTCCTGTAAGACAAAAAGGGGACAGCGTTTTTAAGTTGTTTACAAAAAATTAACAAAACGTACGGGACGTAATCACTGAAATAAAAGTGTTTCTCACTTCTCTTTGCTGAACACAAAGGGAAGTGCAAGTTTCTCTTTGGCCTCACGCTCTGTATCAGATAGTCGAAGGTTGAAGGTCAAGTTGGCTGTTGGGTCCGTCTATAGAAACACAAAAAGAGTACTATTCAGTCCTGCTATATCTGAGCCCTAAATGTATTCTATCGATCTGCATATGGTTGGATTCAGGTATTAAACATGCGTCATATCACACCTCCTGTTCCTTAGGGTCGGCCTGTTTGTGTCCAAGTTGGCTGGGCTTGCCCTGTACTATCACTGTAAAATCATCTTTGATGCTGAAAATCTCTTCCTAAGGACAAAAAAACTAAATTATCAAAACGATTTAACAGCGAAGGTATACAAAATAGTCATCCCAAAGGAAACACTGCTTACGTCTTGCATAACTTTCCCCGATTTTGAGCGCTTTGTTATCTTTGCCACAGCTTTGTCTCCCTTCACCACAGGTACTACAGTGATGACTGAAGTAGCCAAGTGGCATACACTTCCCACAGTACCACTCTGATGCATATCTGCATGGAGCAGACCAATAATAGCTCTGACAGCTCCCCCTAATGAAAACACAGAAAAAGACCCTTAGTCTGCATGGTCTTAAAGTATCACTTTAAGCCAAGAAAGTCTATTTCACAATATGATGGTGCACTTATTTTAATAATCAATATGATTGTCATTGATTTCTCTTAAAAGATAAAAGCTTTGCAATGACTCTTACAGCCTTGATGTCATACCTTCCTTCATTAAATACTACTACAAAAACTTTCTGACATCACGCTGACACACATTAAGATGATTTATAACCTTTTCTAAGTTGCTGAAGAGTCTTGCAGACATCAGGAGGGCTGAGGTGTCTCAAAATCCATGAGAGAGAGTCGATCACTAATGTAGCTGGTTTTGGGTGTGATGTTTGCTTGACCAGACGTGTAAGTTCCTCCAAACAGAACTGGTGAACCGTGAAAGCTGGGTGATCAGTCCAGCCAAGTGGGTCTGTATAAGCATTGTGAAAGTGTAGCCTGAAGTGACAAAAACAAATTATTGAAAGTTTGGTTATAGGTTACATAAACTGCCTAAAAAGGGCTGCAGCAAACAATTATTTTCATTATCGAGTAATCTATTGGTTGCGTTCACTATATATATATATATACACACACTTATTTTTACAGTCTGTGGGTGCACCTAATATATATGAAGAAAAGCAACACATGTTCACATGACTTGAATGACTAATATGAAAGGTTGGTAGGTGGTTCCAAAGTAAGTGGCTATTAATTTTCTGATGGACTAATTATTTCAGCACTAATCTTATTTACCTCTGAATAGGTGATCCTTTCAGTCCATCTTTTAGCTCTTCCTCACTGACCTCAAAGCCAAGCACATGGACAGCTTCCTCCCTAAATTCATAACAAAGGTCAAGGTAGGTTTTTATAAAAACATTTTTTTGTTTTAGCAAACTTGAAACATTACAAATATATGGTACATACAGTACATAACCAAACTGTCACCATACGCATGTATTTAAATACCTGTCCAATGCAGAATTGATGAAACTTTTCAGGAGGTGTCGACCAGAATAACTAGCAGAATCTAACAATGCAAGGAAAAATGACATGACTTTACTGTATGCTATTGCTTCGGTTCACATTGTTACGTTATTTATTTATCGCAATTTAGACTTAAATTCTACAACATTCAAAGCATTTAACGTTACCTTGTATTATGAGAAACCCTCCAGCATCAGTGCCTTGCAATAATTCAGGCAACATTGTACTAGGTTAAGTTAGTTAACTATATAAGAAAATTGTAGAAGGTCCAGGTAGCTTCAGCTAGTTAGCATGCCATTGATTTACCATCTATTTAAACGTGAATATCATGATAAAGAATCGGAGAAGTCAGTAATTTAATAGCAGAAGAACAAGATCTGTCAAAATTCAGAATGACGAGCGCCTGAAGTCGCAGAAACTTATATTTCACTGAAATAAAGCTTTCGCTGTCCAAACTAATTCCAACATGTTTCGCTAGCTAGATAGCATGTTTAGTGTACATATTCAAAAACGTCATATCCCAGAGTTCCCCTTACTTTAATATCGATAATTTATGGGAAATGTAGTTCAGCATTTTACAACCCGTGTCTGTGTCGGATTTAATGACTGCCCAATAACCTACGTTACCCAGAATTCCCCACGGGAAACACTGCGCTGGCAGCCTCAAGAGGTTTCTGCCGCGCACGGAGAAGATCGTGCGGAATAAAGTCAAAACTCCAGTCGTTTGTGTGCTTACTACGAAGAAACGACAAAACTTAATCGTAGAAGTTTACATTACGGACCTACATTAACTAGCAATAGCGTTCATCTAAGGAGTTTTGCCATATTTTAATACCGAGGGTAATAAATGCAGTAACGAAGAAAAGGAGCTTTAAGTGCAGCACGTTAAGCGACAGAGGAATTAGTATTTTGTCAGGCTAATAACGTTAACGTTAGTATAGCGACAGTTCATTGTGGTACGTTAACGTTAGCTGTTGTAACAGATCCCCAGGGAGGGGATATTACAACTTCGACCCACAGTGGAGTGTTTTGAGGAAGAGTCTACTCGATCGTCCGCGCCCTTGGCTTGCTGCTGCTAAAGTTCCCCGGCGTTAAGGTGCAGCCACGCCGGGGGAAGGCACAGCGCGACGGCCGCTACTCTCCGGCTAGCTCGCCTGCTGCTTCTGATTCTTGGATCGGGGCCTTGTCGGTGAGGCGACAATGCTTGACATAATGTCTGAGCACCAAGGTATGTTTTAACAGTGTCAGCGGCGAACCATTAAACACACTGTTACTGTGTGATGTTAATCTGTTTACTGTTGAAATCTGTCGTATTTTGCGGACATTAAGATAGCTAAGTTATGTCTACGTTACCGTTAATGTTACGTGTGGTTGCGTATGCTGTATTAATAACACCACTTGCTCTTGACCAACTTGTGTTTTGTCAACATGCCATGAAAGTTGTGTTAAAGTGGAAATCTCTTTTATGTTACGATTACTGTAACGGTAGCTAACCTAATGTCAACGTTAGGTTAGCTAACGTTATGCATTGCACAGTTAAGTTAACGTTAGCTTGCAGGTTAACGCGCCGATCCATCTAACGTTAGCTAGTTTATAGCTGGATAGCTAACGCTACCCAACCACCTCACAGAAAACACTCTCTACCTTGTCAGATTTAAGTTAAATTAGATTACTTGTCAGATGTTTTTTTTTGCATTAGTTCAAACAAATAAAACCTTTGCCAACATCAAGCTAACATGGCTAATACGCCTCCCACTTCCATTTCAAGAAAGCCAGCGTGATTAGCTAGCTAGCGGACCTAGTAACATTAGCTGATTGTTAGCATAAGTTAACTCGAAATTATCCGTCAGCAATGTCGAGTTTAAATGCAGCTCGTTAACGTTATATATAACGTTATATCGGGCATCAAGGAGCTCGCACTATCACTAACCACTGCGCATATATTATATATAACGTTACAGTGAACTTTTGTACATCCCCCGATTAATATTTTTGCTCACCCTACACTTGTACAGCCCTATTTTCCTTTCTAAAACAGTTTTATTGTACACATTTGTTATAGTGTCTTTTACTTAGGTTTATTTCAATATTTCTATTCTATATTTATGTTCTTGATTGTTGCAGTACATTGCTTTAACGTTATTGTTTATTCCCGTTTCATATGTTTATTGTATGCACCAAACACCCAAAGGCAAATTCCATGCAGGGGAAAACTTAGTTTGGCAATTAATCTAATTTATAATCACGGTCTGATTCTGACAAGTCGAAACCCTGTTTGCAGTTATCGCTGTAAACGGCACAGCGTGTTGTTAGCTTCTCCTCTAAATGTCAGCTAACGTTAGCAGCTAACGACAATACGAAATGACAAGTTTAAAGATTGGCAACCAGCATTCTCGTTGTCTTGCTTTAGCGTTGATATTAAATCGATGAACAGCTATCCATGGCTGATGCCGAAATATCCACACTTAATATAAAGTTCAGATGGTCATCAAGTGACACCGGTTGCGGTTGTTGGCAGACCCAGTCAACTAGCGTTATCACCCGATGACTGACTGGCCTGCTTATTTTCTGCTTAAACGGTTATCCGTAAACTCTCGGTCAATTTAACGTACCTAAACAAACACGGCGCTTAAATAAGCTAAACATGATCATTACTAATAACCCTGATTAAGTTATTGAGCCGTGTTAGCAAGCTAATGCTAGTGTTAGTGCACATGTGTCTCATCATACCCCTATGCAACCGAGTGCTTGGTATACTATATGCTACTGTGAAAATAAGCCCGTCAAGACTGGTTCACTTATGACTTATAGAATTGTTTGTTTTTCTTCTCTACTAGATTCACTTTTGACGTGCAAAACGGAACCTTTGGTGAGTACTTTGCAATGTTACTTTGAATACTCTGAGTAGTTCATTGAGTAGCTTTTTATTGATGGAACATTTTTATATTAGCTTCATTTTCTTTAACAAAGGCATGTGCTTTCTGCAGCCCCCGGAGAGGAAAAAGAGGACTGTTGAGGACTTCAACAAGTTCTGCAGCTTTGTCCTGGCGTATGCTGGTTACATCCCCAGTCCAAAAGAGGTGAGCTGCTATGAATGTCACTGTGGATATTAGAAATTACTGTTATTGCCTGGTTGCTCAGGTTGCGAGGAAATATCAAAATGCTTTTTCTTGTTGTCCTTTAGGAAAATTCATGGTCTCCAACATCATCCAGCTCTGCACACAGTTCAGGGTTGTCGGCAGATGGAGGTGGTGGAGGCAGCAGCTCCACCGGCAATACATGGGCTGATGGAAGTTCCGACATTCATACCATCCATACGTTTGTTCGTAAAGCTCGAGCAAATAAGGGCAAAAACATTCGCCGCATGCACTCTGATAGCACTCTGCTGGACAAGATGCGCCTTAAAGACTCCCTGTATGAGGGCCAGGCCAGCACTAAGGCCGAGCGCAAGAAAGACAAAAAACTGAAAAAGCTGTCATTGGGCTCTGCCATGACGGCAGCAGATAGTGGCAGTAGTGAAGGCGAGAAAAGAGCCCGCATTAAACGCAGCAAAAACTCAAAACAGCCAAAGCCTAAGAAGCTCAAAAGTTCAGCTGCTCAAAGTGAGACAGACTCTGAGGCACGGCATACACATACAGAGGTACGACCTGCCAGAGATGAGCTGACGGAGCACGGGGGCTCCACCCCAAGCATGCAGGGTCTGGGGAAGATGCAGCCAGACGAGTCCATCAGGGAAGCAGAGATGAGCTCCAGTGAGGGTGAGACCTGGATCGCTGATGAAGACATTATGGTGGAGTCAGGTATGACAGTATGCTTTTGCCATTTAAAATAACTTAAATGTATTAAGATGATCATCTTTGGCTGCATCCAATGAACCAATGTTTAATTACAAACGTAACTTGTTTTTTGTCCAATTCTTAATATTGACTAGTTTTTACAATGCTATAGTATTCTACATCTCTGTTCTTTTTTTTTTTTTATCAACACAGGGGATGATTCATGGGACTTGATCACTTGTTACTGTGGGAAGCCATTCGCAGGACGGCCAATGATTGAGTGCAACCAGTGCGGCATATGGGTGCACTTGTCGTGTGCAAAGATCAAGAAGTCCAATGTTCCAGACATCTTTTACTGCCACAAGTGCAGGGACTTGCGGCGGTCTGGACACAAAAAAGACCCCTAGGCATGAAGAGGATGGGAGGGACAAGGAGCACCCACCCTTTTTTTTGCTGTCCTCTTGACACTTGTTTTCTTTGATGCCTACAGCCAAAACAGCCTAAACTATCACCTGGATGGCAACTGTATTGTCAGTTTGTAGGATTTCTTTTGACAATCACAACCATTCTTATTTATCCCTCACGGCTTATTTTTTTATTTTTCTTTGGCTTCTGTGAAGAACTGGACAGAAAGCAACGGTGACAGTGGAGAATCATTTATTTGTTACTAACAATTCATTAATTGGCTTTATTGTTGTATACTGTGCTGCTGATTTGCACATAAACTTTCACACTTATTCACATATTCACCGAAGGTGCATTTAGACTTGTAAATTATTTCTTGAGGATATCGACAAATCAGTGAAAATTCCTTTAGTATCTCAAGGAGTATCATTTTCAGTTTGATAGCCTATTCCTCTCAACTTCAATCAATGCAAGTTTATTTTAAACCTAATAGCATGACGGATGAAAAACGTCACCCGTTATTTGTTTAGAAGTATGTCGTAATGCTAGATGAGCAGCTCGTTTTTATTTTGGAGTTTGCATTTTTGTTTTGGTTGTCAGTGATGACCACTGAACTTTAAAATGTAGAGATCTCACTCGAGAATAAGTTATCTTTAAATTCACAGAATCCGTCAACATTTATCATTTTGCTTTGGCAAATGCATCTAAATTGCTACATTTCAAATTGCACACGGACAATTCTTTCAGCAGTGCACTTTTTAAAATGTAAAACCAAATACCATTCCACTTCATATATGGGTGGTATTTGGGCTATGATGAGCTACGGCTGAAATCTGTACTTGGCACGTAGCTGTGTACATTCACGATTGAGCGCTTAATGTTTCTCCCTGTCTGGCTTGTTAATCAATGATAGCCATTTACCATGAACAACATAACATCAAAAGCTGTTCGATTTTGATGTTTTTGTTTCATGTGTGGTTTTAGTTTTTCACGTTTAAAAACTCATCTAAATGAGGGCGTAATGTTGCTGTAAGACGAATGGTTTGGCAGTGCTTTACAATATCAAAGTGGCTCCGAGGCACGTTTAAGAGTGGTTGTAAAATATTTGCTTTTCTGTTTCATGTAATTGTTTATTTCTTAGCTTTCTGAGAAGTGGGATTAGAGATGGACAGAAGATTGTCTCACATCGAGAACAAAGTTGTAGTGTACAGAAAATAAGTTGACGCTGCGTAGGTTGTGGCGTTTGTTTATGTTGTTTGGTTTTACCATGTGCTTTTTCTTTTGTTGGTGGGAGAGTCTTGGTAAGTCTCCAGTAGCAGTTGCACTCTCTCTACAACTTCAATTCTGTGTACATATCCTTGTTCTTTGACAACTGTACATATGTGAAAGTGAAGAGAGAAAATACCCAAGCAAAATCTATATTTTCTGCAGTCTATTGTTTTCTTTAATTGTAGCTTGAAAAATAAAAGTCCTTGGGAACATAATGGTGGTATTTTGAATCATTTGTATTTAAAGGACACATTAAAAAAACACATTTGAAACTGTTATTTTTGTAACATTTAATTTAATTGTTTGCACCATAGACTGTATATAAAACTGGTTTGCACACAGCAGTGTTTGTCATGTTTGCGTCTTCTACCACTAGAGGGAGTGGGTGTACAGGCATCTCACTTGTTAGTATGGCAGTGAGTTAAATAATAAGGAATAAATATCATGGAATATATCGTACAAAGTTCACACATGGATTGTCACTGACAAAAAATATGAGGAGCTTAATTGTTGGAGTTGCTCTTTAATCCTTGTATTCTTCCCAGTTGATGTCTGGTTCATCCTGTAACACAAATGCTCAGTTTTTCACCTACCAAAAGCACTGTCCTAAGGATTTATTATCTATGCTATAAATCATTGTTACACTCTACACAAAAGCAAACTTGTCATAGAAAATGTGGGCAAGTCAAGGTGAAATTATGTTAATGCAAATGATGTAAGTTATTTAAGAAATCTACTATTGAAATTGTAACATTTAACCACTGATATAGGTTGATAGTGCTCATAACTTTATATTTATACACATTGTTGTCTATTTCTCTCAGTATAGCCTCTAACATAGCTTTATGAGCAGTTTTCCCATAGCGTTTTTCTCTTGTAACTCACCTTTCGGTTTCGGAAACTGGACATTTGAAAGCTGCCGATGGAGTCCAGAGGAGCAACCTTCCTCCTGTAGACACAGCAGTCAAAAAATCACTACATTTCTGTTATGAACGGTGACTGACAATGAACAGCTTATACTTTCTTTCTTAATATACATTCACCCTGTACCACACATTCCAAAAAACAACTTTAAACTTTACATTTCTTTTATTTAAAAGACTAAAGATCCACAAAACAACAGCCAAACCATCTTAAAGTTAGACAGCTTTGTTTACATATCAACTGAATACTGAAAAAAAATATAATTACAGGAAAAACATAGTTTAGAAATGTCTACTATTTGTCACTTTAGATGAAATAAATAATTTCTCATTCTACCCCACTGATTTAGACAATGGTTGACATAAAATAAGTTATTTAAATTTCTTATGTTGTGAGTTATTTACATTTTCAATTATCCTGGTTTGTTCATTAGACACAAGTCACATGTTGCAAAGCTTTATTTCTGCATTAACTTCATTATGTGTGACAAAACACAAGTTTAAATCCATTAAAACAATGATAGTTGGTTTCTCTCCTTTTCTCCTCACCTCTTTTCATTGGCTTTACGGTGGTACTGGTTCTGGTTCTGGTTCTGGCGTTGGAGAGAAAAGTGCTCTGTTGGGGCGAGGAAAGTCTCTGAATGAGTGGGGCGGCCGTTCACATCCCTGTCCATCTCCCCAGCGTCACCCACCGAGAGGTCTCCCGGGTCTAAGCGCTCAGACAGGTGGGGGAAGAGCTCTTGGTCCAGCCAGTTGACTTCCTGAGGACAACAATTAGATTATAAAAAGACAAATACATTGCATAGTATTACATATGGCAGGTATTTGAGACAATTATGTTGTGTGTATAAAGGCTTACCCTTTTGTTTTTGAATCTGCTTGGCAATACAGCAGCAGGCGTCACCTCCGGCAACATGTAAAGAGCCAGGAAAGGTAGCACACACCTGGAGCAAAGCATCTGAACAGAGTATCCAGAGTCAGTAACAGTCAACACACAAGCAAGTAAACATTAAAAGAGGCAACATGCTCACCTTAAGTCTTCTGTTTTCTCTGTGGAGTTTCGTCCTCAAAGCTGATGATGGTTGCAGCTCTGCGTCTTCTGAGCTGTTGACCAGTGTGGAGGGTATTTGTAGCCGTGCATCTAGGGTGGGTTTATATTATGGGACTGGCATCAGTGGCTGTTTAGGCTAAGTGAGCGAGTGTGTGTGTGTGTGTGTGTGTGTGTGTGTGTGTGTGTGTGTGTGTGTGTGTGTGCGTGCGTGTGTGACTATGTGACTTCAGACATGCCAATTACATTTGCCGCCTTGTAGCCTGGCATTGTCATTAGTGTCAAACCTCTAAAGCCACTCTTTTTTTAAGAGATTTTAAGTGCTGACAACATGCCTTGACACACACACACACACACACACACACACAAACACACACACACACACACACACACACACACACACACACACACATACACACCGTCCCACCCCCACTCCCTCTTCCATGTTCCTTACAGCCGCTATGAGGGAAGATGGGAGCAAGATAAGGTCATTGTTGAGGATGTTGTAGCTTTCTGTTTACAGGTTTGCCTTGGAGTGATACATTACTCTCAGGCTGGTTTCGGCTGGTTTGCTCGCATCTACATTCAAGTTTAGTTGTTGTTTTTACTCCATGGACACGTCATTGATATCCTATCATATAAGTTATAGTCAAACTAAAAAACTTGTCTTGACAAATTAACTTGATTAAATACAATTCCATTACAAATCTATACACAATGATATTTATCAATTGCCCAACTCTATCTGTCATTTTGATGGCAATAAGTTTGTTGTACAAACCCCAATTCCAATGAAGTTGGGAGTTGTGTAAAATGAAAATAAACAGAATACAATGATTTGCAAATCCTTTCCAACCTACATTCAATTGAATACACTACAAAGACAAGATATTTAATGTTCAAACTGATAAACTTTGTTTTTTTGCAAATATCATTTGGAATTTGATGCCTGCAACACCTTCCAAAAAAGCTGGGACAGGGGCAACAAAAGACGAGTCCACATTTCAATTTGTTTTTGGAAATCATGGACGTCATGTCCTCCGGGCCAAAGAGGGAAAGGACCATCCAGATTGTTATCAGCGCAAAGTTTAAAAGCCAGCATCTGTAATGGTATGGGGGTGTGTTAGTGCCCATGGCATGGGTAAATTGCACATCTGTGAAGGCACCATTAATGCTGAATTACTAAAACATACAGGTTTTGGAGCAACATATGCTGCCATCCAAGCAACGTCTTTTTCAGGGACGTCCCTGCTAATTTCAGCAAGAACATGCCAAGCCACATTCTGCACGTGTTACAACCGCGTGGCTTCGTAGTAAAAGAGTGCAGGTACTAGACTGGCCTGCCTGCAGTTCAGTTCAGTTCAGACCTGTCTCCCATTGAAAATGTGGGGCGCATTATGAAATATAAAATACGACAACGGAGACACCGGACTGTTGAGCAACTGAAGTCGTAGCAAGAATGGGAAATTACTGGAATTGTTGGGTCTTGTAAATTATGGGTCCAGACCTATTCTGTCTGTAAAGTGTCTCGAGATAACTCTTGTTATGATTTGATACTATAAATAAAATTGAATTGAAAGAATTCCACATCAGTTTGAACATTAAATATCTTGTCTTTGTAGTGTATTCAATTGAATATAGGTTGAAAATGATTTGCAAATCATTGTATTCTGTTTTTATTTACATTTTACACAACGTCCCAACTTCACTGGAATTGGGGTTTTTATTGTGTTTTTAAACGGACGCCTTGCCCCATATAGAAAACATTAAGTCCTTCTTATTAAATTATCAATGTAATAGTTACTCTGTAATCTCGAAGAAATGCTTTTTTTGATTAACTAATTCATCTATAAAATATCCAAAGTAATGGCAAATGCCATCGAAAAATATTAGAGCTGAAAGTGACATACTTAAACTACTTAACATCCACCAAAACCATGAAAGCAAGTAACTATTTGCCATTAATACTTAATAAATTACATAAATGATAAACTTTGCTGTTAATTGACAGTTAAAATTGAAGTAAATTAACTGATCAGCTCATCCAATACTCACATCTGCATTAATTCAATGTTTTTGAGTTTAAAAGAGAAGCACAGAGACAGAGAGATCAGAGATAGTATCAGGACCCCAGTGTGTGTGGTAATCTGGAAAACTTGATCACTCTGCTTCGCCTGACTTCACCAGCAGATTGCCACCCAATCCAGACCACACACTACTCTCTCCGCCCGCCTGCATGCTGCCTCTGTCTCCAGAAAACAAAACAGAGAGGAGACAGTGTAGCAGGGATGGATGGAGAGATTGGCGGATTGGAGGACGGGGCGGGGGTCCGCTCTGAGTGTATGCGCATTCAGACACGTTTTCATTTTTCCTCTTTTCCCGCCCTGTCCTAATTATTTCTATTCTGAGACACTGAGGCCCACCAAACATAGAGCTAGTGCTGATAGATCAGGCGTGTATAAATAAACTAAGGCAAGGCTGGCAGCATGTCAGCAGGGGCAGAGGCCAGATAGGCTGCACTGATTACCTTCATTATCAGGGACGGGCCTCATTAGGAGCCTCTGGCTGGGTGTGTGACTGTGTGTGTGTGTGTGTGTGTGTGTGTGTGTGTGTGTGTGTTGTATTATTGCAATACAAGACCAAATGTTCTTCCAAAGATGTAAACTGATGGAAAAGCAATGGGGTTAGGTTAGTTTGGGGGTAGGATCGAATCTAGTCTGGGTAAGATAAAGGTTAAAGTTAAGTTGATTGGATGCCAGGACAACTTGGTACAAGTTCGCTCAAATTCATTTCAGGTATCTCATTAAAACTTTCTATGTATGTAAAATATACCGTATTTGATTGATCTCAAAAGTGTGCCATATCTCTACATAAACTGTGCTATTTCCAACATAGCATTACCTAAATAACTTCAAATATTCTTGACTATAGTTAAAAAAAGACTTGACATTTTGGGAAATACGCTTATTTGCTTTCTTGCCAAGAGTTAGATGAGAAGATTGAAAACACTCTCAAACATGAGAGTTGCATTTATTTTATTTTATAACTCAGCAAAAAAAGGAATAGGCAATGTTAAAACTATTCCTCTAACTGCATTTGACTACACTTTCTTAAGTTACAATTATTGTTTTTCATACATAATATACACATAATTTAAATATAACTTAAATTCAAGTATGCACAAAGCATATGGTTAAAAAATAAAAGGTAACCGTTAAAAGTACTTAAATACAAGTTAATAGTACTTAAGATTCAAGATTCAAAAAGATTTATTGTCTAATATGTTGCCATGTTAGAACATTTTCTTTTGATTGAAGGCAGAGTGTGTGTGATGTGTCAGTAGCATGAGTTTTGTATGTTTTTTATTGAGAATGAAGGATTTGTTGTATAATGACTTTTTAGCCACAGGCACTCTGAACCTTCTTCCTGATGGTAATAGCTCAAAGCTATGGTGGAGGGGGTGGGAGGCATCCTGGATGATGAAGTTGGATTTTCTTTCCACTGCTTGTAAAGATCAGATGGCTGTTTTTGTGGAATGCCTATGATCTTAACAGCTTGCCTGGCTATCCTAGCTAGCTTTCTCTTGCATTTGTTTGGTAGGCAGCTGTACCAAGATGTGATGTTGAAAGCGATGACAGACTCTGTCAGTGACTGGTATACTCTGGATAGAATGTCCTGTCTCACTTCAAATCCTTTAAGTCTTCTGAGAAGACACATGCGCTGTTAGGCCTTTTTGTAAATTGTGTCAACATGCAGGGTGAAGGTGTGACGGTGGTCAATCAAAGTGCCAAGGTACTTGAAACTTTCAACCTGTTCCACTACTTGCCCTTCCAGTCTCAATGGTGTGGATAGTGGATGAGGAGTATCAAGCAGTCGGCCCCTATGGCAACACAGTTCCTTGGTCTTGGTGATGTTAAGCTCTTATGCTCTTAGCTTCTTATGTGTGGTGAAAGTTTATTTAGGGTTACTACTTTCAGTCACAGTTAAGGTTTGGAAATGAATATAGTCGTATATATATATATATATATATATAAGTATATAAGTCTTCATGAGTATATGAAAGAAAGTGGGCTTCATCCACCTATATTTGTCTGTTTGCACGGACAGGATTTACTGATTTATGGCTGTGTGTGTTCTCTCTCTCTCTCTCTCTCTCTCTCTGTGTGTGTGTGTGTGTGTGTGTGTGTGTGTGTGTGTGCTGAATCTCATACCCCGCCCCAGTCCAGTGCCCTATAAGTAGCAGGCATTGTAGCAGTTGCCAAATATAGACTAGACAAGGACTGCTCCCTCCACAAATGTGAGCAACCTTAGAAATTATGATAAATAAACTAAACATTTGTCAGAGTAAATTTGTCCAGAAATGTAATGTCAATTCAGCCATAAAGTTTGTGTTGTTCACAGAAACACTGACAGACAGAATGTAGAGGCTGTGCAGTAAAAGAAATAACTGTACTACCGGTTGATAACTGTATGGCTAACATTACTAGCTAATGTTACCCTTCCACACATTTCACATCACATTTAAAAATAAATCTGTGCATGTTTAATGTCATTTTAAATTTAATTTGGTTGCATTCGTTTAGTCAATGCTCTTAGTTTAGAGTATATGTTATATGGTTTAATTCAGTTTAGTTTACAATCATAGACTGTATATACAATGGAAAAAGGAAACATGGCGGGATATCAGTTTTAGCCTTTTTGGCTAGTTAAATTCAGTTTAGTTGTCAAACGTTATAATGTTAGCTAATTTGTTTAATTAAGATGAGTTTATTTTAGCTTGGTTAACATGGTTTTAATTTATGTTTAGATTAATGTAGTATAGTTTCAATTTCATTTAGTTGGAGTCAGCAGTGGAAAGTAACTACATTTAAGTAACTTTAAGTAGCCTAAATAGGCTACAACAAACGACTACTACTACTACTACTACTACTACTATTAGCCTACCTTACAGTTTTCAGGTAGGCACTCACCCGTTTCACGCATGCACAACCTACACCACTGATTTCTACATCTCATTCTGTATATAGTTATTTTTTGTCTAATTTGGTTAAAATTGGTTTAATAAAATATTGTTTAAATATTTAACATGGTGTTGTCTCCTTCTTTGTTATGACCACCTGAGCCAGGTCACGAAAGTTGAATGTCCTGACCATAGTGACAGATGTGCCTGTCAATACTGAGGTATTGGCTCCCTCTGGTGGTCCTCTCTGCTGTTGCTGCATGTACTAAAATAATATGTTTTTTTGGCGCAAGTCCTCGTATGTGACAGCCAACATGATACTAGAACAAATAGAAACAATATATTTTACAAATAGTTTCCAGTTTCCGCCAACCGGATGATACATAGCTTACTCCTTGTGTTCTCACACGGAACCCTTAATAAAGGTCGTATGACTCTGAAAGGGGAGGAGGATATGAGTAAGTATTGACGACAGGGAGGAGTGACAGAAACAACGCAGCGACGAGAAACAGGTTAGGTAGAAGACGATAAAAAACGCCTACTTGGCTCCATGCATGAGCCTTTTTCCTTTTCTTCAATAAATTAGTTTTCAATGTAATTTTTCTAGCTGGGACCGAGAAGATATCTGCTGTCAGAGAGGTGAGTTTTTTGCGTCATTTTCGGTTTTCTTTCCCCTTGTATGGCAAGGATTAGAGGGGTCTTATCAGGATTTACCAGACACCGTGTAGGCTACATAAGGCATAGATATAGCCACCATATATGTTATACTGCGAACATTTGTAAAGGAGGCTTTTAGAAAAATGTATTCCTGATCAGTTTGACGGATTTGTAGCTGTGTTTCAACTTTGTTTTTATCCGGAAATATTGCTTTATCTAGCAACAGTGGATCAGTGGAAAATTCATAGCCAGCCCTGCTTATGCTAAAACATGTTGGTTAGCCTACATCCACATACTACACCATTGTGGTGTGGTGACCAACAACACACATGATTATAGGATAATAGAAGTCACTCCACATATGTGATTGAGGCTAAATGTTGTTGGACTCTTTTTGTCATCGTCACTTTCTGTTTCTGTGCTACCCCCTTCCCTTTTATCACACCCTCTGTCCCTTTCATTCCTCCAGTTTCCCATAGAGACCCTGGGAGTGGAGCCAGAAGTGTGACTTCCTTTCACTCCGTGCCCAGAAAGGTTTCATCCAGCCCCTCGCCATGTCTGCTCCTGGTAAGTGGCTGACAACTAGGAAAGTGGAAAAACAACTAGATGATTTCCATCCTTAGTTTGACTATTACACAGAAAACGAGAAGAATTAGGAGCTTTGATGGTGATTTGTTTAATACATTTGCTTTAACACTTCCTTAACGGTTTCCTCTATTATTTTGTTGCCATTGTTGAAATGATAAGGCTCTTGCATCTCAAAGTTTCCATTAGACATTCCTGTTGACTGAGCATCACTGTGAAGTGACATGCTCTCCTTAAGAAATGCTGTCCTCCCCAAGGTGGTGAAATCTGACAGAAATGCTTGCATTATCTTTAAGGGGAAACACATTTCGCCCGTTGGTACAGCCTCCCTCTGGATGGAAAAAACAGTTTAAGAGGTGAAAGGTACCATTGTGTGGGCAATGGCTGTGTGCGTGAGGGCTGCCTTCCTGCGATTTCACTGCTTTAAAATTTGGGTTTGTTTCCTGCAAGTAGAAAAAGGAATGTGGAAAGAGGTGGGGCAACAACAAGCCTCAAAGTTCACCGACAACGTTACTCGGGCCCCCCTTTTGGTTTCAGGTGCTTGATAGAAAGTATTTCTGACTGTAATCCATGTTTTGTTTTGAGATTTAACCGCATCAGTTGAGCTTTAAAACTCTATTCCAGCTAGTGGTGGATGGACTGTCCTGCCATGCCATCAAAAACCAGTTTGGTCAGTTATGAAACACAGATCCTCTATGACTCAACACTAGTGACACTGTGACAACACTATGACATTTTATTACAAGTAAACTCAATAAGCTTTACATTTAAGTGCATACTGCGACTCGGTATTTAATTTACAATAATATAAAACAGAGAAGCAGAAGATTCTCACATTTGAGAAGCTGGAACCAGAGAATGTTTTGCACTTTTGCCTGAAAAATCTTTTCAGTTTTACGCTATAGTTACATATGAGGATAAACATCACAAGAATGATCTTTCACATTTCGTTTTAAAGGACAAAAAATGCGTTTTGTCAGCCTAATAGTTAAAAGAAATGACTCAGCAACTTCATCAAGACATTTCAATCTGGAGAGACTTTCGTTGCAGATATGCAAAGATGTGTAATACATAAGCGTAATATGAAATGTACGGAGTCTTTGGGGATTAGGAAAAATATTTTAATTTGGGTAGAGAAGCCAGACATATTTCCCCTGATGGGGCCTAGACACTGGCGATGGTGGAGAAGGAACACAGAGACCGAACGAAGGAGCTGTCTGCCGGAAAGGGACTCAGGTTGCAGTGGTTGACGATGACCAGAGGTGGAAGGGGAGGAGGAGGGTTGCACGTTTGCCTGAAAAGACCGCTGATAGCAAGGAGAGAAGACATTTAAAGCAGGATGTCATGCTGTGATTGGATCATGAATTTCGTGGCCAATTGTGGTTGGTTTACTGAAAAGTGAATGCCTCTTAACAGCTGAATAGTTTTAGGAAGAGACCGTGGTGATTGAAGTTATTTAGAAGTCTTCCTGAAAGAATTTGCGCTGAGCTCCATAAGATGATTCGGCAAAGTGACCAATCCAGTGCATTATGTGGATGAACAATCTAAAATGAGAGGTAGGCTACCTTTTTGATAGGCTTGATCTGACTAGCAGAAAGAGAGAGGAAGGATTATTATTAGTGTGAAACTTGTGGAAATGTCCAAACTGCCCTCTCTGAGAGAAATTCTGTGGTGACGCTACTTTGCAGACATCTGTCAGTGATTAAACACATGACAGACAGCGCACCCACTTCCTTTATTGCCATTTAGCCTAAGCTATTTTCTTCACAATCAACATATTGTGATAAACTAAGTGTTAAGGACAGTGTATTGAGTGAGTAATTTGGCATTCTCTAATTGCTTTAAACTCTCTTGAACCAAACATAGTCTTCTATTAGCCTTTTTAAAAACATGTTTTGAAGATGCTTCTGTCATCAGCAGGTGTTGAAGTGCCGTTGCTGCTTAAACTTCAGAATGACAGGGGAAAGTCCTATCTTTTATTATGAAGCCAGACTTGCAGTTTAAACATAAACATACAAACAAGTAGAAACAAAGTTATGTTGTATGTCATGTTTAAATGAAGACTTTATTCATATGAGATGATATTAAGCATTCAGGCTGCTACTAAAACTGAAGTCCCTGCTGTAAATTGCCAGTTGAAAACCTTACTGTTTAGTGTAGTTTGCTCTGCTTAGATAAGAGCCTGAAGCTGTTGAATTCATGCCCGAATAAAGACCGTTGTCAAGTAACTGTACTGTTTAAAAGCCCCATTTAGTACTCACCATGAAAAGGTGATGAAAAACAAGAGAAAATCACCAGGGCTATTACTATATAGCATAGTCCGGTATTGGCTTATAATTAGCTCCCTTGTAAAAGTGCTTCCAATCTCCTCTGTGGTTCAGATAATAAGTAGCTTATTGGCTCTGCTGTCCCAGCAGGGAAAAGCAGGATGATCCACAGTAAACACACCCACACTCACTTAGGAGCACAGAGCAGCTGCGATCAGCCATACAAACACAGATCATGACTTCCTCCGTCTGTGTCACTGAGGCGCAACGATGAGCTGAATGTTTGTCTTTTGCAATATTACTTTTTTTTTTATCTTAATGAAAGGTAAGAAGTTGGCTGAACTTGGCTGAGACATCTGATCACAATTCCAGTTTTTCTTTTTTTTTTTTTTTCTTTCCTTTTTACCTAAATGTTTGTTGTTTTGTATTGTGTATTATAGATGTTTTAATTCCTTTTTATTGTTTAAGTTTTATTGTGAGTTATTTTTTTTATATTATATGTAAATTGTGGTTAATTTTACCCATTAAACATAATATTATGTGTAATGGTTAAATGAACTTGAGTCCTTCCAGTTTGAAAGCCATCTGGTTTTGTACTGTGAAGAACTCCTCTGTGTGTAGCTATTATAATCAATAGTCTTGTACAAATTCAGTCAAATAAAAGAATAAGCCTGTACAAGATGATGTTTGAACTAATATGATGTGATGACGTCTTTTTTTCAGGTTACCCAGGCTCTTACAGCCACTCACCCTACCCAATGCCTCAGCAAGGCGGCCAGTCCGTAGCCCCTTATCCAGTTCCTCAGGGGGGGTACGGAGACCCCAGTCAAGCCCCTCCACCAGGCTTCAACATGGGCTACAGTCCAGCCCAAGCTCCTATCATGTATCAGCCTGGTGCGGTCGGCCCAGGCCCAGTTCCAGTTCCAGGACCGGAGTATGGTGCCCCTCCGGGAGGGATTGCGCTGGCTCCAGCTGGGTCTCCAGCTGTGGTTCCTGTTGGTGTCCCACCAGGGCTCGAGTACCTCACACAGGTAGGATAGAGTAATCAAAGAAAGATCTGCATAGCCTGTGCAGTCAGTTGAGGCTTAGATGGATGATTTACGCACCACTCCTTCACTTCTGGATTTTGCTCCCTCTTTGTTTCCGATTGTGCAGCTGGCTGATAATGACAACTTCAGTTGACTCATAGAAATGAACAATAAAAAGCTACACTTGAGGTGTGTAGTGTAGCACCCAACAAAGCTACTGTCAGCAATTGGGTACCAGTCTAGAACATTGAAATGCATGAATTAAATTAAATTCCTAATTTTCCTATCTTTCACACGTTACGTGAAATAAAACGTGAAAATAGCCATAAAATGTAGACAAAGATTCACGCAACTACATTTTCTTCTGTTACTGTAATTGACTTACCATTAATGTACGTGTACTGCTTCGTTGATTGCACATCTCTACAGCTGAATTAAAATCCATTACAGAGTGAAAGTGTCTGCTTTGCCTCAGAAATTGGAGCCAATTACAGTGGATAGTCAGTGAGTGAAAAAAAGTAGTAATTTGGCTTTAGTTTGTGCATTTTTCCATTTAAAACAATGTAGTAAGACCACAGTCATCACAGCCTTTTAACTTGTAAAGGTCATATTCAACGTGGTTCTTTCTTAAAAACAGCAACTCAATAGGTTTTCTTTGTGCACATATGAGGATCAACATTTACTTTTATTCAAATAGAGTTCAAACAAATAACTCTTTCTATACTCCAGCATCGAGATATGGTTTTATGATATGTAGTAAGTTGCTTTGCATTGCAAAAAAGTGAAATAGTCCCCTTGTGTTTGCTGCTTTTCCGCTTGTTTCTAGAGGAATAAGACTTTCAGACATTCAGATGGATATATGTTGCAGTGATAAACTGTTCACTGTTCCCCCTTGTGGTTTTAGATTGACCAGATCCTGATCCATCAAAAAGTGGAACTCCTAGAAGGTAAGGCCTGTTACTTGTTCATCCAGTCATATCTGCACTCATCGCCACTTTGAAAGCAGCAAATAACCATCAGCAGTTTGTCAGTTTATGGTGCCCCGGCGACCTTTACACCTCTCATTAATCAAAATGGTAAAATGACATCTGTCCTGGGAATTCTTTACTTATCTACACTTTATTATTTACCGTTTCCACCCATTTTCCTTTCTCACATCCCAGCATTCATCGGGTTTGAGACCAACAACCAGTACGAGATAAAGAACAGTCTGGGCCAAAAGATCTACAAGGCCAAAGAGAAGAACGACTGCTGCACCAGGAACTGCTGCGGCTCGCTGCGCAGCTTCGACATGAAGATCAAGGACAACATGGACACGGAGGTCATCCGTCTCATACGGCCTTTCCGCTGCGTCTCCTGCTGGTGTCCCTGCTGCCTGCAAGAGGTCTGTGTGTGTGTGTGGGGGTCTCAAAAACAGTTTTTATAGCCTCATATTCTATTGATTTACCACACCAAGACTAATATTGTACCAATTCATTTCATTCAGCTCGCCCTGAGCACTCACTCTGCTTGTGGATAAACACCCTGATATTTGTGTCCTAATATTTGCCCTAAGTGTTCCAAGATAATATGTTCACTTATTAATATGTTAATATTTAACCATATTGATTGTCTGAAAAGTTTCTGATGGAGAAGAAGGAACTATCAACTTGCGAAAGCAGTTGATTTCATAGTTTAGCTTTACTGATTAGGACATAACAATAATACTCTTTTGGGAGGGGGGGGCTTTTAGAAATAAAGTTAACAGAGTGCTTCTCGAAAAAAGGAAATAGAAACAACCAAAGCAAAAAATTGAAGTGCTAAATTGGGATTTAGAACAACAATAAAGAGTATCCCCAGCCTTATCCTTTTTAAAGAGCTGTTTCTTGGTTTCATTTGTCCAGATTCTGAGATATCTGTCTCTGAGATTTCTTCTGCCACCTCAATACAGTGTGTATTACTGTTGATTGTTTATTGTGGTGCTGATAGCATTGGGAATTTTATTTTTTAAATGTGTTTCCAGAAACAATGTCCTGGTTACTCTGGATAATCAGTTTTAACACAAACTACTTTCTACTGAACAAATAGTCCCTATGAAAACTGTTGATGTGGTGTGTAAGGTCATTGTTTCTGCAAAGAGATGTTGTTGAAGTGGACATTTCAATATCTGGGCAAATAAATCCAAAACTATTTGCATATCTAGATACCAATCAAAGTACATAAGCAAAGCATCCCTTTAACAGTGGATTTTGAAATGGATTTGTGTGGTTTTTACTCCAGCCAAGCATTAAAACAGCATTAAAAATAATTCCACTGATAAAACCTTTTTGCTCCGATAAGCATAACAATCAGTAGTCTCATTGCTCTCAGTGGCTCATATTTAGAGGCTTGTCTTTCCTCCCTTCGCCTTGTTACTGTTGAGTTGCTGAGTGGCGTTCAGGCAGGGGTTTGTTGAGACTATGAATGGCCCTTTGTTTGTCCAAACTATCTCTCCTTGACTCCCCCGATCCTCTTCCATCCCTCCACCTCTTTAATCACATCGTTAGCAATCTGGCTACAGTACCATCCTATTGGCCCGAACCCAAGCTGCTACACTCTCACATACTGCCGTTCTGTTTACTGGCCAGACAGGAGCCATGTGAGATGTATTACCTTTGTTATGTGGTGCCACAATGGAGCAGTCAGAGGTTCACTTATCAATCCTGTTAACTAACCCCGTGGTTTTTATTTATAGCTGTCAGCGTCACAGGATGGGGACAGATTTTAAGCTCTCTGGGATGATTTTATAAAATTTAGTGGCATGTTAGTATGTGTATGTAATTTTGTATGTGACCAACAGATGGAGGTCCAGGCGCCGCCAGGCACCACCATAGGCTATGTCAAACAGGACTGGCACCCTTGCCTGCCAAAGTTTTCCATCCAGGGAGCCAACAAGGAGACCTTGATGAAACTGGAGGGGCCCTGCTTTGCCTGCAACTGCTGTGGGGATGTCAACTTTGAGGTGAGGTCAGATCGATGTGTTAGAAGAAGGTCAATACCACGCTCATATCTAGCCAGGCTTGCTGATTCCCCCTGTTTCCAGTCTTTATGCTAAGCTCAGCTTATCACCTGCTGGTTGTAGCTTCCTATTCATCCTACAGATATCAGAGTGTCTTCTCATCTAACTCTCGGCAAGAAAGTTAATGAGCGTAATTCCCAAAATGTCAAACTATTTCTTTAAGTGAACCATTCCAGTTCAAGTTTGGCATTTTGAAAACGCCTAAACATGATGACTTCACAGTATATTTGATAAAACGTCTTATAAACATTGCTGTACTTATTGCTCTGTAGCTGAAGAGCAAAGATGGTGACACGCCCATTGGTCGCATCAGCAAGCAGTGGACCGGCCTTTTGAAGGAAGTCTTCACAGACGCGGACAACTTTGGCATCCAGTTCCCGCTGGACCTGGACGTGAAGATGAAAGCTGTGCTCATGGGAGCCTGCTTCCTCATTGTAAGACCATATTTGAAGTATTGTATATGAATAACACCAATTTTATTTTTTGTATATTTGCTGCCCTGGTCTAATCGGGATAAATTAATTTCCTTCTGTGTTGCCACTTTGCAGGATTTCATGTTCTTCGAAAAGGTCGGGGACGCCAACCAGCGCAGCACGGTGTTTTCATAACAGAAGGGAAAACTACAGCATTAGAGCAAGTGCCAGATATGCATTCTCTGTTCATATACTTTGTTTTTTAAAATTCTGCCTTCACCAAATTCCAGCCAAAATGGCGTCAATCCCAGGATCATTTTATACAAACAGACCAAAATGAGCCGATAAACTCTTGATTCCAGATGACTGCCAAGGATTATTTTTGATATCTATCCAAACTCAGTTAGTGATACCTGCTGCCGTGTTACCAAGGTTTTTTTTACATTGCATGCAGTCTGTAGTTTTATCTATTTGAAGTGAATGAATGCACCACCATCTGAGATTTAATCCCTGCCAAAGAAAGTCACCATCACCCCCTCAATGTCGTTTTCAGTGCCCACAAATAGAAATAAGAGTGGATTTCAACCCAATTATATGCTTATCTATTATTAGCACACTCTTATAGGTCTAGTGTGAGTGCAATACTGGTGTGGATCTATGGGATCATCTTGTATTGTTAGCTGTGCGAGCAGCTAGCATATACTTTGTGTTTAGCATGAAAACAAGCTAAATTATGATGCCTAACATGGTAAAAAAAAAAAAATACCTGCGGAACATGTTAGCATTGTCAGCATGTTAGCATGCGGACATTTAGCTCAAAGCACTGCTGTACCTCAGTACAGCCTCAGAGCAGCTAATGTGGCTGTAGGCTTTTAATCTTATACTTCAACAAAAGATGTATATAGAACCTGAACATTAGTCATTTTTTAGCTTAAATAGGGAAGTGGTGGTTGGGTCAGCGAGAGGAGTTGTGAACACAGCAGTTGACACATGCTGAGGCTATTTACCAAAGTGCTCCTTCTTCTACCTCTCAGCAGCCTTTCTCTTCCTCGAAGCCCTCCGTCTTAAACCCTAGTACATTATCTAACAACCCTGTAGCATAGACTATAGTTCTTAAACCATAGTACATTATCTAACAACCCTGTAGCATAGACTATAGTGTAAATGCTCTCATGCCCCCTCTGTAGTTTATTGGTTGCCATGGAGACAGACATCACTGCCAAACCTCAGCCTCCAATTCCTCCAGATACCAGCGCCTTGAACATGTGCCAGGGTAATGATTTAGACGAGAAAGTGAGTGTAGGTTAAGGTTAAGAGGAGGAATAATTCAAGTAAAGGAATAGAAAGAAAATAAAAAGCAGAAGTTGAGGTTAGTAAACGTTAATCTGACTGAAAACCCTTGTCGGTGGTGGGTTTAAGGAAACACATGAACTTTCTGTATTTGTGTAGCAGAAAGAGACCTGAATGTAAAGTTGTCATGTGAAATTTAGTTTTTGTTTTAGCTTATATTGCTTTAGAATGAATAAATCAATGGCCTATTGCCTATAATGCAACATAACATGGGTGTGCCTCCTGTGAGGCTTGGTTGCCACTAGTGCTCTCAAATCCAGACCACAGCTCTCTTACGCTGTCAGTAACTACATGTGTCTTATATAAAGGCCAGGGTAATAAGTCCTTCCTTTGAGGCTTCCATTTTTTTTATTGATCTCACTACTTGATGTAAATAAGCTTGCATAGACTTGAGTTAAATAAATCAAACATTATGGCTGCTATTATTGTTGCCACAGTTATGTTGTATTCATTGCAGTGCAGATTTTTCAAATCAATCTGCACTTTTGTCGCACCACACGATAGTTAAATAACCGTAGTAAGACATAATAACATAACAATTGCATTAGTATGAACTTTAGTTAGCAGTAGTTTATTAAGCACTTTTAAACAAAACAACTCATTAATAACCTTATTTTTTTGTTATTTTCATTCATTGTCTTTCATGATTATAATTGTGCTTTGCCAACACATGTCGAACGTCATGCCAATAAAGCCTATTGAAATGAAAAATGTAAGTTGAATTGCTACCATCAGCCTCTGTGCAGTCTGACATCTGATAAGGAAAGAGGAAAGGAAAGTAGCCAAAGGATGTACAGTACATGTATTGCAAATGTTTATTCATTGTGTCAGTTTGATGTTTATCTGCAGAACTTGCTTTTGAAAAATTTGTTATATCTGCTTTCCTGTTTATATCAAAACAAGTTTGTACCATTTTTCTTGTATCTTGTAAATCACATTTTTTACACCAAAAATACCCTGTACTTTAGAAATAAAACAATTGCCATATTATGCTGTGTTATAGTCTTGTTGTCTTTTGTTCTTCTGCTCTACTCATCGCCCAGGAAAGGTTTTGGGAAGGTCTTTGGAAACCTAAATTCTAAATGTGGAACATCTGGTTTCACTTGGAAAAAATTCTTTGCCTTAGAGGGAAATCCCGCCTCTCACATCAGCCAAAGGTTCCACTAAAACTCTGCTCCACTTAAGTTACTGGGTAACTTTCTCAATACAACATAAACTTTATTGGTGTCAATATCAGCTTCCTTTATCTAAAGATTATATCTTAACCCTAACCCTTCAGATGGAACAAAAGGAGACGATACTTCTCTTCTCAAGTCACATTAAACATCATACTGCTCCACCCTCTGGGAAAATGCGGGAATTACAAGCAAAGTATTTAAGGGAGCATGTCTGTACATGTCTATCCATGCCTTAATGATTCTGGGAAATACTTCAAGCTTTGTCTGTCTTCCCATAATCCAATGGTTCTTCTTATACATTTCTCACCAATTCAGTGGCTTAGCAACTAGTCTGGCTAACGTTATTGACAGATGAAAGCAGTAAAAATGCCCGCTGAGTTTGAGCATTATTCTTCCATTAGAAAAGTGCGCCGTGATTGGCCTACATCCAATCTCACATTTGGCAGTGAATAGCATGATTGGATGATGAGAATGGAGATTCTTCTACTCCTATCCTTAAATATTTTCATGATAGAAGTATAATTGTTTTTAATCATATAGGTAACATAAAGCTGATCAATAAATAAATAAATACCGTCCCTGGGTGGATTTGAAACACCAACCTTTGGGTTAACAGCCAAACGTGCTAACCGGTTCCTGCTGCGGAAATATTTACACCAGTATGTCTATGTATACAGTCAGCGACTGTTAGTTTTCACATCCCATTAAGAAGAATACAATAGACAAATATGTTGTTTAAAGTAAACATGGAAATGACCAACAGGATACTGCATATCCAAGGTCTGAGTGACTGGGTTGATGTCTCACAAGAGTCCATGGCCTCTCTTAAAACAGACATTAAGTTTAAGGCCCACTAAGCTTTGATCCTGCATTCAGGGAAATGTCAGGCTTTGAATTTAAATAATGTAATACAATTTAAGACACTAAATCTTTCTGAAGACCAGCGGGCACTCAAACACAAAATCCCATGAAATTAAAAGGGTGTTACACAGTGACCAACTGATTAAACTGCTCATATTATCACAGCTCAGCATTAAGACCAGATTATTTTATTCAACAAAATAATCATTTCTAATACAATATATACAAATGCATTAAGATACAAAAACTATTTGCATATAGCACATAATGTGCTGGAAAATGTCTCATTTTTTGCTAAATAAACAAAATATTTTTTGTTTGTACATTCAAAAAAATCTTCACTTTTCTACTTTTCTATGCACCGGACCTCACGTCTGTTCCCATATCAAGGTGGTCAATGAAAGCAGTAGAAGTATGCGGCAGCTTCAAGTGCCAAAATTGTTGCTAAGAAAGTCAACCATCGATGCATTGATGAAGCAAGAAAATCCCTTCAGACTCGTCTTTCTGTGCTAACTGGAGGTCGCTCCCTCTCGCCAGACCATCGGATCAGGTAGCGGCTGGCCAGCTGCAGGTTCCACTGGTATCTGGAGAGGATCCTCAGACAGTCATCTCTGGAGCAGAGGCTCAGTGAGTACATCTGCTCCAACTGAAGAGACACAAATCAAGTAGACAGGGATCAGAAGTGGCAGTCAAAACACACATTTTCTAGATACATAAATCCATTAACACCTCGAGCATTTTATGGAAACAAGACATACAAGAGAAACAAGAGAAAACTGCTGGTTATTTGCTTTCTGAAAGTTGCAACTTTCCGGCAAGTTGCACCTCTGTCCACACACCTCAGAGCAGGCCTTCTCATCAGCATGCAAAACACCTGCTGTGAAATCATTGTTGAGGCCATGTCCTGTAGTGCAACATACTTTAGTGTTTAGTGCAGTTTATCACAGAATCGCAATATTCGTGTTCAAAATATGAAACGCAAATTCCTTATTGATGATTGATTAAAGCTACACGGGAAAACAAGTTACACATTAGTATACATGTATAAGATAGGTCTACATTAAAGATGAACATCTAACTCCAATGTCTTGACATAGATTTGTTCTGTTTATCTATATGAAATAAAGTTTGAAACAAATGTGTTTGAAAATTGACTAGATCTCTGCTTGGTAAAGACCTTAGATAATATTTTCATCTATATCACGCTTAACTACCTGGTGTGGCTTTAACTTCATGCATAACAAAAACAACACAGACTGGATTAAGCACTTAGTGCACTCCAGGGTCTTACAAAACCCAGCCCTATCCAAGACCACCATCACCATCCTGTCCTGTGGCCTCTAAGTTTGCTTTACTGTGAGTACAGTGAACACAGCAGGCTACATACCGGGCAGCTTCATTATATCCCCAGTCACCTACTTCTATTCCAGATGAACTCTACCTGGCCCCAGGTTTTCTGTATGCCACTTTAGTTTGTGGTAATATGAATAATTTAGAAATATGCACCATGTGAGCACAAAATACTAAAGGTCAGGACAGGCCCCCTCTACATGATGGATTAACCACTAATGCAAGTGTGTTGGTATTGACCCTCAGTGGTAAAAACTCGCTAACCAAATGTCCACATTTCCAAAACCAATTAAAATGCAGTGAATTGGGGTATTCTCGGTCCCCTGCACCCGGTTGGTAATGCAGTCTTGCTGTAAAGCTGTATTTTGTATTGTACTTTTGTGAATTTTTGGGTATGATTACTATTGCTAAGTGCATTAGGTACTTTTTAAATTAAGTTTGCCATTGCATTTTATAAACTTAAACATAGGACTATTTATTAGTATCTCTCATTGCACTGTAATTTCTTTTTATTTGTTTTTATTATTTTGTAATGTGTCTTTATATATTGCTTTTTCTTTTAAATCTTGTCTTAATGTCTCCTGATGTCCTATTAAAATCACTTGCATCAGTAGCTTGTAAGTGACACTTTGTACACTTTCACAAACTAAACTTTGCAACATATACAGTACAGGTACGCATTATGTTGACAGTCATGTCCTGGTCTGACCTTGAGTTGTTGTTCAGCTCGTACTGGGTTCCAGTCATTTCGTTGAAGTGCATTATGAACCTCTTCAATGGTCACTCCATGAACTGCCTCCATAACCTGAGAAGAAGGTCGGTGTTAATCCATTGAACACGTTTTCATACAGAAAAAGCAAACCGATATATGGATTATGAGTCTCGTACCTGTGAGGTGAGACTGTCTTTTGTGCTCTGCACATTAGGTAATTTCTCTCGAGATCTGACTCGTTCCCTCTCTCTGTTGTCCGTGTACTCATCCAGCTGCGGGGTTGAGCGTGCCATATGGGCCATTTTAGCCAGGTTGGAGCCTCCGATGCCCTGCTGCGGTGGGTTTTGGGGTTGAGGCTGCGTCTGCGCTGGAGGGGACAGGACCACCTGTGGAGGCCATGGGGTGCCTGGGACCGGTTGGATTGCGGGCCTCCTCTGTTTCATGTTGAAGCGTTTCAGGTTGGGTGGCGGTGGCCGCGGAGGTGGGACTAAACTGGCCTCGCTGAACCGGCGTGGGTCCTGCTGCATCACTACCCTACAAGCTGCCATCCCAGGGGACATGAGTCTGCCCTGCTGATCCACTGTGAACGCCCCTACTGTGTGAGCCCGGGGACGGTGTCCGCTCAAAACTGACTCCAGGCTCTGAGACATACCTGAAGACACGGGGAGAAGCCCTTTAAATCACAATGAAATATTACACAAGTCAAGTGAAATGAATGAGGAAACGGAATGGACAAGGTAATAGTATTGAACAGTGATCCTAGTTCAGCGTGTATGTGGGCACTGCTAGGAGCCTGTTAAAGCCACTAGAGGGCAGACTGGTGAGAATGAATGAATACATAAATTGAGTTACTTCCTGGATGAATAAGATGGTTCATGTCTGACAATAGCATAACAAACAGCATTTTAAAATAAAATGTGAAAAGAAATAAATGGACAAAAAGCTTTATTAGCTATATGTCAAACCTTTTGAGGCCTTAACACTTTTATGGTCTGCAGAAGACACACTGTGCATGACCCTCTAGACTGCATGATACATTTGGAGCAGTGAGGGTAATGTATTAACAGGTAAAAAGTGTGGCAGCCATTTTCTTATAGACTATAGAGCTCATTACTGGAGCTGAGCAATTTTGACAAAATTAAATATCACTATTTTGACTTCTGATGCTTTAATGCAATGCAGAATATGTAGTATGATGCATGACATGATTTATGAGAAAGATAAAATCAAAAGTGGACCTTAGGAAGAGACTAGCAACCACTTGAATCTAATGATGTACTTGTAAATAAAAAAAACCTTTAGACCAGGAAAAGACAGCATTAAAGATATGTAAAGTGCAATATTATAATATATTATGAGATCTAGTCATATCATGATGTTAACATTATCCTGAAATAAAATCTTCTCTCGCAGATGTACTCACTACATTGTGCCATTATTTTTAGTTCCTACCTGCCATTCTTTGCAGATTGGAGCCCTCCTTCTCCCTGGCAGGCACCGTCCTCCCGCTGCCACTGTTCCACAGGATAGAACAGAGAAACACATTAGTCTGACAGCCTCAGCTCACAAACTACAGTACAGTGGCTGACAGCAGGTGAAAGTTCAGCGCCACACTGTTGTTGTTAGCATTCTGCAAGAAAACTCAGTGACTCAGGGACCTGAGATGGAAGTTTATGTTTTTTTTCGAGAATTCTACATGATATACTGTAGGCAGAATCAAAAAAATAGTAAAAATCACAACTCATTTTCTTTGTTTTGTAATTTGTAGTATTCTATAAAGGTCAATAAATGAAGAGAAAAGCTACAAAGGCTACAATGCACTAAAAGACACATTGAAGACATTGTTAAAAACAGCCAAGAGAGATGAACTTTGTATCTTTGGGCCCGTTTCTCTTGTTTTATGGTGTATTTTTAGCTGCAGGTAATTCAAGCCACTGTCTACGGAAATAAAAACGAGCCATTTGTGAGAGCCTGACAGCTTTATCATTTGAGTTTTGCTCAGTCACTAAACAATAAATCCTGAGTCATTTTACTGCCATGCAAGTTTCAGTTTATCGCATACTTAATTTTATCCGTGCAGGCTGGCCAAACCAGAGTTTGACAGCAGACAACTTTGTGCACTAAAAAACAATAACATGAGGTTTTGTTTTCCTTTAGAAGCAAAGAGCAGCAGCTTCTCTCCAGATTTATCATAGAAGAAGCAAATACACCAAGCCTAAGTGAGATAGAGAGGAATGAATGAGTGCTGCAACTGACTCGTCCAGGTTCTCAGGTGTCCCCCAGCAGCGCTCAGGTTTGATGTCTCCGTGCGCGTAGTGTTGCAGGCTGCCCTTCAGCGGGGCTGAGATGTTAGGGGTGGAAAAAGCAGGGTTGGGCCCGGAGTTTCCGGCAGTGGCAGCAAGAGGGAGTGACACCGTGACAAAGCTCGCAGGAAACCAGCCGACTGTCAGGGTCCTCTGGTTCTGGCCCCTCCACTCACACAGCTCCAGACTGCACAGGGAGAGAGAACAGTTCAATTAGAAACCAAAGAGTGAGACCACTGGGATATAACTTTTGCTGAACAGCAGCATAATAGTCAATGCTAAAACACTGTCAGCGAATTAGCTTCATTATAAGCCTGTTAAACAGAAATAACTACCTTTTAAGTGAGCTAACGTTAGCCACTATAAGCTACTGGTCATGCCAGACCAAGTAAGGCTGCAGCAGTAAAACCCCTGAATGTATTAAATTGGTCAATGATGTTTGATTGCTTATGAACTAAACTTTTCATTTGTAAGAGGAATAATGTATAACTTCTCATTTTGAAGATTACATAGTCTCACTTTGACTTGCAGAAACTGTTATTATGTGATTGACTAGCAATAACAATACAAACAGACTTAACTCTTGGTATATATGATGTCTTCTTACACTGGTTTATTTTGTAAATTTGACTGGCATTACATTTTTTGAAGACAGCACTTAAAATTTTATGACTGTAATTTTAGTTTGGGGTTTTATGCATTGACTAAAATCATTTTAATGGCCCGTAGAGGCTGATACACAATGAAAAAAAGTATCTTTTTTATGTTGATTTTTATGTATTTGGTGTATTTTTGTATTGCTTGACGTTTTCCATAAAAAAAACAGCAAACAGTATCATCTTGCCCATGAATCCATTATGTTTCATAGCTGCTAGACTTGTTCAAACAAACAAAGCCAAAAGCATTTGAGGACTCCATGGTGGAGATCAGGGCTGGAATGCATTTTTGAGAGGCTGATTTAAACCCGTTTCATCACAACAAAGGCCCATTGTGCCGGTCAAAGTTTTCCTTAGCTCTTTGGTCCCACCCTCCTTTCTCTCACCCACCCATGGTCTATGAGGGTCACAAGGTCGTTGGCCACCAGTGCAAGTTTTCTGGATTCAGAAAAGTCTCTTGTTGCTTGCGCCTCCAATGGTCTAGCCTGCAAAGACAGACAGAAGTGAGGAAACCTAACACAAAGATTTACTGAAAAACATGAATTTCATCAGCATTTTAAGAGACAGATTCTTTTGATAAGGCTCGATCAATAGACCCTCTCTGATTTCATCACCAGGGACAACATAGTTGCAGACCTCTGCCACCATTGTGATGAGCTGGGCGAAGCTGGGTCTGTCAGCAGGGTTGCAGGCCCAGCACTTCCTCATGACGTTGTACATTTCTTGTGGGCAATCCGGAGGTTTCTCCAGACGCTCACCTTCCCGCTCCACACGCCACAAAATCTGGATTGAAGAAAGTGAACGTCAGAGATACTAAAACTCTGAGTCATATCGCAAAAGCAAACAGCATCAGGGCGTGGACACACATTCCAAACAGGAGGACAAATATGCAGACTGGCACGGATACAAACACTGAAACAAAGCGGGAATGTTCACATGTGGCTGACAAGCGTGTACCTGTTTGCCTGACAGACCGAACCAGGGCTCCTCACAGTAGGTGAACATCTCCCACAGGGTGATGCCAAACATCCACACGTCTGAGGAATGGGAGAAAGAGCCGACACGAAGACTCTCTGGTGCACACCTGCAGGTAGATGACAACAAGGAAAGATGTAACTAGTGAGAATGTTCAAATATTTTTTCCTCCTCCGCCCCTATTTCCCAACAGTCCTCACCATGCAAACGGGATCCTTCTGTGTGCTGACATCACATAGTGGTCCTTGTCTTGGCTCAGGCCTCTCATCAGCCCAAAGTCCCCGATCTTCACCATCTCCCTGGATGCCAGCAGTACGTTTCTTGCAGCCAGATCCCTGTGGATGAACCTTCTGGTCTCCAGGTAGTCCATACCCGCTGCGATCTGGGTAGCAAAGAGCCAGAGGCGGGCCAGAGGGTACTCATACTGACGCGAGCGCAGGGTGTCGTATAGTGAGCCCAAGGGGGCCAGCTCTGTTACCTGGAGGAAGGAAAATAGGTCATTGTGTTGAAGCTGCTAAACACATCTTAGTTTGAATAGATCCATATTGTATCCCCATGTTTAAACATCAAAAGACAACACATCTTACCATCTTGAGGGGCTGTGTGAGAACCACACCATAAAGTCGGATGATGTTGGGGTGGTCCAGTGACTGCATGGTGGTCACCTCTTGGAGGAAGTCTGTCAGTGTGTTCGTCTGCCTGGACATGCTGCTCCTTAGTGACTTTACTGCTACAGGCAACTGAGAGGAGTAAAAAGACAGAGACACGGGCTCAATCCCAATCCTACATCTAACATCTCTAACCCCCAGCCTCTGTATTTCCACATTGAGGGTGCGCCATGTTTAGAGTCCCAAACCAGACAGTGTTTGGGACTGTCAGATAGGGTGTAACGGGACAATAACACCGTCTGAGAGCAAGTGCTGACTTGTCATTCTTCACTATCCCTATCCAGAAGTATGAGTGGTGACTAATGGAGGAAATTTGTGATATACAGTGGCACTCATAAGTTTATGAACCCATGCTAAAATTGACTAAAAAGAGGAATAAAAAAATAATCTTTTGGAAATGTATCTTAATGCCTTAATTAAAAAAATTAGGAAGAATCCAACCTTTAAGGACACCAATTTTCTTTGTGAATGAATAATGTTTCGTAAATAAATAAATGTTCTTCCTTAAAATACAGGGGGCATAAGTAAGTACACCCCTATGTTAAATTCCCATAGAGGCAGGCAGATTTTTATTTTTAAAGGCCAGTTATTTCATGGATCCAGGATACTATGCATCCTGATAAAGTTCCCTTGGCCTTTGAAATTAAAATAGCCCCACATCATCACATACCCTTCACCATACATAGAGATTGGATAGTATCCTGGATCCATGAAATAACTGGCCTTAAAAAAAAAAAAAAAATCTGACTGCCTCTATGGGAATTTAACATAGGGGTGTATTTACTTATGCCCCCTGTATTTTAAGGAAGAACATTTATTTACGATACATAATTCATTCACAAAGAAAATTGGTGTCCTTAAAGGTTAATTAAGGCATTAAGATCAATTTAATTTTTTTATTCCTCTTTTTAGTCAACTTTAGCATGGGTTCATAAACTTATGAGTATCACTGTAAACACATGACTTTAAACCTGCAATAACCGATGAATTTAAGTCAAATATTCACTCTCTGTTTTGGTCACCACCAGCATTCTGAGGGAAATACCAGACTCTTTAGCTGCAAAATGCTCCACTATGTTCTGAGGGGCTTTATATTCTGTAGGTTGTTAGTCACTACGAGTGACCCCTTTCACGTCCTTGTGAACACACTGCATCCTGCACACCTATACCAACACTTTGTAACACCGTGTTTTCATGCTGGTTCTAAAATCCCATAATGTGCAATAAAGTAAAATAAAAAGCAGCTCTCTTTGTCCCTAGATACATTTATTTGATTTGTACTTGTATGCCCGCAGCAATCAAAAATACCATGTACCATTCCATGCTGATTGTTTTGGGGATGTTCTACTGTTTAACTGTATCTGTACAGAATCTATCAGAAAGAAATGCCAAAACAAATGTAAAAGAAAGTCTAGAAAAGCTGTCCCTTACCACTCTCCCAGTAGGCGCGTGCCACTCTCCCCTCTTCACCACCCCAAAGGACCCGGAGCCCAGCTTCTCTCCCAGGGTCAGCTCGCTGTCCTGGATCAGACAAGGAAGAGCCCGGCTACCACCCTCCTGAGCCGGGCCGCCTCCGCTCCACTGCTCCCCTCCATCCGGACCTCGACCACTGATCTATATGCATCAATAAATTAATTAAAAAACATATTACTGACCGCCATCCCTGATAACATGTAGTTCTCATTAGATATGAACTCTACGACAAAGTGGATGTACAGTAACTACATGTGTCAGACCTTGGGCATCAATGGCCGTCCTCGTGAATTCGTCTTGTAGCATTTCAGAGCTGCCCATAATCTTCTTTGTGCTGGAATAAAAAAACAAGTTATCGAACATATCCAACATAACACATTGGTCAGATTTGAAAATCCCAGTTTAATCACAGCCTTTATTATAATCTACAATAAATTATATTGTTTTATAACCAAAAAATGTACTTAACCCTTGTGTTGTTTTCCCGTAAACCATAAAAAAAACACTTGTTGATTAAGTTGCTTTTTTCAGTTTTCTTAAGAAAGTTTTTGGTCACTTTTTTTCAACATTATTATCGCTTTTTCCGACATTATTGTCACTTTTTCAATGTTTTGGGTGCTTTTTTTGACGTTTTTCTGCCGTTTTTGGCATTTTCTCCCAGTGTTTTTGACGTAATTTTTCATCGTTTTTTGTTGCTTTTCCCAATATTTTTTGATATTTTTAATTTTGACATTTTCTGCGCTTATTTTGATGGCCCATTTTTTCTGATAAAAAAAAACAACTTTGAAAACGGGTCAAATTTGACCCAAGGAAGTGGCCGGGTTGGTTCAGTGGGTAGAGCAGGCGCACATATATTTAGAGGTTTATGCTTCGACGCAGAGGTCCAGGGTTTGACTCTGACCTGTGACGATTTCCTGCATGCCTTCCCCCTCTCTCTCCCCTTTCTCACCTGTCCTGTCCATTAAAGGCGGAAAAGCCCAAAATATAAAATAAAATATTCTTTAAAAAAATTGAAAAAAAGAAAAGAATTTGACCCGAGGACAACATGAGGGTTAACAATGACACCAATGTATCCTTTGGTACAGCAATTCTAAAGTCATTACAGTATATCGCTAAAATTGTATTAAAGGGCGCTAGTAAATGAAATCCACTTCATGTTTTGAGGGATTTCTGCATCAAACAGGATGTTGGAGCAGAAGTAACTTCATAAAAGTGCTGAAATGAACAGTTCATAAATCGATTTGTTGATCAGCAGAACATTTATTTGACATCAGAGACGCCACCTTAAGCTCTGGAAAATTTTCACTTTTTTTCTGACATTTTACAGACTAAACAAATAATAGAAATATTTGTAAAAAATAATCAACAGATTAATTGATAATGCAAATAATCACTGGTTGGCGATCTACTATATATTAGAATTTAAAGGAGGCAGGACAGGAAATGAAAATCTCGAGGGTGAAGTTAGCTGTTGATCACACTTATTTAATAGCTTTTAAATGTCTGATCAAAATAGCGATAGAAAAGTTATTTCTCATTTTCACCTTCAAATCTAAACTGGATATCCTCAAAGTGACATCGCTTTGATGACTTATGCACCAAAGTAAATTCATCTCATCTCTACATACGAGTGTGATTAATGTGTAGTAGGAAATAGTAAAGTCTAAGTATATGTTTTAACAGTGAGCATCTGCTGATGAAGGCCATGAGAGGTGGCTGAAAGCATTAGAAAAATACTGTGATACATTTGTCAAACTTTAGTTTTTGGACTATTGCTCGACAAATACTGTAAATCCAAAGGACATTTAACAGAGACACACTCTACTGTGGGTAAACAGAAGACAATGTTTTTTGTAGCAGAAGCAATTTAAACCCTTCTTTGTGTTGAGCTGACCCAAACATCAGTTACTGAGCCTGTCTGAGAAGAAAACAGATAAGTATTGATGCGTGGATGATCAAAAGGAGACAATCAGGCTCACCAGGTTTGCTGATTCCTATCTGCTCCAGGTCGGACTCCTTGACGTAGTTGAAGTGCTCGATGCGGCTGATGTTGAGGCCATCTCTGACGCGCAGGTAGAACCTCTCCAACTGGACCTCGGCCAGGAGATGGTACAGCCACTGAGTTTCCTGGTCCATCAGCATCACCTGGCCGACCTGCCTTTAGGGTCCAACGTTATACAACAGTTATGAGTTAGTCTTTTTTTTTTGTTCAGTTTTCCTTGCCCATCTAAATTTCTTACATTAAATCAACTTAAATATTTTGTTTTTGGTCATTAACACTTCACATTAAGAACAGAAATTAGGCCCTCAATCATGTTTTTCAGTCTGGGGCCCGAAGACAAAACCCAAAAGACACAATTATGAACCTGTGCTCTATCTGAGTCTTCCTCATCTCATTAAAGAGCCTGTTTAATGGTAACTTTGCTCCCACTTGGGCCTTGTTAAGTTACCATGGAGACCTAACAAAAAGCCCTTGGTGTGGGAGGCCGGAGGGGGATTGTTCAGCTTTTTGCTGTGTGCCAACTTTTTAACAAGTTGTTTGTTGGTGTCCTATGAGAGGGAATTCATGTTGGCAAATCATTTACTCTCAACATCTACTGCTCTATCTTTCGGCTTTTTAAACCAAGAGAACATGAAAGTAGTGTCATTTGCAGGCAGTGTGCTACCCGAATGAGAGTGAAATCAGATAAGGGAAATGGTGTAAGATGACAGAAGAAGCATATAAGTGAAGGCACAGAAGGAGGAACAAGATGATGAATGGACAATAAACTAAATCAAACAAAAAAACATTGTCTTTTCCTCAGAAGCATGAACAAGTATGTGCAGTATCAGCGCTGTTAACTGTAATGCGACTCATTTCGGACCTCAGGGGCAGCCACGCTAGCTTGTCTGTGGTTTATGGGCACCAGTCAGACAGGATTCTGTTCACACAGTATTCGTGTCACTGCTGAAGTAATGCCGTGTGTTGACAGCAGCATGACAGCTCTGTAAGACTGACTGGAGCATCATTTTCACTTTAAACTTAACTATCTCTTTTCTACTTTGCATTTCTTTAGTATAGTTAATATTGACAATTAAAGCAATTGCAGTGTCCTAGGTAACGGGTGCAATAACAAGGATGATTTAGTTAAGATGTTTTACTTCCTTATTGCCAAAACAATTAGAAGAATTTAAAACACAACACATTATTGTGTTGGCTTCTGCTCCTTATGTCACTGGAAGGTTGTACAGCCATAAAGCCCTTGCTTATCAGCCCAGCAGGTATGAGTCAGGGAAGGACTTCACATTCTCCTGTCAGCTATCCTGGGAAAAATTAACATCTATGCCAAACAACAAGCACATCCACATTGTCAGTTGGCTCATTCTCACAGCCAACTGATTCTTCAAAAACCAAACAAGTGTTAGAGGGTACAAGCCCGGGCTTGCATTCATTTCCAGGGACAACTCCCAATTAATTTGCACCCAAATTGTGTGTGAGCGTGAGGCAATTCTCTGCAGGTCACATTCAAATTCAAAGGCAAAAAAATGCAGCTTGGTAAACAAAGAGACCTCTCTGTGACCATTCTCTCTATGTACAGAGGGATCAAACTTTAACCTGGCCAGCTACTGGAAACCCCTCTCAGCCTAGATAGCATGTGTAACCACAAGTGCCCCACTATTGAGTTAATAGCTTAATGTAGCTGAACAGTCACTGGTTGAACTGGCCTGACTTTTATCTTACAAGACATTATCTGCAACTTCAAATGGCCAACAGCATTGTTTATCCAGTACAACTGCACTTCTGTTGGTGAGCCTTTGTTTATACTGGTGAAGCATGTGTCCTCTGGCTGAGCCACTTAAATCAAATTAGCAATACTACAAATTAAAATACTGCATTCAAAATCATACTTAAGTGACACCTAACTATGATCAGCAAAATACACCTATTGTATAAAGACTACAAGTACTCTTTAATCAGCAGAATGGTCCCTCACAACAATGTTATGTTATTGTACATGTTACATTATTTGATTAGTATCTGTGATGGATTACTGTCTAAGCAGCATTTTCATGTTGTAGTTGGTGGTGGTGATTAATGATGGTAGATTAATCCATAATAATACACCATATTTTATTAACTCATCACACGTTTTGTACATAAAATCTGAAAAGTAGCTACTAATAATTACTAATAATACCGCTGTTAAATAAATGTATAAAGTTAAAAGTATAACATTTCCGTCTGAGTGTGATGAAATAGAATAAAGCAGCATACATTAAAACGTTATACCTAAACGTGTACAGTAGGTCTACTGGAGTAAATGTAGGCTACTCATTTATTTATTCGCCCACTATAAAGACACACAATATGTCCTTTGGGATATCTGCTATTAATATTCATTCTCAATTATTGTGTAAAAGGACATTTTTACATATGCTAACACAATTTAAAGACGTTTAGGGCAATGTTTTTAAGAATAGGCCTACATTTGCTAATTGTTCACTAAGAATTTTTGAAACCTGATATGTTCATAAAACTTTCTAACAGTTAGTAGCCTAACAGTTAGTAGCCTACTATTTCCCCAGACTGCTGCGTCCCTACAAACCCGGTCACAGAACTGATAGGCCTATCACCTCTGATACTTCACCTACCGTTGTTCAAAATAAGTCTGTTCTCCGTATGTTGACAGCTAGCTCTTAATCGCACACGCCCCGAGACAAGTGATCCATGTTGACATTGAAACCTCCAGCGACGTCGACGTCGGGCTTTTCCACAAATCAAAACTCTTCTCTGAATCCTACTACCTCTAAATAAAGCACCACCTGATAGACCAATCTCAAAGATGAAGTTTATATTTTTATGTTCCTGTGAGTCTCGACTACCTGGAGTTTGTGATCTATTTAGGCCTACCTGTGTGTTTTCAGCTCTTTTCTCCGCCTCTTTCCAGTTAGGCCGACTCCACCGACCACACCTCTTCCGGACTTTTCTCCTTATGCTTTTCTCACCTGAGCTTTAAACGCGCCAGCCAGACCTGTACAGGTAATAACTTTACCTAATGACATACGTCACCATAATTAGATAGGTCACCATTTACCAAAAACCATGTGTCCATGTGGTTTGACTAGAAAGTGAAGTTAGAGGAGCATTCCTTAAGATTTCAGTCCTGGTTGATTTAGAATTGTATTTGTATTTGTGTAGACCTATACAATGGAGAAAAACTGTAACACAGCATTTTTTTGTCGTGCCAGTCACTCAGTTCATACTTATATAAATATATATATATATATATATATATATATATATATATATATATATATATATATATATATATATATTATAAATACTTTATTCAGTGGGTAAAAAGATCAATCACCATTTTGTTACCTCATTCAGCAGGGTCTTAAAACACATTTATTTAATTAAAAAATTAGCATTACAGCTTTAAACACATTCTTTTCAAAATGTACACATAGTCATACGCAAGTTAATTCAAGTTATAGTGTGTAACAATACACTCAGTTGCCAGTCTTTTGGTTACACCAAATCTAAGCAAAGCTATACAGTATATATATATATGTATATATACACACACACACACACACACACACTCATTTTTACAGTCTTTGGGTGCACCTAATAAAGCTTTAGTTTAGTTTGTTAAATACAAAAACCCAATAAATCCTCCCTTTATAAAGTGTACGGTAAAATGTTGTCTTTTTTTGAAACAGTGTTTTTTTTCAATTTTATGATAATTGTGGGGCCTTTATTGTGATGTTGAATTAATATTTGTTTTACTCTATTCATATCAATGAGAGTAGAGGCACCTCAATCAAATGCTATGCAATTCAACCGTACCACAAATGTCAGCTTCTAAAATGACCATAAAGTTGAATCAACTCATCTGTAGAATGAATCATGACTGAGCTTCAAATTATTTCTGTAAACAAGATTCATTATCTCCAATGGCCATGTTTAATTGGTATGTTTGGACTCAACCAAACAGAAACTGCCGTGAGTCAAAAAAGGAAACTCCAATATGTTTCTGTCCCTGTCTTTCACGCCTCGGCTGTTGCCAAGCAAGTTTGACAGGATTCTTTTAGCCTCTCATGTGGCTGTTAATTTGAATGTAAACCAGGCAGCGCTGTGGAGGTCCTGTCTGCACTTTGCACTTCCTGGTACAGTCTCTCCCGTAGTCGCTCCTCCCTGCCTGCTTTCCAGAATTACTCAACACACACAATAGATTTCAGTGGAGCAGCCATTCAAAGGACATCACAAAGAGGAGCCATACACTTGTTTAACGCATTTCACACTAAATAGACAGATGACAGTTTGTTAGATGATTGAGAGTGACCTATTACAGGACTAAATCTGGGTTATTATGTTTGTAAGAAGTGGTTTTGATAATGCTACAGTCAAGAGTCTAACAAACACTACAAATAATAAACACAAATAATGACGTGATGGATGGAGGTGACGGATTACTAAAGCATCCCACCAGACAGTAGTTAGACAACAACCTGTCATTTCCAGGATTAGATGAGCAGTTGAGTCCACAGGGCTAATAAGGAGTGTGTGGGGAGGATGTTTACACTTGTTCTACTGTCTTAAATCTCTGAGGCTGAAGTTCCTCAGTGTCAGCTTGCAGTGTGGGAAGCTCTCCATGTCTTGTTTCACGTGTCTGAGAGACAGACTGGAGGTGAGGGGACATGGCCCATGAATCACTGCTGGGAAAATGCAGTAGTGTTCAATGTTTTCTTGCTCATGTATGTATGAGAGAGATGCAGTATGAACCAACACTGTCAAAAGGAATGGATTGTCACTCTGTGAATATATACAGTCTAAAAAAACCAGTCAGAAATCCAGGAACCGTGGACAAAAGAAATGAGATACATGACGCATGACAGGGGAACAAAGAGTGAACCATTATTAGAGAAGTTGATTCATCTGTTTGCATTATTTGCCAGAAAGGTCAAGATTACGTTGTCACAGAATTTGAAAGAAGAGAATGTGACAAGACCTATAGGAAAGGCGTTAACCCCTTAAACTTCACTGATCTGTCTGTTCGGTCTGTTTGGTGTTTGTCATCAAAGGTGCATGTTGTGCAGACAAAAACTGTTCAAACCCATACAACTTTCAAAAGTCCAAATATGTCAGACTGAATTTTGGGGAAATCTGTGTGAAATAATGCACATATACACCTAGAATATGTGCATTTTGATGAGATGATGCAGCTCTTAAAAACAAACAAACAGAAAAAAGGTTGACTCTGTGTAAATGTTATATAAACTGATAGAGTTGCATGCAATTCTAAAAAATAAAATGACATCTCATGGGCATGTAAAGCTAATTAGATAAAATAAAATGCAACTTTACTGGGAAGTAAGTAGAAAAAAAAATCAAATAGCATATAAAGCAAAGTTAGAAAACTATACACAGCATACTACATAAGCTATACAATCATGCATGACGTGAACATATTGTGAATCAATGTATATAATGTATAGGGGGTGTTCTTCAACCTGAGTTTACATGTTGCCTAATTATTGATACTTGATGTTATTAACGTGATTAAAAGATTAGCAGCTACCAACACATCAGTGATAGTGCTAATTACATAATAATAGTCATGATTACATAGCCAGCTAATGTTATTGGGAATTTGTTTGCGTATTGGTTAAAAGAAAAAGACCAGTAAAGAGTAGTTATTTAAAAAAAATCTGCCCTTTTCCTCATAAAGGATCGATATTATCCCAGCTGAGGAAACCTAGACATGAGCAACAGCGCCCTCTAATGTATGACTGTAAAAACTGATATTTGTCGCCTGTGGAAACGTCATCATACAGCGACAACATTTCTTTTTTTTCTCATAGGTTAATGTTCATAATAGAGCTCAGCATTTGTTTTTGTTTTTATGGTACGATGGGATTTAGGAAAAAATGCGAACTAATTTTACAAGCAAGTTTTATCTTAAAGTTACTAGTTTTCTTTATCTACAAAATAAAAGACCCCGGAAGTCCACTCTCCGTTTGTAAACACACGCGGCTTGTAGTCGTGTCTGCTACTCAATTATGCCAAAACTGTTTGATATAAAGTTCCCAGGAGAATGTAAGACTCTTCCCGAAGGCTTTTGGTCAGCTGTAGACGTGTGGATAAAGAAACCTCACGTTGTAAACAAGCGTCTTTGCGGAGTGAAGGAGACGGAGAGTAAAGATGTGGGCAGAGAGGCTCTGCTGTTCCTGCTGGATGATCCTCAGCAAGTGTTGTCCTTCATCAGCGGCAGGGTGTCACCGGCACAGACGCACGACAAGGGAAAGCCCTGGTCTTTTAGTGTCAGAACATTTATTCCTAAAGTAAACCGGTATGGGACACACCTTCATAAAGAGGTTATACTCAAAGGTAAGAGTGGACTGGAATGAAAGGCCCTCTACCAAACTGTTCTCCTATAATAACTTTTTTTTTTTAAATGTCTTTGTCCATTTAAGACTTTGACAGACAACAAGTGACCTTTCTTCCGTTTGAAGAGGATTCAGAAAGAAAGGTGTCTCTAAAGAAGGGCAACATTTATCAGTTCCAGCTCCTCCATCAGGACTGTGAGGAATGGTGAGTGGCTCAATGGGCGCTATCTATCAAATATAAGCCTGGAGGTCAACATGACTGCATGCAACTTCTCAGCAATACTGACAAGATAATATGGCTCAATATTTTTTCTGAATGCCTTATTTTTGACGAGAAGCTTTGGGATGCTTTCAGAAATATTTATACAGAAAATGGTTACACAGGATCATTATTTTTCTCGGTGTGGTTTATTGACATTATAAAATACAACCATACTCAACTTTTTCAATTACAATGATGACGATAGATGAGAAGTCTTTGACTTATTTCCATCGTTGTCCCCTGTGTTTTCACAGTCCACCAACAATTACTCAGGATGGTGGAAGTGTCTGACATTAAGAACTATTGAATAGGAACTAAAAACTTGAACATGGAATCAGGATTCATTGTTAATTTTCACCAAAATCCAAGATGATATCTAGTCTAATAACACACTGTAAATATTGTATCAATGTACCGCCATGCCGCTACTGAATACATTAACTTTTATACACTTTCTTGTTTCTCCTCACATAAATACAATGTTTAATTGGTATATCAGTGTTAGTATTGGTATCAAATTACTTTATGCTTTATTTCACATGAACTATAATAAAAGATTACTAATGGAGAGAATCTAGTCATTCACTTTAGAAAACACACAGGTCAGATATTCCATACAGTCAACATGCAGAAAAAAATGATTCTTCTATCACAGTAAAATAAGATTGACTAATGTTTATACTGTATACAATCTTAAGCACGGCCCAAAATGTGATAGAGGTACTATGCTGTCTGTATTAGCAGTAGTAGTAGTGATATACAGTCTGAATGTGTTTGTGATATATGTTAAGATATCTGTGTTTGGAAGCAGTTGGTAGTGGTGCTTTCTAAGTGTAGTTATTGGAGAACAAGAGGACTCTATCATTAGACAACAGTTTAACACTTTATTACAATATTAAGTTAGTAAGATGAGAAGGTGGAGGTTGACTTAAGTGGCAGTGATGTGTCTCAGCTACACCTCTTGTCTCTCTTCTTCAGCTGGAGCCTTGTTTGTCCTTTGAAATGTTTTCAGATTTAAAATGGTGTCCTGCTTTCTAAATCTGATGGATTTATAGCAGGACAGTGGGGCAAAAAGGGAAGGATTGTTTAACAATCTGTGGGTATATTATGGCCTGATTTAACTGCTAGGGAAGTTAGCTGCTGGGTGTTTATTAGCTCCCCTCATTCCTCCCACTCTCTGCGCAATATGTGCAGTTTTTCTGTGCTAGAACACTACTGGGTCCATATTTGCTGTGTGGTAATTTAATTAAGCACATTCATTTTGAAATATGCAACATTAAATCACCAAACTAAACTACTGTAGATCTTAACAACTGGTTTTGACACAGGCACTCCTGAAGACAGGCCCTTAAGATTAGGTAATTAAGCAGGACCCACATTAAGGCCCTCATCTTGTCAGTACTGTGCGTTTAGTAGCACAAATTGTTATTTAAATGAGCACAGACTAGTTGACACACAGAAAGCTAATCTTTTATCTGCAGGGCCTTGGAGCTGCATGTTCTAGCTTCAGATGCGTGGTTTTCTGATGGCGTGGCGTACCCAAATCTGCCCTGGCTGTCCACTGATCTGCTGCCTAAACTGGTGCGCTGGGCCACCGAGTGCAAGAGCAGCGAGTTCAGGAGCACCTTGTCTCTGCTGCCGGTGGAGAAGTACAGCGTCATGTACCAGCAGCTGAAAGAGAAGTACAAGGCCATGGTCAAGGTAAAGTCCACTCAGTGTAAGGCGGTTGTTTTCTATATGTAAATGGTTCTAAAGCTGTTAATATCATCTTTATTATTAAGTACTGATATTTTCCCCATACTCTCTAGGTTTGGCCTGAGGTTACAGATCCTGACAAATTTGTCTATGAGGATGTTGCCATTGCTACATATCTCCTTGTGAGTTCAAACTTGGATGTAAATGTTTTGATATAAAAAATCAATGATTTGTTAATCAGTGATACTTGTATTGGGTCTTGAAGATTGATATGTGAATTGAAGGTCTTTTGCCTCCTCTGTCTTTTCACACTTCTCCATACTGTACATGTATGTGTAGGTGAAACTCATTTTTATCCGTCACATGTTGTCAAGTCACGCAACCAAAGCTGGGTCAATCAATTTGAGTGTGAAAAATTGCTTTGACCCAGTAAATTAAATGATATGTCATGCCAGAGGCAGGTGAAAGGGTGTTAGCTGCAGCTGCAGGTGTCACACTGCAGGCGATTGGAAGCTCTCATGAGCATACAGTAGTGTTGAGTCTCTGTCACTGTGCTGCAGGTGCTGTGGGCTGAGGAGCGAGCAGAGAAAAGTCTGAGCGCCAGACAGTCCTTTGTGGACCTGGGCTGTGGAAATGGCCTCCTGGTTCACATACTGGCCAATGAAGGGGTAAGTCAGGTGCTGGCTGAATGTTGGCTGTCAGTGATATGTACAGTATGTTACTTCCTGGTTAAAAGCTAACTGAAAGCCCACGTAACCATATAGATTGGTCTACATAACTGAGATGTAGATAGGTGGTTTCTTACCTGATAGGGTTAATGGTTATATGGGCATTGTTTTGTACTGAACTGGATGCAACACTTGCAACACCAATGCAACAAACTGGATGTACTTAGAATCTAAAACTGAACTGAGGAAAGTCAGAAGCTGCGCCTTAATGCCACATTATAAACGACAAAGCAGTATTCTAATAATGTACGTTTGAAAGCAGATGCAATCGCTTAACCGAACAAAACAAAAAAAAAGCATATAAACTACATCATGAAGAATTTAATTGCAAAATGTTTGAACTGAATAAGATCATCTCTCAATGCAAATCAAACCAGCTATTAGTCTAACTAAAAGTACCCCATGCCAATCTCTATGTATGGTGAAGGGTATGTGATGATGTGGGGCTATTTTAATTCCAAAGGCCAAGGGAACTTTATCAGGATGCATAGTATCCTGGATCCATGAAATAACTGGCCTTTAAAAATAAAAATCTGTCTGCCTCTATGGGAATTTAACATAGGGGTGTACTTACTTATGCCCCCTGTATTTTAAGGAAGAACATTTATTTATTTACAATGTATTATTCATTTAACAAAGAAAATTGGTGTCCTTAAAGGTTGGATTTTTCCTCATTTTTTTTATCTTATATTTTTTAATTTCCTAAAGATGATTTTTTTATTCCTCTTTTTAGTCAACTTTAGCATGGGTGTATTCACTTATGCCGAGCACTGTACGTATTTGGCTATCTTTGCTTGAAAAAATGACTGAAACAATCGATTATTCAGATAGTTGACAATTCATTTTCTTAGGTTCAACTAATGAATTAATTGAATAATTGTTGCAGCTCTTGTCTGGACCCAAGTGGTGGAACATCTGTCTGACTGACTGACTCTGCCATCCCAGAGCCACGCTACCTAAATCCTAAATAGGAGGGAATAACAGATTTTAAACTGCCTTTTGTAAAAACACCGGGCCCTCGAAGAAGAAATCTTCCAATTAGCCAGATGTTCCCTGGTAGCTTAATCAATGACATGGGGCTGGTGAGGGGATTCATGTCTCTGCATATATAAAATCTACAGTGTTGTGTCACCGTAATGGGCCAATCACAAACTAGGACAGGTGTAATTGAAATTGCACCCAGCCGTTGATGTGAATGTGGCTGAAAGTGATTAGCCGCTGACCGTCATGCCGTCTTGTGTTGCAGCATCCTGGAAAGGGCATCGATGTTCGGAAGAGGAAGATCTGGGACATGTACGGCCCCCAGACCGTGCTAGAGGTGAGCGAGCTGAGCATGAAGAAGGCGGATTCATTGTAACCATATTCAGGTTTTTAATTAGCGTTATTATCGTTTCACATGAGGCAGGGAATCCATATCATACGCTGTAGGTGTCTTTAAAGCTGGCATCGCCCCCTCACTGCGGCTGCTTTGGGTTCAACTGTTAATTCTTTTGTTTGTATGAGACACATTTTTAGGAAATGAGACAATCTTTTGTAGTAAAACACAAACCGTAAATCAGGTTGCTAAAAAAACAAACAATCTTACGTCATAATATCAGTTTTTGTACCAAACATTGGCCAGTGAAACATAAATATTATTGTTTATGCTAGTCCATGATGATAGACAGATTAAAGCTTAAGCAATTAGTCTATTAATCGATTAATTGATCGACAGAAAATCTGTCTGCACCAATTTTGATAATCCACTAACCATTTTATATGGAGCATGTAGGGGTGTTTTGCTTTTGGTGATCTTATATGATAGTAAACAATATATTTGTATTTAGAGCTGTTGTTTGGACAAAACAAGCATTTCTTCACTATGTTTTTTTAAACTTGCAGACCAAACAATGAATTGAATAATGGACCAAGTATTCGGCAGATTAATAATCATCAGTGGCTGCCCTGGAATGAACCTTATAACTGTTAATTATTTGCAAAGATCCATAAAAAAAAAAAAAAAAGCATAATGCAAAATTCTGAAAGAAAATGTTTTTATTTTGTTATTTAACAGTAATACCACAGTGAGGTTTTCACACTGACATTACCTGGCTGGAACAGACAGTGTTACACTTCAGAAACTCTTGATTTAACGATTGCTACAAGCTGCAAAAAAAACCCATTACAACTGCACAGGGGACTTAAGCTGAATCCAGACTAATCCATGTTAACATGCACACGTTTGCAGGGAAACCTGTCCCCAGAACACTGCACTCTCCCTCCTATCTGCCTCCTGGACTCAGTCATTCATTTGACAACAAGCTGCTGACTGCTTCCATTTCAGATCATCTATTATTGACTGATTCTTTGGGAGAGGGTGTGTCAGACCAATCTTTCTGAGCCTCCAGGGGTGCTGTAGTCAGTCCTAAACCTTCATTTGGAGGCTCTCTCTGAACCTCACAGGCCTCAGTGCTCCTAACCTACATCATTTGTGATGTTGGTGATGGACCTGCCTGCTGTAATGAGCCGAATATGAAATGTTTTATATAAATTCTTATAGCTGGATTTGCTTGGATCGTGTTAGTTTGATCATCTAAAAGCCCAACGACTAAATGAGTTCTCATACATTTCAGGTGCTCAGTGATATATTCAAAGTTTGAGAAGAGAAAAAGTTGTCCTTTTTTCGATAAAGTGATTCAGAATCAAATCACACCGGCGTGCATCTTCCCCGCTTTAAGGAGCTCATGTGTTTTTTGGGTCTTTGCTCAATCAGGAAAAGGCAATTACTCCCAGCGAGAGCTTCTTATTCCCGGTTACGGACTGGCTGATTGGAAACCACTCGGACGAGCTCACACCTTGGATCCCCGTTATAGCTGCCAGGCGAGTCATCAGCAGACACAATCTCACTCAGCAGCTCAAGTGCCAGCTGATCTCTCCAATTTGGAATAACATTGTGTGTGTGTGTGTGTGTGTGTGTGTGTGTGTGTGTGTGTGTGTGTGTGTGTGTGTGTGTGTGTGTGTGCGCGAGTTGACAAGTTTGTATTTTCTAAGGCGACCACCTGATGGCGATGTTGAGCCTCAGTCTGACAAATCTATTTGTGACTACAGATGATAATCTCTAGTAATGGATTGTTGTTTCCTGTCTGTTGAAGAGATTCAGAATCTTGGAAATAACCCAGCACACTTCCTGCTGAAGATTTATAATCAACTTTTTCTTTGGCGCTGGGTAAGAATATGTCTTTTGCTCTCACTGCAGGTCATCTTACTCCTGCCGGTACTTCGTCCTCCCTTGCTGTTTTTTCGACTTCTATGCAAAGTACCAGAGACGTCAGTGCAAGAAGTCTCAGTACAAGGAATACATCGACTTCATCACGGAGGTCAGCCAAGTCAGTGGCTTCAGCACTGAGGAGGACTGCCTCAGAATACCCTCCACCAAACGGGTAGGCTTACAGTACGTAGTCCAGAGTCACAACTGACTAGACTTCCTATATTAAGACTTGTCTTATTACTAAAACATTTGTCATATTGTGTGATTGACATCTTTTAAAACATTTTTTCTTTCTATCTATACTCCAAAACAAGTTACAAACTACTATTTAACTCCGTATTTAACAAAAACAATTGTCAAGATTGAAGCAGCAAAGCCCAATGTATCCTGACCTTGAGTCCCTAATATAAAAATGAAATTGATAGAAAGGCCAATTCCCATTCAAATCAACGTAGCAGAAATGGTCAGAGCGGCAGCCATTTTTATGCGTACAGTTGCCATGGCAACTGACTAACTTCTATTAACCTCTGTACAAACCGACTTGCAGCAAGTCACGGAGGAGAGGTGTTTCGGTAAAGGAAAAATGAGCAGTGGAGAAATAACGTTACGAGGCGGCAGAGAGTCAGCCGCTAAATGAGTCCGATTTAACGACTTAAAGCTACAGTGGGTAGAATGCAAAAACAACACCAGAATTTAAAGTAGAGTGAGATCTCTTCCTGCAGCTCTCCCTCTCCTAGTGGGAATGCTCTCTCTCTCTCTGAAATGACCTGTGACTGTCCAAAGTCTCCCGTGACGGCTAGATTTTCTAAAGCCTGAATACAGAGCCAAGAGAAGGTGTAGAAGTCTAGTTTCTCAGACCTGACTGAATTACAATATGCTGAAAGATTATTATGGAATTTTTGCCCAACGACTCCTAAAATAAAATGCTTGCAACAGCTTTAATGCTTCATCCACACAAAGCACATTGCTATCGCCAGATGAGTGACAGCTTTGTTTGGCTCTTTTTTAGTTACTGGAGTGGCGTGGGGGCATTGCGGAGATAGAAAGCTAGCTAGCTAACTAGCCAGTTGTCCGCTAGTTGGCTTGCTGCTTCTGCTGTGCTTTCATACTGCATTGGTTACAGAAAATGAGCCAAACAGCGGGCTGGTTCTAATAGTCCCTCATCATCACTCCCCACTTCTCCGGAGAACGTCTCCCGAGCTGCGTCGGCCCGCTCTCCTCCCAGCGAGCTGCGACACACTTCACAGCCCCACTGACACATGTTGTTAGCATGATAACTAACAACAATCGCCATTTTGTTTTGTACTAATGAAACGACCATGGCAAAATGTCAAGGTCCTTTTTATTCATTTCATTTCTATGATCCCTAGTATGTGTCACCCAGCAAAAAAACTATACATCCTACACTTCCCATAATGCAACTTCCTGATGAATGCCCACATCTTTCAAACTCCACACTCCACACCAGTTTATAACACAGACATTGGTAAGCTTCCTCCAGAGCCACAGAAGACATTATACAACAGCATGAGTAGTGCTTTGCATGACCAATGAAATACACTTCCATGTGTACAGTTGATGGAGTGCCCCTTTAACGCTTTACCAGTTACAACCTTAGAAAAGAATTTGGACGTTGAAGGTAGAAAACCCCACATAATTAAGGTTTCATATGTATACCATGCATTGTACCTGGAATGTTTTAAGGGACAGGTTTTCTTTTTGAAAATGACCACAATAAAGATGCGTCTAATCTTTTGATATATATACTACACTTTCACAGACTTTTAACTTTTCACAGCGCAGTGTGTAAAAAGACGTGCGTAGTGAATCAGTGGGTGGTTAAAAGTGACTGCAGTACGCTGGTTTCTTGATTACCTAATGCGCACGTACCTCATACTTGTGAAGTCGTAGGTGTGAACTTTTGTTGCATGTGAGCTCTTTTTTTTGTCTCAGATTTTTCCAGTCTTTTTTCACTGTGAATATTATTATTATATATAGTTTAATGAACATATTTTTTTTCTTCAAAAAAGGTCATTATCCTTCGCCGCAATATTATCATAAAATGCATCCCTGCCTTTTGTCCACCTGAGCCTCATTTAATATAGACACACAGAAATAAATCAAGTCTTTAGGGACGTTTCTTTCGCACCTGGCAGCCATTAATGGCTTCCATGCACGGACACATAATAAGAACAAGCAAGTATTGACTGTGCTTTTAATGTAGAGAGATCAGTCATAATCAGTTTGTTCATAATAATGCAAAACCTTCCCAAACATCAGCACATATGAATATACTGAATTTTTATTCCTACTTTTGAGTTTGTTTTACAACTTTGAGCCACAGCACTAGGGTTGCACGATATTGACAAAATGTGATATTGCGATATCGATATTAATTTTGATATTTTTAAACATATGTAAAATTACAAAAGTTACAGGAAAACGCATCAAAATAGATTCATAACAAATTAAACAAGTTTTCTTACAACACAAGGGTTATTTCAACTGACAGTCATATTTGACTGGTACAACATGAATAAATGAATAAGGACCATGTCTACAGAACAGGACATGTTTTACTGGTTGGACAGTATAAAATAAATAAAGAGAACAGGACACAACTTTTCTTTCTCTTCTCTGATTTGTTCCGTTTAGTTGTCTCTATCTATTTCTTCACTTACACTGTCACTCTGTTGAAATATGCACACATGTGGTATGCTAGGGTTTGTCACGTAGTAGACCCGTGCGCTGACGTGCACTAACATGTGCAAGTGGTACGCTAACTGGCCAATGAAACATGATCATTATAGCAGTTCAAGTTGGCTCTAAATCAAACACAACTAAGCCACACAGCCAACGGACGGGACGCAGCACTCCACAAAATATTGCATACTTATTGCGACACTTTCGATATATTGCGATAACGATATTGAGTCGATATATCTTGCACCCCTGCTCAGCACCCATGGGAGTGGTCCTGACGTTCAGCTCCGTTTTCCTGCAGGTGTGTCTGGTGGGACAGTCAAGAAACTACCAGCTATCTGACGAGGCCGAGGCCGAGCAGCGAAGAGCTCATTACATCCAGAGCCGCCAGCCCTCCTCTGGGGCCACAGTTCAAAGGTCAGACATCGGAAATGGCGTGGACTGTTGCCATGGGAAGAGAGACACTGACTGGTCCCGCGACAGCAGCTGGGGAGAGGGGTTCCAGCCCAGAGACAGGGTTGAAACTGTTCGAAACTGTGCCGCTCTCCCGCGGGACTTTGTCGACGGTGTTGTCCTGCAGGTTGCTAATGTTCTTTTGGGAATGACTGAAGGTGACGGCCGCGGGTCCTCCAGTGACTGGAATCGAGGAGGTAAACCACAACACAACACCCGAGGTCAAAAGAATCACACAAATCTTCACATTAAATCCAGAGTAGTACACATTATCTGTGAAGCTCACCAATCCAGTCTTGGTATTGTGCACTTTCTGAATTCATAACTTTGTAATATCTTTTGCCGGGCAGCTGTATATATGTCCTACAAAGGGAGAGATTAGTATGTACAGAAGCAGTGCAGTTGAGAAAGCTATAGATGTAACCCGAACACGGATGAATCACTTCTCACATTTCTCATCACTACCTTAAAATATAATTCAACGCACTTTGTGGCACGATGGCAGCCTCTGCAGCTTGAACCTCTCAACTGCCCCCCCCCCCTTCGTGACACACAGCGACGCCACTTTGAACTCTGTATCTCACTCTGCCAGCCACTTCCTGCACTGCACGGTACAGAGAGTGACATACACACACACACACACACACACACTACCTTTGTCAACGCCTCTGCACCCCCCCCCCCACTGCCACACACACACACAATATGAATGACATAAAGAAGAGATGAGGACTACTATGATTAAAACAGAAAATTCTCTGTCATGATGTCAGTGCTGAAATTAGAGGTTCAAAAAATATGAGGGAGAGCGAATAAAGGGAGTCTGTAACCCTGTAAAGAGATGAGTGGATGAATAATGCACCACTATCTATGATTTATGCATGAGTATGCATTTGTATTGAGGTATTCCTACCAGTTATGTGCTGTGTAAGAACAAAGGGTAAATTCAGGTGAGCCAGCCTATGTTGAGAGATCCAGGAGGGCCTCAGAGTCATCGAAAGGGCTTTGAGATTCAGTTTCTCTCCATTTTTAATGCATCTTCAATGAGTATAATGATTATTGACATTTTAATATATTAATTTTTTAATTTGAAGTGATACTGAAGTAGAATTTTGGTTATAGCTTCCTGGCTTTAGTGTAAGTTCAGAGTTGAATATATTTATCAGTTGCTCCTGAGCACCCAGTCTGAAACAGATCTCAAATACACGCATTTAACTCATGAACTAAAAGTTATAAAAAAGAACAGCCCGTGAGGTGTGTGTGTGTGTGTGTGTGTGTGGGGGGGGGGGGGGGTAAAAAACTTATTTTTGTAACAATCAAGTATCAAAAACTGTCAAGATTCGTATTTGCATTGAAATCTTGGTCAGATTCTTTGGCTTGTTCACTTATTCTTTGTACAGCTAATCCCTGGTCAAAATCAGGAAACTCTTCTAACTTTAGACTATGTTTTAATCAGGCAAAGTTCATTATTTGAAACCAATATTGACAAATGTACAAGCCTTACTGCTGTTATATAGCACGATATTTGTGCACTGACGTTAAAATAGTGTACATCTTACTGGCGTTTTGAATAGTTAACGTGTGAAATGTGCAAATGTGTGAAGCTGGCTACTGTAGCTCTAAATCAAGTTACTAATTCATGCATGCCGAACTGCTGATTGTGCTCAGGTAGTTATGTAGTCATGCTGACAATGAAAGTCAGTGTGTAGCTGTACATCTGACATATATTACACTCTGCAACACGAACCTCAAATCAGTCAAATCTGTTTTTTAAACCTCTTTTTTTCCATCAAAAGACAGGTACAGTAAGTTAAAAATGCACATTATATTATGTAAATGTCCTTTGTATTGCTTCTTTGTGCACCCATTATGTATGTACTGAACAGAAACAGCTTGCACAAGGGAGTGGGTGAGAGTTGATGCAGGATGTTATTAACGGGTGGGTGCCTCCCATCACACCTTTTACCAGTTTAGTCCAGAAGACCCAGCAGTAAGTTGTGCTTCCCAGAATCATCATCATCATCATCATCATCATCAGCGTCATCATCATCATCATCATCATCTTCCTCCACAGCTGCAGTCTTCACTGATGAAGATGAACTGCACTCTCCCCACGCTTAAGATTACACCGTGTATATATATATAGTCATACAATTTGAATATGTCAGCTTGGGCTTTACGAAATTGCAACTACATTTTTCACTGTTTCCTGACATTTTTAAAGATTATTTTTTGGGCTTTTCCGCCTTTAATGGATAGGACAGCTATGTGAGAAAGAGGGGGAAGACATGCAGGAAATTGTCACAGGTAGACCAACCGCTAGAATAACCTAGAAGGTAATTGGCACATTATTCTAGAATGAAAATAGCAGCACTACATAATATTATGTTGGGAGTAAAAAATAAATGTAGAAGTGTTGTTATGTTCCTGTTTTCAGAGCTATTTAGTTTATTTATGACTTTGGTTATTATGGGTGTTTTTATTATTGAGTGGGATGGTGTTTTGCCTTTCACAAGATTTTACTTTACGAATAATTGAAAGATTTAAGAAAAGACAGAAAAAAGAGCAGAACTACACTGTGTTCCAAATTATTATGCAAATGATATTTTTCACTGATTTTCCTAAATAGTTGATGCAAATGACAATGTCAGTATCATTTTCAAGTCACCAACCGTTAGGGTATAAGTCAAATTTCATTGAACAAACCACCCAATGAAAACAGTATTTTTTTGAAATATTTAAAAATAAAAATCTCAAAATGCACTGTTCCAAATTATTATGCACAACAGAGTTTCAAAGCATTTTATAGGTTGTAAAGAACTGAAAATGGTCATTTGCTGAATTTGCAGCATTAGGAGGTCATATTTACTGAAATCAAAAGCTATTTCAACCAAACACATCTTAACAGGGCAAGTTACATGTTAACATAGGACCCCTTCTTTGATATCACCTTCACAATTCTTGCATCCATTGAACTTGTGAGTTTATGGAGAGTTCCTGCTTGAATGTCTTTGCAGGATGTCAGAATAGCCTCCCAGAGCTGCTGTTTTGATGCAAACTGCCTCCCACCCTCATAGATCTTTTGCTTGAGCATGCTCCAAAGGTTCTCAATAGGGTTGAGGTCAGGGGAGGATGGGGGCCACACCATGAGTTTCTCTCCTTACAAGGAGAAACGGTTGCAGTGGGCCCAGAAATACCTGAAGACTAATTTTCAAACAGTCTTGTTTACTGATGAGTGCCGTGCAACCCCGGATGGTCTAGATGGATGGAGTAGTGGATGGCCACCATGTAGAGTTTCTGACTGACCACTTTCTTCCATGGTACAAAAAGAAGAACCGTGCCTTCCAGAGCAAAATCATTTACACGCATGACAATGTACCATCTCATGCTGCAAAGAATACCTCTGTGTCATAGGCTGCTATGGGCATAAAAGGAGAGAAACTCATGGTGTGGCCCCCATCCTCCCCTGACCTCAACCCTATTGAGAACCTTTGGAGCATGCTCAAGCAAAAGATCTATGAGGGTGGGAGGCAGTTTGCATCAAAACAGCAGCTCTGGGAGGCTATTCTGACATCCTGCAAAGACATTCAAGCCGGAACTCTCCATAAACTCACAAGTTCAATGGATGCAAGAATTGTGAAGGTGATATCAAAGAAGGGGTCCTATGTTAACATGTAACTTGCCCTGTTAAGATGTGTTTGATTGAAATAGCTTTTGATTTCAGTAAATATGACCTCCTAATGCTGCAAATTCAGCAAATGACCATTTTCAGTTCTTTACAACCTATAAAATGTTTTGAAACTGTTGTGCATAATAATTTGGAACAGTGCATTTTGAGTTTTTTTATTTTTAAATATTTAAAAAAAAATACTGTTTTCATTGGGTGGTTTGTTCAATGAAATTTGACTTATACCCTAACGGTTGGTGACTTGAAAATGATACTGACATTGTCATTTGCATCGACTATTTAGGAAAATCAGTGAAAAATATCATTTGCATAATAATTTGGAACACGGTGTATGTTTTGCGCTCTTCTTTACAAACTTGTCCATTATCTTGTCACCCCTTTGGATAATTCTGACTCGCAGATAAAGAGAATAAACTATTTTTCAGCATTTTCAGGTTTTGACAGGCAGTAAAATCAAATCATGAGCTGACCTGTATTACAGCTGTGCTCTCTTGGTAATGATCCTTTCAAATGTTTTATTCACCTCTCAGCAATCTTAGAGCTAATTTGCTCCACTCAGCCTGATTCTGAATTGGCTTAAGCAGCAAAAACCCCACAACAAGCAATCAATCACTTGCCTTAAAAAAAAAACAACTGTATGTCAAGCCGAGCCATTAATAATCATCTCCCTTGGTCTTAGTCCAAGCAGAGTCTGCTCTGTCAATACTGCCCTTTTCCCATTAATCCCCATTAACATTGCAGGCAGTAAAGGGCAACTCTAAATGGTGTGCTGATATTATATTAAGGCTTGGAGCTCCCTGGCGTCTGGGCTGTAGGACAGCAGTCTGCCCAGTTTAACACCGTCTTTGGCCATGCAAGTGTGAATGTGGGAGTGTGTTGCATATTTTAGGTATTGACTCAGCTATTTGACCAGCTAAGTTTAGGATGTATTTGGTTGGACAATATGTTTTTAGATAACCATCGTAGCTCTAAATTCACCTGTATAATTAATGTAAAACTTAGAATAAAACTATATACAGTATATATTAGCTCTGAAGTAGTACATTTATTTCTTTGCCCAACTGAACTTCAGGTCAGAGGCAAAGACAATATATTTCACAGTAAAACTCTCATATTCAATAATCTCTAAACCAGCAGGGGTTGCCTGAAGTGCCACCAGAGATTTTAAGTAAAAGTATGAAAAAGATCGCATTATGTATCTGCAGATATAGGTCGAATATTGTTATGAAACGGCACACAGGAGCATTAGAAATCCTGCAGTGTGTCCCTCTCCAATATGTCAGAGAAAAGAGGAGGAAGAACTCATTTGTACAAACCAAAGGTCAGACCTGATAGAATTCTCTACGGGGGGTAAAAGGGCAATGCCAGAAATACAGAAAATCTCATGAAACCCAAAACCCATAGGTGGTGTGCTGCTCCTGGTACGTCATTTATTTATCTGCTTACTACATGCTAAACTCCTAGCATAAGACCATGGATTTCAATATCCCCCTTTCTACTTTTTGTGCTCTCTTGGTATCTGCAATTACTGTCCCAGTGGGGGAGTGACGACAGAGTCACACTCTCAAACGGCCGGTGGGAGATGCAGCGGTGCATTGCATGCTGGTTGTTCTGACAGCTTAGTGGAGCAGCTTTAATTGAGCACACTTCAGAGCCCTGACTTAACACTGAAAGACAGTGACTGATTTTTTTTTCTCTCTTCCTGTAAAATGTTCCGTATATAGCATTGCTCACCCTTTCACTCCTGGAGCATTTTCTCTGAGACAACGTAGTAGCTCTGGCTCTCTCAAAACAACTGCAGGTGACTTCGACTCAAGCCAATCGGCTGTGTCGGATGCTAGTTTCTTACTCTGTAGTGGTGGGTAAAAATGATTTCTGTGCATGCCTGAAGCAGCGTGTTAATATATTGATGAACATAACATTGATAGACCTTCTCCAGCTCATTTGTCACGGTGTTCTTTGCTCTTATCTTTCATCCTTTTCTTCCCCTCCTCCCTCCTCCTCAGGCAGCCTCTCTGTGAGCGAGGTCGCTGGGCTGTTGGAGCAGGAAACCTTGCAGCTGCTGAAGAATGAGTGTGGAGGCCTTCAGACGCTGCTCAAGAACAACCACCAAGTCTTTAGAGGTAGTTGGACCACACACTTTATATAAGTACATCAAATTGAGGGAAAAAAGGGGATCAGGGATTGCTCCGGTGCTGCTGGAAATTCCGCCGGATCACGCCCTTTTCGCCCGGGTGTCCGTTACCTTCTGCTTTCTTTATATTGGAAAATTTTAAAGTCCGGTGGATTTATGACAACTATGGTTAACTGCTCCTCAGATCTCTGCAGGGTAAATCCAGACAGCTAGCTAGACTATCTGTCCAATCTGAGTTTTCTGTTGCACGACTAAAACAACTTTTGAACCTACACGTTCCAGCAAAAAAAGTTCCTTCCCGAGGCTATTTGGCAGCGGCACCATGGCTCCATTCAGCGCTTAGCACCGCCCCAAGACGAGTGTGATTGGTTTAAAGAAATGGCAATAAACGAGAGCACGTTTTCCTCCCATCCCGGAATGCTGTGTGGACTAGCCAGACCCGTGGAGGAAGGTCTGGCAATGTGAGACTAGGTTAAATGTAACTTTTCACTAAAAGGGTAACATATTAGGAAAACTAGTTTATCCATTGTACATTGAATTATTCCCTTATTTTCTCCACTCCACCATAGGAACAGATTTGTTTGTATCTTTTGGAGGTAGCACTTTATTCTGAAGAGGTCTTGTATCTTCCTGTCATTCCTTCTCTTTCAGTAGAAGGAGGGAGGGTGTACATAAGAGACTGGCGGGACAGGAAGTCCTCCAGGGTGGATACAAAGAGGAAGCCCGTTGCCCTTGGTGCCCTGAAAACTCGCCCCTGCTGGTTCTACGACCACCACCCTCAGCGCTGCCCCCTGCAGGCCCAACACTGTGCCTTCGCTCACGGTCCTGATGAGCTCCGACCCTCGACCAGACCTCTGAAGAAGATGAAAAACGATGCCTTGTGATTGGCTCATTCCTCCTGAAGACTTTATTTGAAGTCTTCTATTTAGTTAATTTTTTAACTTGAGTAAATACTTTACATACAGTATATTACAGTATTCACTCATATGAACCTCTTAAAGCCTCCACATCCAGCTCTGCAATCACAAAGAGGAAGAAGTTCAGGTCCAAGCAGTGTGAGTTTTATTGATGCCACGTTACATCATTTCTGGGAATCGAGGTCTTGAAATTTCAGTGTCCTCTTTTTTCTGTGTGAGGCTGCCAAAATGTGATGCAGCTTTAAGTTTCACTGCTGGAGCTCGCTGACAAATCTGGGTTACGTTGTCTGCTGAAATTTAATTTCAGAGGATTCTTTTGTCTTTCTTTTTCATGTATTTAAGAAGTGGACTTTTGTAAAGCTCAGAAAATTGTACACTTGCTCTATATTAAAGTGCATTGCAAGCTACATCTTTTTATTTATTTAAAGATGATCAAGTCCATCATGGATTTGTTTTTGTCGAGCACTCAGGGCATTTTTCAACTTTTCCCTCCACTGCAGCAAAACTTTAAAAGCTTCTATATACTTCACTTAGACATTTTATTCACCTCAAACAGGTACTTTGAGGTTCACAGGCAGGGCGGTGGATAAAGACCGGACAGCGTTTGAACAAAGTAAATGTTAGCGGTATGAATTATTTGTTGGCAGGAGTTGAGGGGTGAGCTGCATGTCATCCCCTCACTGCTGTGTCTCTCTGACACGGTCTGCCATCACCCTGTGGCTCAAATGTCAAAAACCAGTAAACCCACGCAGCGACTGCAGCTGGGTTGGTTTGTTTATGTGAGTGACAGCAATCAGACCACTGATGCAATAATAAGGACATAAGGACAGATTATTTAAATCTGTCCGATTTTGCAATCACGTGAAAAATGTGAAGTGAAATAGAAGACTGGGAGTAATGTTAGCATCATTTTAATCACATACTGTCCCACAGGTAGTTCACCAATGTGCAGTGTGCAGATTTCTGACATTAAATGGTAGGATATCTTGGTTATCTTGTTTTGCCATCTGGAGCCATTCGTGCAAATTGACTGAGGGTTAAAGGGTAATTTCACCCGAATTATGAAAAACCTTTTCTCAACCCTTGTGGTATCTTATAGAAGCCCATTTCTGCCAGGCAAAGAAAACAGATGAAATGTTAGCAATAACAAAAATATAAATACTCATGACATATGAGATGTATAAATTATCTCATAATATTTCACAATTGTGATTTTAAAAATACTATATTTTGATTTACTTGACTTAAAAAGTCTCACTTTTGACTTATCTCATAGTTGTTACTTAGGCCATTATCTCTCTTTTGACTTAAGACCATATATCGACTTTATTATCTTTTAATTTCTCATAAGTATAATTTAAGTCTTGTATGTATTTTTGACTTAAAAAGTCAAAATGTTGACATAGCTTTGACTTAGTATCGCATAATTTTATCTATGAAGTCATAATTTTGACTTAAAAAGTAATCATTTACACTTACTATCCCCCATTTACACATTACTATCTCATCATTTTCCCTATCGCAACTCATTTGTTTAACTTAAAATCCCATACCGTAGTTCTGATCTACTGTCTCATCATTTTAACTTTCACTTAGAAAGTAAAATCCATACTGCATCTATATTAAGGACACAACCCCAAAATCACTAATCACTAACAGCAGTAAGTCCTATCTCGGATAGCAGTTATATATATCAAATATATTATGTGCACTTAATCCATTCCCTGATTTTTCTGTTTAGTTGAGGATAACACCCATACTGTGGTTGAAAGGGAAATTCTAAGGTTACATATTGGCAGACCGGATGCCCACATATTCCCTGCAGCTCAATGTGTCATTGAATATTAATGCAGACGTATGCGTATTTCCTCAGTCTGACCACAGGTCAAAGCTGTAGCTGGTCAATTTACCGTTGATGAAAGGCCATTTAGATGTTTTTTTGTGTGTTTGTTTTCTGTTTTTCAACCTTTATTTATTCAGGGAAGGTCCACTGAGAGGAAGCCTCTCTTTTGCAGGACGTAAATGATGCTTCAGCTATGACGGACAGAAACTACACTGGAGCTGAAAGTGATTGTGGTTGTGTTTTGACAGGCAGCACAAGGTCATAATATGCGCATGTGGGTTTTTAATGACCTGCTCAAATCATTTCTCCCTCTCTCGCCCCCCCCCCCCCCCCTGTGTGTCATTATGCTTCCAGGAAGAAATCAATTCATGAAAATACTCCTTCAGCTCAGGGTCTGCAAAGATCATCCGATGCTATTGACCTGCTGCCCTGCATTTAACTGGCGAAGAGTGTGAGGTGGCCGGGGGAGCAGAGGCCATCGCCTGCCCAATACCCAACTCCACACACTTGCAGCCAGCCCTTCTGACAGCTGTTCATGACTCTGTTTATGTCCGCCTCACACCACTGCATTGACACCAGAGGACCCACCCCCTCCCACCCCCTTTAATATAAAGGTCACAGGCTAATAAACTATACAACCAGTAACATAGGAGAGTGTTGATATACAGTAGGAGCTGCACATCACAACATGAATTCCTGTGTGCAGTTGAGTGGGCTTCCAGATAGGATCATGTTGCTGTTCCCGTGGAAAACTATTTGAACTGTGTAAACAAACCGTTTCCCTTAGAGGTTGGTCTTACACAATGCGTGATACGGAACAAGGGCTTCAGTTTTTTTATTCTGCAAATGGTACTTCACGTGTTAAGTGATTTCTTGCAATAAAGAATTCTCTGGGTTTTCTTAGGTTTTCCTACTCCAAGTAAAGTATTTAAATGATGTCCATCAGCTCTTTAAGTTTCCAGAGGAATGAATTAGAGATGGTGAAAGCAAAAAAAAAAAAGGAGGGGAACACATTAGCAGACAGAGAAAATTACTCCCCATGTGTGAAATCTAGGTCAGGGAGAAGTGGCTGCATCTCTTTGCCTATAAGCCAACAACTTTGCCCGTGTTTCCCTCATGCTTTATTCATTGTGGCACCATGGGGCCTGGCGACTTACAGAAGTCTCTCTCAGCAAAGCGAGTCGTGTAGGGCTGCAACGCTGACAGCTGTCACTGCGATGAATTTTTTTTTTTTTTGGTACATTATTTTGTGTCAATATCTATTTATTTACGCATGAATATATGGAACCGCCATATTCATTATTCCCTCTGACAGTTAACTTAGCCTGTTTCTATGCCTGTCAAGCTTTTCGATGATAACATAGAACATTGCTGTGACGTCCATTATCTTTACAGTCTATGGTTGGTCACAAATGGGGCTTTTCAAAAAGAAAGCTCTAACCAGTATCCAACAAATGGCCTTGAAAGTAATGCTGGCTTAATGTAAACTGGTTAGCCAGACTTGCTAATATCCATCCATTCCTTACACGTTACTGTGGAATGAGGTTACACTTATGCTACCAGTTTGTTGCTGTTCATGGTGTTCATGATTTCAGTGTTAAAGGGTTTGTTTAACTTATTTTTTAACTTATACATTATTTTTTTTCTAAGGAATATTTCTACTACTACTTCTACTAGACCACTTCCAGTGACAGACACAAAAACAAGAAAACATCATTATATCCATTGTGGATATGGACCAAATGGTCGGACTTTGTTAAATCAATGTTTAATTATAAAGTATGTCCTACTGCTGCTACTACATTTCAATATATGTAGACCTATATGTATTTATTCTTCTTTATTTTTACTTCACGATGCATCACGATGCCTCAAATACATTTTTCTATTAAAGCCATATAGGATATTTAATTCATAGCTTTTCAAGCTTCAAAAACAAAACATTCTGCAGTGTTCTAATACTAAATAAATTGGATACATAAAACTACAGCACTTCCTGAATGTGCAAAACGTAAATTAAATTGTAAACAGAAATAATCGATTATGGCCCGGTCGATTATCGATGCAGCATCGTCCATGTCCACAATTAGATGCATCGATTATTTGATCAATTTCAACACCTCTATTTTGGCGTGATGATGTTGAAAGCACTAAAAGTAAAATGTATTAAATACTCAGAACTTTTTCTAACTTTGTTCTGTGACTTCTTTTTGAAAAAAAAGAGCTCTTTGGAGGATTTTCTGACCACAGAGAAGTCCAACACATTTTAAATCCTCTCCCACTTGATAAGTCGAGGATAATATTCTCATCCAGGCACTCGATCAATATCTCAAAGCCGACAAGCGGATGGTCATGATAACACACTTAGGCTATTACTCATAGAGTCTTGTACTGTACCTGCAGGAGACACCTCTTTTCACCCACTTCTCCTCCCCCCATGCCTCAACCTTCCTCATCACCTACTGAGTGATACTCAGAGATTAGGGTGTTGGGCTCTCCAGCTGTCATACCTGGTGCTCCCCAGTGTGCCATTGAACTGAGAGATACAGAAAGAGTGAGATGGGGGGAGGTGGGGAGGGGTTTGTTTGGAATTGTTTCCATTTGACATTTCACCATCAACACAAACTTCAAAAAGTTGGTAGTGGAGAGCTGCCAAGCCTGGATGGCGCTTCTTCTCGACACAGAGCTCGAAATACACAGTACACACATGGGCCGTGCCATGGCATCTACCCAATTCACTCAGATTTACATGGTGTTAATATTAGAACACAACTTATGGCTTCCTGCAAGTATAAAGCTGTCTGATCCATCGTATATTCACTGATTTATCTCATTTATGTATTTCGCAACAGAATCCCATTCTTCACAAAATCATAACTTGTATGCATCAAAATACACCTTTTCTGCTTGTTGAAATTGCCACTTGGGGGCCAATCCACTGAATTAATATTTGATGAGATGTTAATTTAATACTGTGTTCTGCACAAAATGGAATGCCACACAGTGTGAATTCGCCACTCTCCCAGTACTTTCCTTTACCCCCTACTGCTTAACAGTTAGGAATATCAAGGTCAAGGTAGGTCAAGGTAATTTTATTTCATACCCGCAGGTAAAATTGTTTTGCAGATAAAAAGAAGAATTCGGTCATCCATATAAAAGACATACGAACATACAACTATTTCACGTACAAATTTACAAGTAAATAAATAGACATCATGACAGACTGCTCCATAACACATACCTATCCTCTATCCATATTAACTGTCAAGTACTAAAACTTCTCTCTTATTATTTAAGAATTCAATTGCAGCTGGAACAAAAGTATTCTTATAGCGTCTTGTTTTCCATCTCAAAGCTGCAAACCGGCAACCAGACGGAAGTAACTTAAAATCATTCCTTAAGGGATGCGACCGATCACTCAAGACAGCACTTGCTTTCCGGTACAGCTGATTTGTGTAAATATTTCCTAAGTTCCTTTGATTTAATCCTATTATCTTACTTGGCCATCTTACAATTTGGTTTAAGGAGTTTCTGTTCTTCATTGACAGGCTTCCATACCACACCACTATGGAAAATGACATAAAAGATTCAATAAAAGCGAGATAAAACAAAATATATATATCTTTTTTCATGCACTATTCAAATTACTTCCTGTTTAAAGCTTGGCAACTGTGTAATGTCTGGGGAGCATGAAAACGCTGAGTGATTACATGTTTACATGAACAATTTTCATCTATAAAAGGCGTTAAACTCCTTTTTAAAAGTTTTTTTTTTTTTTAATGGAATAAAATTGTTTTTTCCTTTTAGGTGACATTTTTCTTATTCAGATTGGAGTAAAATGCTCCGTCTGAACACAAACCAAAGGGTGAGAAACATAAAACTATGATTTCTGTTTCATAGCACAGAAAAATGATTTCCAACTTTCTCTGAGTTAAACAAAGACTTTGTGACCCAGGCAACCAATGTCCACGACACACAAACAGGCAGTAGCTGCACAACATGCTGGAGACAGCTAGACTAATGGCTTCACTGTTGCAACAACAACAACATCATGGTTAAATTAAATAATCAGGGATGATGCTTTACTGACTTGCATCTGCTTTCTTCCAGATTGTATCATCTTGTCACACACCCAAAAACACACACCCTAAAAAAAAAACTGTTACAAATTAATTCAGATTTTGTGTTGGTGGTGATAGTAGAATGTAAAAAGTTCATAAAAGCAATTTTTTTGTGACCAAAACATTCATTCCTTTATTTTAGTAGAAAAACTAATTACACACATATAGACAATTATTTTCCAAACATGTCAAAAAAGAGATATTACTGTAATACATTTTCTCCAAAAAAACCTAATTAATAGAAGCCTCTGAATGTGGTTAAGTATTGTACTTTTCCAGTGATAGTGCGGAAGTTAAGTTGCTTTTGTTTGAATAGAAAACTATTTCTCATCACATGGTATCAACACACATTGAAAAAATTATGTCAGTCTTACATATTTCCATTTTGTGAAAATTAGATGACACAAACCAAGTGCATGCTCTGGATTGTTCTTAAAACTCTCCATACAATCAACTCAATTGCATTAGCAGCTTACAGGGATGAACCGCATTGTATCATTCTCGAGGGACACAAAAATTCAATTTTGGTTTCATGATGCAATATTATATCATCTGTTTTCATCATGTGAAGAATGTTAAAGTGCTGTGAGCATCCAGCTCCCATGGGTTAACCGACTCACTAAAGTGAAAAAAGAAAATGCATCTGACCAACATAAGAGCAGCTTGGCAGCTCTGATGTGAAGTAAAAATGGGAGATACCATAGAGGCAGAAGCTGGGAGTGGGTGTCGTTACCATGGGTGACGGGCCGAGGTCACCCAGATGTAAGTCCCCAGGTAGTGCGCTCAGCCTGGCAGCCAATTTTTTCTAGTGGCCACAGGGCTCCCAGGAAGTGCGCTGGTCTTTATAGCCAATTTGACCAAAGAGGTTATAATAGACAGACTTGCACTAAGACAGATTTACATAATAACCTCACAATAACCACCTTTAAAGGAATAGTTCGACAAGTTGGAACATATGCGTTTTCTCGCCGAGAGTTAGATGAGAAGATCAATGCCACTCTCATCTCTTCAAGTATGTACATGTAGCTAGAGCCAGGAGGTGATTAGCTTAGTTTAGCATAGCATACAGATTAGAAGCAGAGGGAAACAGCTAGCTTGGCTCCATCCAATGATTAAAAATAAGCATAGCAGTATTTTGAAATCTTGATCATTTAATCTGTACACAAACAGATATTTAAAAATGTGGGGTTTTATGGGGGGTTACATGCTGGCTAACAGCAGTGCAGCTAAGCTACGCTTCCCAGAGCTTGTCGTCAGTTGCCTGTTGGATAAACTTTTGTTTGTTGAATAGTAGTTACAGCACATAACACCACAAAAAGTCATTAACTTAACTTTTTCTATGAGTACGGAATAAACAAGCCAGATAAGCATGTTTTAGATGTGTTGGTGGGCATATTTGTGGAATGAGCTGCAGGCTAGCTGTTTCCCTAAACTGAGCTAAAGGTTTCCCAAAATGTCAAAGTATTCCTTTACTTTTCAGTCTAGGATGGTGCTTGATGTTTGTCTTATGCCCCACTGATGAATGTATAAGCCTTATAACCTCATCTAAGTTATATACAACTGATGCAAACTAGTGCACATTTTCTAACGATTAAAGATTTTACAGGCAGATTATTGATGCCATACATTTTTTTTTTCTACTGTACATTTAAATCAGACCGGCTCATGTTGAAGTACGTAGACTGTAAAGTGTAATGTTAAAGTACAGCCTGTGCTTTACCTTGTACTGTACTATGCAAGGCCCTTTCACTCTAGTGAAAAATATCGGCCTAAAATATTCAGAGCTGCAGTCGTATTATGTGTCATAATCATGTTACTGTGGGAAATAAGGCCATGCAAAGATATTAAACATGAATGCACACTGTAATCTTCGTGGCAGTAGCAACACCAAAATAAATAAGTGCCACACAGGAATAGCAGATCTGACAGACTTCCTGTGATTGAAGATCCTATTCTCTAAATCTTTAACATGCTACCAAACACCAAAAGCCACATATAGCAGACACTTTCATTATTTAATCCAGCCTGCTTGAAAATAGCTTTCCTCAATCTAATTGCGCTTCGACAGGAATATTTGTTAGCCTCTTCCCTGCTTTTAAAGATCCCCTCTGCCTCCCCAGTGAGGGTAAAAGTGGGCAACAGTGGCTAAAAATAGCGTTCGAGAAAGGATAAATCAACGCTGCACCTTATGCTTAATTAAAGATTAACGAGAAATTGCTTGCTGGTGTGGAGGTTTCTCAAAGCCTCACTTTACTTCCCTGATTAAGGTTACATAACACTTGTTAATACTGCATGGACTACGCTAAAAAAGTAATGACATCTGCCAGTGTGGCAGAATCAATCCTGCCATGACATGCTGCAAAATTTGAAGATGGTGTGTTTCCAACGCATTGATTAATTGGGTGCTCACAGCTGCTAAATCACTTAAATCATACTGATTTGTGCAAAATGTATCTGAATTAATAATGAACCTCATGAAAAGATCCAAGCAGTGGACCTCAATTTGTCATCTCTTTGTTTGAAGCACCGAAAGATGGTTTTTGTGACTGACACAGAGTGCTAATGCCATGCTACTAAATGGCCCCAGGAGCTCACCAGTTTATCCATATTTCCAGAAAATCAACATAATGACATAATGATATCTTTTCTTTTTGGTTTGCCTCAAAAAGTTATATTTTATAGCAGGACACATTGATAACCCTTTTATGTTTCACAACATAAGTCAAACTTTTCAAATGCCTCAGTACTTCATTTTGTCTGTACACATAGCTGAACAAGACCTTTCCCTAAATAAAATACAATCCAAAAAGCGATACTATTATTTAAAAGAAGACTAAAACTCTGTCACAAGTATTCTATGATAGCCACTGTTACATTTCTCCCCAAAACTATACACCAAAGTATTGAAATTAGATAACCAGCTAAATGTAATTGTGTCTTGCTTTCAGTGCTGTTTTGTCTTTTAGGAGCCTCCTTTTCATAGCAAAATCTACTGTAAGACTTGAATCAATATTCTGTAAGGTGTACTCAGACAGAATCCTGGCAAATATTAGAACCCTGAAGCTGTACGACTCAAATTCTTGAACAAACTGAGACAATAGGAAAATGAGAACATGTGAAGGAAAATAATAGAAAGAACTAGAGAATAGAAAGAACTACAGTTCAAGGTGAGTTTATAGATCAGACAGCCATTAGTCAAATTTGTGCAAATGATGCAAGGCAAAATAGATTAGCTTTGCATTCTGTCTGAACACAGCTAAACATCACTCATTTATGATTTTCTTTGGCTCAAGCCAAGTTAAGGAGGTTCCTTCCCCTAATTTGCCTTTGGTGATGTAGATAGGCAGGGAGAGCTCGAATGGTTCTGAAATAGTAAATAAATTTGACTGACTATAGTAAGAAATCCTATCTCTTCAATCCAGAATAAACAGCCCCTTCAGGTTAACTACTAAAAACACACTCTTGTAGCCAGTGGGAGTAGTTGTAGAGCAAAGGAAAACACACACACACACACACACACACACACACACGCACACACGCACACACACACGCACACACGCACACATGCACACACACACACACACACACACACACACACACACACACACACACACACACACACACACACAAATACAGTCTTGTACTTCTGGCAACTGAGCCGTGGAGCTCGCTCACTGGTGCTTCCTCTGTAGAATTTTTTGGAGAAGGAGAGCAAACTTCCCATTGTGCAATGCAAGCCAGCGACTTCTGCAGTCTTCATGTTTCCACTACCCTATCCGGTTGTATACCTAACATAACCGATCCAAGCCACTGTTCAGCCTTTAAATCCTAATAAATATCAAATGACTGTGTGTCTCTGCTGTGTCAGAAAGTGTGGTGGCTGTCCTTACCCAGAGTGGGGTGTGTAGTGATTACTTTCGTGCTCGGCCTTCTGTGACTCATGCGACTTATTTAGTGTGAGTCACTACACTGCAAGTCCACATCTTTAAGGCCATTGGAGCCTTGAAGGAGGGTCGAAGCAGGCGTTTTTGGACACATCCTGTTCTTGTGCAGATGGGCCACAGTAAAGGTCGAGAGGATGAGTAAGAGCCGAGGTACTGTGAGATGCACAGGCAGAACAAACTACTACCACTGGGGATTTAGCTTTGGATCCGTACGTATATGTGGTTGTGTGTGCAGGGAGAGAGAAGAAAATAGGCAGAGTTAGAAAGAAGTGAGTCAATGCTTAGACTATGTGTATTTATTATGGCAAGGGTTTGGATCACAGGGAGACAACTGGTGAAATTATACATCTCATAATATATTCACTGGCAGTAGAGAACATTTAATTTCCACAAACTGTAAAACCCACAAAGTGCTGTAATAAGATAAAGCTAATTCCTGGATAATTGGGAAACCATAACAGAATATTCTCATTCTTTATTTGAAAGCTGATAGTGAAGACAGACAAAAATGATGGGACAGGGAAGGGAATATTATTTGCCACACCCTCCTCAGTTACGGTTGCTACGCCTATCAAGTTTTTTGTTCTAACATGGGACATATGCAGTAGTGATAGAGTGAGTTTTAGAAAGCTAAACTTATAAAACCCTCCCAAAAACAAGTGAATGATGTGAAGTTCACCAGGAAACCGATTTTCATCCAACAGCAGCAATGAATAACAATGAACATATTCATTTAGTAAAATGCACACCATAAAATTCATCTGTGTAATGGTATAATGGTGTAATTGCAGAGGGCCATTAAGGTGTGTGTTTTCTGTTGTTTTATGGTGACAGTGATGGGCTCATTATTGGACAGCGTGATGGATAGTTTACAAAGCTGTACTGTACGCTAGATAGCACTCTCAGTACTCAGGGCAGGGCACCATATCTCCACTCATGCAGGAGGTGATGTCTGTGTGCCAAAATAACATAATTAAATCAAATAACACCTCAAATCCACCAGGGTTTAATTTTAGCTTAAAGCAACACTAGAGAACCTTTCCCGCTTCGGTCCCCCTACTGGTTGGAAGCGGAATTGTCCATTACATTACATTGTCCAGTTCATTCGAACTATAGATCCGCTACCTGATCTGGCAAACTTGCATAATGTAATGTAATGGACAATTCCGCTTCCAACCTGTAGGGGGACCGAAGCGGGAAAAGTTCTCTAGTGTTGCTTTAACACAAGAGATTTGCCTGAATAAAATGAAATTTAAAATTAGCTGCATTATTATTTAAATCAGGATCTAATTAAATAATACTTTCACAGGGCTGAGAATCTTAATTGCTTGATATGCGTATATCAACACATTTTACTCAACTACAGGAGCCTACTTAACGAAAGGTCCACTTACTACCTTCTTCCAAGGCTTTCAACCACATCTCACCTTCCTCAGCACAAGTATGCTTTGTTGTCATGGAGATAGCTCAGTTTCCATCAAGCGACCCATGGAACTTTTGGTCTAGTGAAAACAGGTCACATAAACAACTGATGATGAAGACCCTGAGATGGGGTTTGAAAACCATGGAAAAAGCTAGTAAGTGGATGTTGAATCAACATTTTGCAACACTGTTAACATCAAGTCAAAGCTTCCACATGCACATGGTACATTAATCTTAGAAAGCAGTTGTGATCTCGGCACACAATTTCTAAAGAGCTGGGCTGTTCATTACACCATCCCTATAAAGAGCATGTTAAGTAATGCTTTCTTCATCAGTGTGCCTGCACCTTTTATGAGGCTCTTTTCATAGCTTGCTGCTATAATGAAGCTATAATGCTCCATCAGGTGCTGGCCTGCTCCGTCTGCCCACTGGAGCCCCGACTTCAAAGCGCTCCTGTCGCCTAATGATAATGAATGCAGTGTGTCTGCTCAATGTGCTTTGTGGCTCACTGTCAATCTGTTCCACTCAGACACAGGTTTCATTTTACTCTCTCTGCAGGAGCAGCCGCTCCAGAGAAAGACAGTTTTCCTGGCTGGTTTGCCCGCTGGACACTCTGCGTGAGTGGTCATAAACCCTTTGCGATAACAATGTGTTTGTGACCCTGTGGTCTGAATCCAAGGAATGCTCTTAAAATCCAAAGCAAATACTGCAGTTAGCCTTTTGATACAATGCTGAACTCCTGCACTTTTCTTCCTCATATCTTTTGCATCCAGGAAGCCTGTGTCATATATTTCAAAACTTCATAAAGAATGTGTTTGACTGTTTATGAAAAGATTGATGAAGAAATCAATAAATGGGCAGGGTATCACCTACTGGGTCATTAATAAAACACTAAAGGAGTCCTTTCAGATGTGGCTTTATGTGGTCTGTCCTCATTGGGTCAAAGCAATCTATTTATGCTTCTTCCTCACCCCCCGCTATCTCTCCATCCACTCCTTTAGGGCTCCAGATAAAAGAGGGCTCATTGTGAACAAAGCAAAGGGTTTGACAGAGCTTTGGACACCTGCAGCGGACCAAACCATTCTGTTTGCTCAGGTTTGTTAAAACGGGTTATCTCAGGATGGGAGAGACCATTCAGTTATGGGAGAGATGAAGAAGAACGAGAAACGTATGATGATGCACACATGTCACAAACAGCATTTAAGCGTTTGAATGCTGTCAAAATACTCCTCCAGTTGCACAGATACTATAAAAAGAATATCATTTCAGTGTGCTTCTTTTGATGTGTCATTTAAAAAAAGCAGCAGACAATAACGGCTTCATAATCTCCTTTGATGGCCATAATACCCCATGTAAATGATATTTACATCCACATTGAGAACATGTGCTGCCAGAGATGGTGCGATAACTTCCCAGACTAGAGTGTTGCTATGGGAACATGACTCATCACAAGTCGTTCCTGCTATACCTGTGGCAGCTGCACAGTACTCATGAAAGCTATTTCATGCTCCTTTTGTTTACCAAGCAGCAGTGCTGAGCCTCAATTTTCAATAACATATCACATCAGATGTCCAGGAAAACACAATGACACGCAGGTGCTAAAAAGGCTTTTGTAGCGAGTTGTTTTGTGTTTTTCTTTCACAGGAAATACTGTATCTTTTTGAGCACTTTTTGTTGACTTCGGGACATGAGTTTGAGCCTTAACATTGTGAGGCTGGGATTGAATCACACAATCAGACCCTGATTGTGTGAGGAACAACACAGAATACAATAGAAGCAATTCCCAAAGAAAATGCATGTGATTGCAGTATGTGTTGATGCTAATTTGCATGATTTTTGGATGACTTTAAAACATATATGAAGTCATTGACCTTATTGCATCAGTTGGACTATAAATGCAATTGGAGTTAATGGAGGCTCGATACATTATGATAAATAACTGTATGTGTCCTCATAATAAGCTTAAATACAGTTTTATCAGTATGCAATAGTGAGGTTTTTTTATGTAGTTTGCAGTTAGAAATACAATGGGCCTCCATACACTTTTACACATTATATACAGTAGCCCATAATAACTAATAACCTGTATATGTCATCATAAGGAGTTTATGTACACTTGATCAGGGTACAATTATTTAGAAATATGAATTGAGTTTGTACAGCACGCAGTTGAGTTGAGAGAGTATACCATTTATCAAGAAGAAGTCATCCATCCACAAATAATTACGCAGTTCAATTCAACTCAATTTTATTTATAGTGTCAAATCAAAACAGAAGTTATCTCAGGACACTTTACAGATAGAGTAGGTCTAGACCACACTTTAATTTACAGAGACCCAACAATTCCCCCCAAGAGCAATCATTTCCCATGTGCTTTTTTTGTGGTATTAGAATTAAAAATGTGTATGCAAATGTGTGCAAATGATAATAACACTAATAAGAAAAAGAATCATGCAAAACAACATGACTCATATGATATCAGATCAACAGTCTTGTCTAATTGTGCAACACACACACACACACACACGCGCACACACGCACACACGCACACACACACACACACACACACACACACACACACACACACACACACACACACACACACACACACACACACACTGCAAGTGGCAGATGTTTGAGCCCAGTTTTGTTTCTGTGTGGTGGTTTTCAGGTATGTTGTCACACACTGAGAAGTGTGGAGGAGGCCCAACTGTCACACCACTACTAACCCTGTAAACACAATCCTGAGCTGTCATTCACAACGGGCCCACGTCATTTTATCCTCACTGGTTACTGGGAAAATATATCTGCAATAAAAACAAAATGTAGCTCAGTCAGGAAGCAGGAAATGTCTGTTTTGGGAATATCTCCTTCATTATGATGTGTAAGGTGGGAGCTGTAGTACGTTACTTCAGGTGGGCGTATAATGGTTTCTGCTGGAGACTGTTTTTTTTTTTGTATGACTTACCTTAAGATCAAATATTGATCTGTATATGATGGATCATTGAAGTATGAGTCTGAGCACAGCATGTTTTAAAGGTTAATGACTTCTGACCTTGTTCCTAACCCTTATTATACTGTATCTCTATCCTTATACTGACTCAATATGAGCTGACCTATATGGTCAATATGAACACATGCTCAAATACAGTAATTGGGTCCACAAAAGTAGATAACACATTGTGAGAATCTAGACAGACATATTGACATCTTTAATATCATGAGTGAAATCTGTTTTTAAAACGAAATGTCTGCACAATATTTGAAGATGTTGATGTATGATTTTCTTTGGAGCGAAAGAACAACATTTAACTTTTGTGCTATACCTATATTCACTGTGAAGATAAAGAGAACACATGTTCACAACCCTGCAGACTGACTAAGTTTTTTATATGCACACCTGAAGGAAACTGAGAAGAGAGACAAACTAAATTAGGAGCAAACTGGTGGTTTTGCATTTTTTATCATTTTCCAAAGCGTTACGAATATATTTCAAATTGATGTCCCACCTTCGAGGCAGCTAGTGGTTAATACATTTCAATATTATATGCAAATGAACTTGCACACAACTAAAAGTTGCTTGAAATAGATAACCCATCACATTCAATTACCTTAATTATTTTAACAAAGTCATGTTATCCAAAAATTGTAATGCAGTCGCAGGCAGGGACTGTTCTGGAAAATAGCTCTTGTTAGTGCTGCATTAAAGTAATATATATATCTAGTTGTCCACAAATCCCATGAAAAGACCAAAAACCATCAATGTGTTAGTCCTTTTGTCAATACTTCTGTGGCACCCAGCTCCAAGCCCATTCGTTCAGTAAGTCTTAAAAAAAGATATCACAAATATAGCTTACATTTTTTTTTTCACAAAGTCCACATTTGTTTTGTGCATCTTAGTTTTTTGGAAATACTGTGAATTGCATCATCTTTCAATTTCACTATCACCCAATAATAATAACATAACTTAATACAGGAAGAAGTCAAACTAAATAAAGATGACTAAATGCTCACTTTGATTGATTATCTAAGTAACTTTAAGATGGTAAAATTCATTGGCATGTTTTGGACAATGGTTGACGGCAACACAAACTGCACAATTTAGTAAATGCTGTAAAATATGCAAAATAATGAGTGTAATCTATGAATGATTTAGTGGTTGAATAGCAAGTGATAAGGAGTAGAAATCATCTGTGCAATGCTTGAGAGTCTTTATGACACAAAGCTGTCCAAAGGCATCATGTTACCCACTACTGTATCTTGTGCTGTGACTCTGAGACAAGACATATCAACTACCAAGTTACCTAATGCATGACCTGAGACCCCCCCACCCCTCCTCCTGGCCTCAGGCTGTGCTCTACCTCCTGGGACACTGTAAAGGCAGTGGATTTCAAAAGGTGCAGCGCAGGTACAAGCTCCGAAGGACATTTGAGATCACACTTATTTCTAAACATCTAAGGCATCTCTCCTAATGCCTGAAGGTGATCGGCATGTTGGTTTGGTATGAAGGTCCAACAGTTACGTAAGATAATTGGTTAGAACAGGAAATTGAAAGCTCTCAGAGCAATCTTTGTTATAAGGCTGAGGTTGTGAGGTGCTAACAGAAGACCCATTTTTCTCTCAGTGTACTCTGTTCCAATTTTTTCTCTCCTTGCAAAACACCAAATTCATTGCGTTGCTCCATAACTGCACTGTTTACAATAAAATAAGGCAGAAAAAAGCAGCAAATCCTCCCATTTAAGAAGCTGATGCATTTTCCTTTGGTAGTGACTTACTGAGTAAATTGAATATCAAACGTATTTGTTGATGAACTAAGACAGTCGATCCCAGCCAGAACACACTGAAAGTGGTAAACATTATTGCTGCTAAACTTTAGCATGTTAGCATGCTGATGTTAGCATTTACTACCACTGTGCCCGAGTGCAGCTTCACAGAACTCCTAGCATGGCTGTAGACTCTTTTAGTCCTGTTTACTAATCATGTCAGCACACTGACGAGTTGAACAACAGGCTGTGACTGATGTACAGCCTTAGCGCATTTAGTGGTTCCAGCTTCTGAAATGTTAAAATTTGCATTGTAAATTGTGAAATCCTTGTATTGTGGACTGTTTATCTGATATTAAGGCCTAATACAAATTTAATATGACACTTTTGGCTCTGGGGAATTGTGATGGGCTGTTTTTCACTTCTTTTTTTTTTTTTTTTAGATGTTATGAACTAAACAATTACAGTAACAGATAAGACAAACATAATCGTTAGTTGCAGCCCTAATGTAACTTTTTTGAGAAATTTGGTCACATTCAGGGCATTTGTTCCTAATTGCACCTATACTGCACATGTGCAGCTCATATTATCTCTAAAGGATCTACCTCCTTACTTTCCGTCTGTGCTTGAGACCGATTTTGAATCTAATCAATTACAATTTGTGTCTTTCCCCTTTTGTTGTTACCATATGCACTTTAGTTTATTGTAGGATGTGGAACAAAACATGAAGTTGGCAACTCTGCGTGCCTCTGTGAGCAGCGGTTGGTAATCAGCAGATATCTTACTGTGTTTAGTTGTGAAACTGCTACAGTTCCTTGAGGCCTTTTAGAAGAAACCTAAATCTGCAGTGGCTGATTACGTAACACACATAAAAGCATCCTCCAAAAGCAATCTCATTTGCGGTTTTGAAGCTGCGTTCAGTGCTTCGCTCTGATACATTGGTTAGGTAATACACCGGTGCTGAGAGTTATATTGGAGGTGACACCCCATCAGGCCTATAAATAGCTTTGCACTTTTCCCCCAGGAGCCAAGCTGTGGCTTTCTCCCAGGCATTTGATCATTTGTTTGTAGAGGACAGACATCACCCACTGCACATGCACGCCTTCAGTAGCTTCACAGTATGTGAGAAAGACTTTGATCTACTGTGATTATGATGCTTTTAAGAGGCAGTCACTTCACAGGTAGTTCACCTTAGGGTTTCCCTAAACTAGACCTATGAAGTGATTAGGTGAGTCATCATTAAATACTCAACTATCATTGCCACAAGCAAGGCAGGTTCTGAGTAAAATTAATTATCTGATACTGTGTCACTCTTAAATAAAACAGTGCACTTAATTGGTGGGGGATTCAGGCACAAGCCCATAAGCCTCATAACAAGTGGGAGTATGAAGCGAATAGACACAAGAAAAGATATATAAAACCCCCTGCAGGCTTTGTCTGATTCCAGTGAGTCACTGTCTGCAATGGCTTTTCCAGAATTGGGCATGACTCAGTAACGAGCACAAACATTTCTGAAGTGCACTTCTGGTGCCGGCTGCAGCATGTTACTCCAGTTTGGATTATCATAGGCCAACTCGGTGTTTTATGCCACAAATGTAAACCATCAGTGGTGGTTTTTAGCTAGAGCTAATTTGTTTGATAGTGCAATCCTTTTTCTTTTAGACTTTTCTTTATTCCACAATAATGCATCAATGAGGTATATGGACACAGTTACACATAAAAACAAAAGAAACATGTAAGGTGCTGATTTTGGGGAGCAGTGGTGAACACCTCAGCGTAAGAGAAAACAAATGAAAGGATCGACAAAGTAAATAAGACTATCTGTGTGGGGTTCCACTTTCTTTTTTTTTTAGATCAATTTTTTTTATTATTTTTATATTTCTGAACATACAGAACAGAAAAACACAATTGAACAAGAACAACAACCCTCTCCCACCTCCCACCCTCTGCGGTCTCGAGGAAAACAAAAACAAACAAATAAGCAAAAACAAAAACAGAAATCACACCTTGCCTAATCACTCTCCTCTAATTCTTGTGATGCTGAGGTCATTAGGACTGATACTTGTGCTGCTGCATTTTTCCATAGATCTATTGTCGATGATTTGGCTTTGTTAATCCTTGATGTAGAGAGTTCAAGCATAACTATGTCTAGAAAGTACGCCAACCACTGTTTTATACAAAGCAAGTGGGGGGGGGGAGCCAGCATTGAACTATCATTTTCTTGGTTGTGGTTGAGCCGGCTAACCAAACTTTCTTCTGTCTCCCAAGCAGATTTAATTTAGAGTCATCATTACGTAATAAAACAATCAGGTCAGTAGGAATTCAACATCCTATCACATCAGATAGTATTGATGTTGTTTTATTCCAGAACTCATGCACCTGTTCACACTCCCAGACCATGTGCAGGAAAGTTCCAGTTTGTTCAGGTTGACAGAACGTGCAGTAGGGAGTGGGAATGACTTTAGAGACTTATCTCTTCTGAGGAGTCCAGTATGTCCTATGACATATGTTGAAGTAGATCTGGTGGTGATTTGGGTTCTTGGAACAATGGAAAATGTTGTCACAAACTGTCTCCCAATTAATTGCGTTCCCCTCAGGGCTCAGCTCTCGCTCCCATTTCCTTGCTATTGGGAGTTCTCCTATGGATACTTGCATCAGTTTAGCACAGATCTTGGACACTAATCCTCTCACAGGAAAATCAACAAACCATTTAATAACTGGGTGCGGCTCAAGACTGTTTCCCCATGGCACTCCATCATCACATTTCAAATTTGTTTATTAGGATAAACCCCTTGAGATGTATCAGCTCGTTTTCGAGGGGGTTCCAACATATAACACAATAATTACATAACAACAGAGAAGTGAAAAATCTAAACAAAACAAAAACAAACAAAACAAACAACAACAACACCTGCATATGATCATCAATACATCACAACCACCAAAAGGCCAAGATGACCAATAGTAAATAAATAAGTAAACAGTAGAGTATGAGTGGATTTCTAACTACAGTCAAATATAAACATTAGGTATGAACAGTAGATATAAAAATAGCATGCATCTTTAATAACAGAGGCAGTTTATCTTAAAGTGAGCGGACAGGGCATGTTTAAACAAACCAAGTAAATAAATTTATCTTATTTCCACAGATAGATTATTCCAATCTGCTGGAGTCTTAAACTTAAAAGCTCTTTTGCCAATTGTTTTTTTAACTCGCGGGACAGAGAAGTAGAGTTGAGTAGAGTGCCGAACTTCATAGTTTGATGTATAAGGTACAAGATACTGTTGTAAATAAGGAGGATAATTGAAATAAATACATTTAAATATAACTTGAAGCCAGTGTGTGTCTTCTACTACTTAGAGATGGCTAGAAGAAGGATGTCCTGGGGACCTCGAAAGTAGCTCTTAGGTCTTCGAAACTCAACATACCTTTCTCATTGAATAGCTGGTTTACAGTAAAAATGCCTCTGTCACTCCACTGCTTACAAGCAAAGGGTTTGTTACCAGACATTAAATGTGTATTGTGCCAAATTGGGGTGTCCAGATGCCACTTGTTGGTGTAGCATAGTTGCTTCTCCACCTGTTTAAAGTTGGGTTCCACTTTCTGATGAATCAAAAATAAAAAGAGAGTTTTTCCAAATCATTATCTACTCTTTTAAACAATTGTAAATTATGGCTGGTATGTCTGATGCCAAGAAATTCTGATCTATTGTTAAATATTTCCACAAAATGTGACACTAAAACACTGAACTCTCTACTGGACGTCAGAAGATATCACCTCCAGGGATAAATGCAGGTACTTCTATCACTGTGGTTCAGGCTGGAATGGTGGATGTGAAAGACTTTGTACTGGCATTTCCTCTCTATGAGGACTTATTCTTCCTTATGCCATGCAGAGGTAAAGTGGGTGTTGCAAAGTGAGTTTTTGTTTTGTTGATTGATGAATTGCTTGATTAAGTGGGCTTTGGTTGACAGTGGCACTTCAGTGTCTTTCACAGTGTAGAAATTGAAGTAGAAACCTAGATTTCAGTCTTCATAAGCACAAAATGATATTGGCCAAAGATAAAAAAAGATTTTAGGGCATAGTTTGCGTTGCATTCTCTTGCAAATAGCAGTCCTGATGTATATATTTTTGCGTACCAGACACATATTATTATCTTGCACAGTGAATGTACAGTAGCCACGGGGAATGAATAATTCATTTCTGGAAAAGGATCTATTTGCCCCTGTGCCTCTCCGCGCGCGTATGCAGCTGGTGCCATTTGGTCACGGCAGAAGCGTCTCCAATTATCCAGGAGCACATCCCTGAATTTGCGCTCTTTTGCCTCCAGATCCATCCACATTGATTTTGAGCGAGCCGTGATCAATGCGGACGACTCAAGAAATCTGCATGTGCATAACTCATGCGGGATGATTGATGTGTATTTGCGCAAAGAAATCAAACAACGGGCAAAGGGAAAATCCTTAAACAGAAATTCTATTCTATCCACAATATGAAATAAACAATATGTGAGTTTAGGTGTGTCTAGGACAAGTTGTTTCCATGTCTCTAGGTGTGATCACCGTTTCTTCACGTGGTATGTAAAAACGATCATTCAATTCGATAGGCATGCTGGTCCTCCTCAGTCCCCTACCAGTCCAGATCTGTCTGATGAGTGGGCCGCCTTCACACCACACGCGCCCCGCTTTAAACCTGCACCTGTCGGGTGTTAACTGGAAATAATCGACACGTTTGGGGAGAGAGATGATGGTGGCGGCGGCTCGGTTCAGCACGCTGGACAGCGCTCGTGGAAGTTGGAGAGGACGGCCGCGCGCGGACACAGGAGGATTTAATTGATACGAATTTGTGGGAGCTGCTGGAGAGATGAGCCATGGTTGATTTTAAGTGCTTATTACCAACAACAGGCGCAGTTAAACCGAGAGCGGACTTTCTGGAGTGAGACATGGACTTTGCTGAAATTATTTTCGCTTTGTTCATCATCGTGGTCGCGGTCGTCTCGCTGTTGTCAAACTTGTTGGTGCTGCTATGTTTCGTCCACAGCACCGAGATACGCCGCCAGGTGCCCGGTGTTTTCACCATGAACTTGTCCTTCTGCAACATACTCATCACTGTTTTGAACATGCCGGCCACTTTGGTGGGAATTATCAGGGACCAGCAGCCTTTCGGGGATTGCATTTGCCACACGGTGAGCTTTCTGGAGACTTTTCTGACTGCGAACACCATGTTGAGCATGGCAGCTCTCAGCATAGACCGGTGGATTGCGGTGGTCTTCCCGCTCAGTTACTCCACTAAAATGCGCTACAAGGACGCGCTGATCATGGTGTGCTACTCCTGGCTGCACTCCTTCACCTTCTCCCTGACGGCGCTGCTCTTCTCCTGGGTCGACTACAACGACGTTTACGCGTCCTGCACCTTGCAGCCGAGCGAGGAAGGCAGCGACAGGATTAAGTTTACAATCTTCACTGTTGTTTTCCACGCCACCAGTTTCATGCTCTCCCTGCTCATATTGTGTTTCACCTACTTGAAGGTGTTGAAAGTCGCCAGGTTTCACTGCAAGCGGATCGACATTATCACCATGCAGACTCTTTTCCTTCTGGTCGACATTCACCCAAGGTAGTTCACCTAATGCATTCCTCATTTGTATATAGGCTAAACATGGTTTCTCATAGGCCTTTCAATCTATAATTCAGAGTCTAAAAGTCTTTTGCTCTTTTCAGCGTGAAACAGAGATGTTTAGCAGAGCAAAAGAGGAGAAAGCAGAGAGCCACAAAGAAGATCAGCATCTTCATCGGCTCATTCATCATCTGCTTTGCTCCCTATGTAATTACAAGGTAAGTCGAATTTATAGTAACCCATAAATCATTTAATTTACTCTAAACTCCTGTGCAATGCGAAAACGCTAAAGGACTCATAACATTAATATGTAAAACTCATATCTGCATCCAGACTCATTAGAGTTGTTGTTGTCCTTTAGAAGATACACATCTGTCACACCATTAGTTTACATTAGACACAATTCAACACTTGAAGTGCAGTCACACTACATAGCTTCTCTGAACCATAACATGGCTCATTAGTCACCTGTGTCATCCTGCTGCTTCCACTGAAACACACACAATACAGTGTAAGACAATAAATACAGAAAACAAAAAGTGGCTTACAGAGAAAAGAGGAAATGCTTCAGGGGCCCACAAACCAGTTGTCAGCCAGATGTGGCGAAGATGATCCATCAGTTGGACATTTGTGGTGCATGCACATATGGGAGACAAGAGGGAGGACATATTGACAATGAAAAAGTGTCTGAGATATTGAAGTAAACTGCTTACCCACTGGCAAAGTGAAGCATCTAATTATGATAATTCCTACTCATGTATCCGTTCTGCTTTGAAATGAGCATTTATACACATCATTTAGTGATGGTTAGAGGGGAATATTCTTCGCTCTCTGTGGTAACCTTATGCTTCGATTACAGTATGGTACTGTACGGAAATTAGTGGAGTTTGAAGGGGGGCTGAACCCTATGGTTCAATTTTTAAAAAGCCAAATCACTCCCCAGTGGTATTAAAAATGACATGTATATATATACATGTGTACATATATATATATATATATATATATATATATATATATATATAGTATAAAACAGTGTTGAATTGGTCTAAATCTGTGGAAGATTTTAAATGCCTACATAAAGCAAATTAAAGAAAGATACAATGCACATTGTTATACGTATTCCCTTTGTATACTCAATGTGTGCTCTATGTATGTATCTATGGAAGATTTAAAATGCTATCCCAGAAAAAAGAAAAAGCTCCCCTGCACCTCCTTGTGAAAACTAATGATAGTGCTTTATATTTACATATCAGCAGGTTTAAGCTGTTCTTTGCTGGACAACACTGACATGCATTACACCTCTTCACTTTTCTGTGTTGTGATTAGATTCTATTGTGACATGGAAAATTCATGTCAGGTTGTTGGAGCAAGACATTTCACAATATCCACGTAAATGCATAACATTGCACATAAGAAATGATGGTGAACATAGAGTCCTGTAACAATTATTTCCACTGTCAGTGATTGAATGAAGGCACAGGCGACAACTTTGTGGAAAAACCTCCATTTTGACCCCTCCGTTTTCATACAGTCCCTAATGTGTTAAGGGCTCCATAGGTTCAGTCTTACCTAATCAACTTTGCACATTTAAAAAACAAGAAAAAAAGAGCTCTGACCAAAATGTACTTTGTTTAATTATGTTTCTGCTGCTGCCCCTTCAGGTTGGCTGAGCTTTTACCCTTCGTGGACATCAACCGCCGCTGGGGGATCATCAGTAAGTGCCTGACATACAGCAAGGCTGCATCTGACCCCTTTGCCTATTCCCTCCTACGTCAGCAGTACAAGAAAGTGCTGGTTACTGTCGTCAACAGGCTGCTCCGCCGTGACCTATACCCCTCATCTGGCCACAACAGCTCTTTGGACACAGAGAACGACTACTGTCTCCAGAGGATCAGCTAATGGCAGACGCGGACATGACAGATACACACTACAGGCCAAAAATAAAGGTTGCCTCTTGGAAGAAGGTGTGCGGAGGAAACGAATGAGGAGAGAAACAGAGAGGGCAGGATGCTGTTAGGAAGGGAAAAGAGAGCAGAGGAGGGGACCGATTGTGGGTGGGGGGCGAAGAAAGAGAGCAAAAATAAGGAAGATAGTGGGTGGAGAAGATTGAGAAGACAGTAATGAGGGGGAGGATGAAGGTGGCGGAGTGGAAGACAGATAGGGAGTGACGGAGACGATGTGGAGACGGCCTCAGAAAGTATTGGTAAACAAGAGAGCTGTGATTCATCGGTGGCAGCAAAACACACTAAACCACACAGATGCACACACAGATCAGACAAATCAATTTCATGGAGTAAGTAGTGGGTTCAGATTAATCTCAAACGGAAGGACCACACAGCTGGACACCGGCCTCTTGTTCTCTTTGAGCGACATGTATAAAGTGGCCTTTTGTACTGTACCAACCACTTTGTAATGATTTTGGCAAATCCACATGTCCTCTGCCACAGGGACAAAGCAAGAAGCTAAAGGTCGATAGGTGCTGGAGTGAAGATGTGAAAAGAGGAAAGACTGTGTTGCTACTGCTTCTGGATAATGTATTCTTAGGTGTGGAGACTCAACTGCTGCACATTATTGCTATGTTCTACAGTATATTGACTATGTTAGACTACTTTGCAGTGTCAGTCACTGAATATTGATGCACTTTGTCTAATTCTCTCAGAGCTACTATAGTTACAGGAGCCAAAGACAAATAACATTTACACCATGATATTAAATGGCATGGCTGGTGATAACTATATTTTTGTTATCGTCAACAAGTGCCATGTGAACACCAAAATCAACAAGGAGTTGCTCCATCTCTAAATATTTTCAGAGCCTTTTTTAATTTTTAGTTTGTGGCACTTTTGCCATTATTTGAGAGGTATGACATGCAACACATGTCTTCTGTCAAATCAAACTGTCAATCAAACATTGTGCTTTTAACATATGGGATGCATCTAAATTACTAGGACACAATGATGTATGATGATCTTAAAAAACAGGTCATGGATATATACTTTCATTTTTTAAAACAAATTTCATAATTTCTTAAATCAGCTGGGCACTGTAGTTTTTAGAGAACATTGCTCAAACAGGAAAACATGTAAATTGTTTGGGAACTATTTTTAGATGCAGATTTATACACATTTGATGCACTGGGAAGTATTTATGACAGCAGTACGGGTTAGTTTGTTTGACCGAAAATAAACTACAGTGCCCTGGTTTGTGGTAGTGAAGAAACATGTCACCCAGTGCAACAGCATGTGCTGATGAGTTTTTGGACGATTGACAAACATAGACCACCAATGGGTTTATTTGAATGCCAGGTGTACTAGTGGTCATTTCACCATGTTCCAAGTTCCTACGCCACTTGGTCTGCATAGCATCTTAGTTTGGATGTGTTTCATTTAATTAAATACAACTCTCTTGTGAATTAAACCAGCATACTCACAAGTCCAGGAGGCAGAGATAACACTTGTTAGTAGGATCAATTCATTATTGGTTTGGTTTTCTTTATTGGCTCTTTATGGGATTTGTTGACAAAAAGAAAAACATAGAATATCACCCAACTTATCCTTTAAAGTGTGAGTTTGTAACTGAATGTACTAGAGTTAGCCCACTTTTGACTGAAATGCATATGTACAACTGTGCTTTGTTTTGCCAGTTGACTGGAGAAAATGTTTATATGGATATTTACATGATGTTATTATATATTTTGCACTGTACAGGAACAACTTTTTGTCTAGATAAAAGGGGAGCAATGTAATGTAGCATAGGAATGCTTTCAAAGTGCTTTAAACACACCGTTTTGTGTTTGTGCCAGATTTAATATGTGACTTTTTCAGTGACTTAAACCAGAATAGCTGCTTTATTATTAAAAATCTGTTTCTTTCGATGTAAATGTATGTATTTTTCCTCCTGTAAGCCACTTACTGTTCTTTGGCAGTGCGATTAGCTATTTGTAGAATATGTGCAATAAAAGCTGTCAATTAAAAAGCTAGTAAAAATATTAATGTTTTCACAGTAATGTCATTGGATCTAGATAATGAGCTTTGATTTAATAAGTAAGTTTATAAATTAAATTCAAACAGTACAGTTACGTGTTGGACACTAAATGACAAATAGTAGGACTTAAACGATAGATGAGGATTTTAGACAACTTATGTATTCAATATTCAAAATTGATGGATACAGGTATACTTGAAAAGAAACATAATTTGTTATTCTCAAATAAAGCTCTTTTGGTTCCTTGTTTACCACCGGCTAGTAACCTGTTTTTCCATCACATTGTTTTGTTTCCATCAACCTCATGGCCCTAATTATATTGTAGATGATAATATGGTGTAAATGTCTTTGTTGCAGCCGCATTATTGCAAAGTGTAATTAAAGTGACGGGTCAAAGATCATTTTGCCAATTATTTATCCTGATTCACACTTAATTCAATGAATGGCAACAGCATGAAGTGTAGGAATCTCCATTGTTTTGTGGCTAACTCAACCGCCACTATATATATATATATATATATATATATATATATATAAAACAATATAATGAATTCAAGCAGTTCATGCTAAAAGCAGCTCACGGTCATACTGAAGCCAGGGGTTTAGCTATATTAACACATCGTTTAATTAACCCCAATCATCACAAACTGCTAAAGGAAAAACTGATGATTAAAACTGCTCAAATGGAAAATGTATGCATAGAAAAATATGTGTCACATCTGCTGCTCAAGTTTAAAAGGACAACTGAGTGAGTGTCAACCCACTCTCAAAACTATATTTTATACATGACTCTTCTGACACTAGTTTCAAACTTATCGTTAAGGACCATTTAGCAACATGACCCAGTCTGCAGGTAGCCTGCTGCATCAATAGTAAACACCTCAACCAAGAAAGGCAATACAACAGTGGTTACATCTCTGAGAGACAGATTACATGTATTGATGAGGAAGTAGATGTCTTACAAAAAAAGTCTAATTCTGGAAACAGCATTGAAATATTTGTAAAAAAGTAAGTATTTTAACACTTCATTTCTGGGCCATGCAGAAATATGCATAATAAATGTTATGGATCTAATTCATATTCCAGATTTAAGATACAGTAGTATTTTTACTTTAAATACTCTCGCTCGCACCACCCTTAACTCACTTATTACAGTGAGAGGGTCGAGCTCCCTCTCAAGATTCTCTCGCAGGGATCCTGAGCCCGTCTGCCTGCATGATGAATAATCATGCTTCCCTATTATGTTAATTCAGATCAGCTCAGCTTGAAGGAGAGAAGAACCTATAATTAGTTGGATGAGTAAAACAAGCTCAACGTAATAAAGCTCAATGTAGGTAGCCATGACCAAAAACAATTTGTGCGATAACCTCCTGACACATCAAAATAGGATGTAAAGTTGCTCACTTGACAATTAAGTTAAATGGATAGAAATCCGGTCAGGTGGCAATCACCTCGGCTGAGTCTTGAACCAAATTAAACCTTCTTTTGAGATAATCCAAGGACTTGCTTAGTCTCATGATTATCTTAGTAGTAATTCTGAGAATCCTTGTTCCATTAAGGAGATCTTTCAAGGCTTAAATGACTTGTTTTCTTGATTGACAGCTAGCCTATCACAGCTAGCTCCCACCCCCTCAGCTGCACCCTAGCTTCCTCCCTTTTGCCTAAATGTTGATTTTTTGGCTGTAAGATGGAGTTTCCCAAAACATTCCAGGCTTAATAATTAAAAAAATGTCCTTTCTGAAACCAGTGGGTGATGCCACAACTACGGCATTAGGTTTAGCCAAAAATCAGGCATGTATCTTTGGGCAAAGAAGGAGAAGCCAATAGAACAACAGCCTATAGCCTATGTGTAGCCCCATTTGAACATTAGTTACATGTGATTTGGTTCCATAATATTCCACAGATGTCTACTTTCTGTCTGAATTATTAAATGTTTGTTTATATAAATCCAACATTTTCATAGACTGCAGCTGCTCTTCTTCTTCGCTGATATGTAGCTGTTACATCCGCAGCTCAGAAGCTAAACGTTGATTTGCATGGAACCAAAATTTGATGTTGTAAAGAAAAAAAGAAAATACAGAAAAAGTAGGCTATGTTATATAGTTTAAGGTTAAACCTAAATTCAAGTATATTAACTTAAAACTATTTATGTCTGGTGTAATACCCTGCTAGTATGATACTTTAAATGTATGATACATGAAACATTTTGAAGTAAGTTATCGTGTAGTATTTATCATTAAGACAGCTAGGCTAATTTATAAAAAAACTAGCCTAATAAAAACTAGCTTAGCTGCTAGCTTAAGCATCATTATTCCTAAAAGTTAGACCAGAGTTAATGTTGTGAATAAAGGTCTACATGTGTTTTTAAATTAAGACAAGATAGTTAAAATGGGCACAACAAAAGTACTTATATCAATAATATATAGTAATACTTCTAATTGTAATGTTCGTGACCCCAACAGGCATCTTTAATGATAACCATTTTTCTCCCGCCAATTGAGGACCTGTGTGCATTATGGCCACATCCATGATTATGGCCCTATGACCAAACAAGACAGCAGAAGTGACACTCCAAGGTAAAAAAAATATGAAATTAATTTATTCAAGGGGGCACTTACATTTTTATTCATTTTAATGAGAGAGTGAAAACCTCTCCTGGAACAAAAAGTCAGCTACTAAACTCAAAAGTGGGGGGAAAAAAAGAGATTTATGCCTGCGTGGTCCCGTTTTAATTGACTGAAATCTCCGTAAATACAGTCACTGGTGAATATACGCCATATTCGCAAAATCTACGTTCTCATTTTCATTCACATGTCCCTACTTCACCTCAGAGCCACTTGCACTGTAATTTGATATTTGACCGTAATACGTGTAATAAAGTGGGTGAAGTTCAGGGGGAATTTCTGCAGACTTTGGGAAATTGACGCACAGACTGCATGTGCGAGGTGCCACATCGAAAATATAAACCGCGGAAAATGAGCATCATGCTTCTGATCCTGCTGCAGTTGACTGTCCTTGTGTCGTGTGCTCCTCCACAGTGTGACCCAGGATTTCGAGGTAAAGTTATTGACCTTTATGTGATGATGACATACTTTATTATCCTACGTGCATCCGGAAACTGTTGCATGATTTGGACATATTTTCACGTTTCACTCAGACAGTTTTCTAGATTCAGAAGCTGACTTTCATGCAGTAAAACTTGTGAAAAATGCTTGTAAGTAACTTTTTAGCTAGAAAATGATTGTGAATATGATTAGATATTGACTGATAGCTTGTCAAATGGTATTAATATTCCAGATGAAAGCATGCTTTTTAACCTTAATGATTAACATTTATAATCTTGTAAAATATGTTGAACTTCTAGTGACTTAATGGTACTTTTGTAGACAGACAGACATTTTAGAAAGCTGCTGAAGCATAACCAGATGTAGATCAAGCAGAGTATTTTGTAGATCACATTGAGGCATTTGCAGAGACCACTCTGCCATCTACTGTCTGCCACAGTGTCAGCTGATGACATGCTGATGTGTCTTGCAGGACTGTGCAAGCCAAAAGTGGAAGAAAAACGTGAGTACCCTTGGGCTCGGAGGAAGAGCGATGTCTGAGCATGAGCTGTTTGTCATCCAGCAACATGAGGCATGTTGTAGCAGCTGATCATCTCTTTGGACTGTTTAACTTTATAAATGGGAGCTTTTCTTTGACGTTTTGAGCCTAAAACCACATACTTTTCACACCAGAGAATGATCAGGCTCTAAATCTCCCTGACAGGTCGTGTTTGTACAGTTACATCCCTGTGAGTCAGTGTTTTCACCAACAGAAAGGATGAGATCATAAGTCACACTAGGCGTAGTCTTAATAGAATCTCGGCCGAAAGCCATAAGACCATCATGCGTATTTTTAGATGATCAATGGCAGTATAAAATATTCAAATGCTAATTTCCAGAGGTAATAGAAATATTTGGGGCTAGATGATTGAAGACAGCACAGTGAGGCTCATCATTAAGTGTGTGACACAGATGGAGATACATGTCTGGATCCCTCGAAATAAGAGTCATAAAGTTATATTACTATTGGCTGACTGTTTTCTGCACTTTTTAGTACTATCTGAATTCCTTTTTTTTCTACCTCAGCCAAATGCACAGATGTATTACTGTCCTACTGCGAAGACATGGCCTACACTCAAACCATGTTCCCGAACATCCTCGGCCACAAGAACCGCGAAGATGCCGAGGCCGGCGCCGAGTACCTCCTAATGAGCGTGGTCGAATCTCTGCTCGGGGGAGTGTGCAACCCTGAAATCCGCATGCTGGGCTGCTCTGTGTTGGCCCCGCGCTGTGAGAAGGAGAAAGTGCTGAAGCCCTGTCGCACCACCTGTGAGACGGTGCATAAAAGATGCAGCCACTTCTTTGAGGACATAGAGATGGCTTGGCCCTACTTCCTGGACTGCGATCGCTTCTTTGTCAGTGACCAAGAGGGATGTTATGACCCGCTGGATGGCCTCAGAGGTGAGAACAAAGTACAATATTACTGGGATTGTGACCTTAGTGACCCGACTTTAGCTTTGGCTATGACTAAATATATCCTTGTTAATAATCAGGTGTTTACCTTTTTGTTTTCATCTGCAAGAGAAACACAAGTATAGTCCTTTTGAGTTTCAATAGAGCCGGCATCTGGTTCGCACACATGCTCATGCGGCTCGCCTCAAAATAAAGTCCAACTTGAACGCCTTATTTCCCCACATAAACTCTACTTACACTGGGTCCTGTGGCTATTGTCATGTGTTTTTATTAGCAGCCGATCCATATAAACAGCGCCTTAATGCACCACAGGAAGGCAAACATCGTCTTAACTGTTGTAAATTCTCAAAGTCAAAAACATGTTTCTAAAGATAAAAAAGAATACTCTGCTGCAACTAAGAGCAGAAAGCATGTGTGAGCCATATGAGAGCATTACAGCCGGAACCTAGGCAGGACAGAAGGAACTGATTTGAGCATTTAGTCTAACATTTTAGCATTTGTGTATGGTAAACTGCGTACATGGTAAGAGTCTTAAAGTCAACCAATGAAATTAACTACTCTGTCTTAACATGGACTACTATATGAAAGTGTCTTACTTTTTACTGTAGTGGAAAACTTTTTTCAGTCATTTAGAATTTAGTTCAGATGTCTGGCAGCAGGTTGGACCTCTGTAATTATTCCCATATTCACATTAATTTTAAACTGATGTGACTTTAAGCTCTTCACACAGTAATCTTGTACAGTGTGTACGTATGTAGCAAAAGATATGTTAGTGAAAAGTGGGTGTTTTATAATATTTAGCCTCACTTTATGGAAATGTATGTGTGTTATCCATTAGATTCAATGTGTCTAGATCGTCTATAAGATGAAGAAGATTGAACCTTTTTTACACTGTACAAATCATGCCATTAAACCAGTAGTAGTGACAGTTTTGACAGATGGTCTTCTACATCACTTGAATCTGGCAGCACGGTTTAATGTGTTTCATGTGGTTTTGGAGCTATTATTGGTTTCTGCTAAGTGTGAATACAAAAATAAGGCCAGACATCAGCCTGTTTGCCAGTTTAACGTGTTTGCTGAAATAAGCATATTCAGCATTTGGTCATATATCGACTTTCCACACTCTCTGTTTGATTTCTGCTGTAAATACCAGACTCTTCAAGCACTCTATTTACAGCCTGGCAGCCTTACAAGAATGTAAACAGCATTTTTGTTTGATAGATCTAAAATGGGGCCAATCACTATTAGATCTAAAAGCACATTGATCAAACTGACAAGACTATGCTATGGTTTTCTGTACAGCAGAGCAGGTTGTAGAGGCTGTTGACAGCATGGAAATTCCTCCTCCTGAGGAGCCCGCCACCACGATACAGTTCACCTATCACTCCAACGCTCAGATGATCAGCATCTTGAAGAAAACTGAGGAACAATGCTCTGACATAGCCAAAACCTACAGCATCGGCCGCAGCATGGAGGGCAGGGAGCTGCTCGTGATCGAGTTCTCAAACAACCCCGGCCAACATGAACCGCGTAAGTAAAGCTCGTCAAAGTCTGTAGATAGTCTGCATTCTTTTTCATTATCAAGGAAGTTAGACCAGTTACTGTAAATGTGACCCTGTGTAGTCGAGCCAGAGATAAAGTACATCGGCAACATGCATGGAAATGAAATCCTGGGCCGCCAGCTGCTGATCTACTTGGCTCAGTACCTGTGCTCAGAGTATCTGCTGGGGAACGAGCGCATCCAGACCCTCATCAACACCACCCGCATCCATATTCTGCCCTCCATGAACCCTGACGGTTACGAGATAGCGGTTTCTGAACTCCAGGACAATAACTACAGTGATGATGAGCAGGCGGTCAGTTCTCCACGGTTACATACATTTATTGCTGTTCAGTTTGAGCCATTTTGTTTTGTGACACATTTGGAAAACCAACCAAACATCCTAACAATCTACACATCCCTCTTAAATGTTACAGTTAAACAACATGCAAAACAGACCTGAGCTTGTAAGATATTGAAATACCTTGTAGCATGAGTGCAGAGCATTTTCAAAACAGGAAGTGTGCCTTTACACACATTTACAGAACACTTTGCTTCGTTATAGCATCTGTCTACCCTGGTGCTTGAATGGTTAGTCAATAAATCAGTCATTCCACAGAATATTCATTTGCAGTCAAAGCAAAAATGCAAAACATCTGTTTCATGTTTCTTTATTGTGAGGTAAATTTAACATTTTGGGGTTCTGGACTGTTGGTTGGACAAAAAAACAAGCAATTTTAACTTTAATTTTTATTTCACATTGGGTTCTTGGGCTTGCAATGAATATCTTCTGTGAGTTATCGTCAAAACAATCCATTAATTGAAAAGAAGAATTGACAGATTAACCGATAATGAAAATAACGCCACGTACTGTATGCACCATAGATTAAGATCTTACATTTAGGACAAATAAAGTATAATAGAGCAACAACATCCATATAACATTTCCAAACTCTCCAGAAGTCAAATAATAAAAATACAAAAAAAAATCAGGTCAATAAGTAGAAAGGACCACTATCTGGAATGTAATGAATGCATATATTTTTCTTTCATTTGCACTATCCAAAGAACAAGAAGAATAAAATATATGGGCATAATAACACAACAAGCATACAAAGAACATGCCTGTTTGTGTAACAAAACATATGAAAGTGATTGGATAATTTACCCAGCATTTTATGCATATACAGTATTTATGGAACTGTTGTGATTCTTGTCCAGATAGATAATTGTCTTGTAGCCTGAAGTGTCATGAATAAAAATACCAGCAGTAAGTGAGGCAGTGTGTGGGAGTTGCAACTGCAAAAATTCCTGCAATTACTGTATGCATCATACTGTTGAAATACAAAATCCAGATATTCACTTCATCATTAACACAATCATCAGTACTTGAATGAATAATATTCATCATTGTCTAATTTTCTGAAACACAAATTTGTGACTACCACAGAGATACGATTCTTCTCACATCGGCCGGAACAATGCTCAGAACATCGACCTGAACAGAAACTTCCCGGATTTGACATCCGTCGTTTACAGTCGACGCAAACAGAAGGGCTACCGCACTGACCACGTCCCAATCCCAGACTATTACTGGTTTGGTAAGGTACAGTATGAATCCTTTCCCATATATGTCATGTCAGTGAATGAGGTTTTAGACCTAATGGGTGACATTGCAGAGGAACGGCTCTACCACTTTCAATCGAATAAATCTGATTTGTTTCATTTCTTGGTCCGAATAAGTCTTAATGCTGAAATCCAGGTTGCACCAGAGACTTACGCTGTCATGAAATGGATCCGCTCCATCCCGTTCGTGCTCTCCGCTAACTTCCATGGTGGCGACCTGGTGGTGTCCTACCCCTACGATCTGTCCAAACACCCGCTGGAGCGCAACATGTTCTCCCCAACACCGGACGACAAGGTGAACGGGTTCCTTGAAAAACATCACAGTCAAAAGTGCATTAAATCCACCAAATAAGAAAAACATGACATGTCTTTATCTTTAATGAATAATAGCTGATAAAAAATACTATGAAAGTGAATATGGCTCTTTGACATGCATACAAACAATACATATTTATTTTCCCTGCGTCCTCAATTTTTGACATATTTCAAAACTTAATGTTTATTATTGTTTGACCTGCTCATTGTCTGTAATGAACTTAAAGAAGAGAAAAATAACCCTCAGATTTTTCTTCCATAGGTATTTAAGCTTCTTGCAAGAACATATGCAAATGCCCATGAGACCATGTCCAATGAAAATGCCCAGTGTGGATCGTCTCGTGGTATCAGTCACAAAGGAACCATTAATGGAGCTCAGTGGTCCAGCATGGCCGGTGGTGAGTTGAAAAAGTAAACATCATTCCTCAGTAACAGTGTCCCAGTGGTAATGTCCGACTCTGAAATAAAAAGAAATGTTAGATGGAGCCACTAGAGGTCGCTGTCAGACCGCTTATGATAGAAAATCAGGGAAGCTGAGAAGTGTAGGGGAAAGGTCAGCACGGTTTCTCATGGATTTCTGGGTAAAACAGTTTTGTTTTTGTCTCTGGTCAGGCATGCAAGACTTCAACTATCTTCACACTAACTGTTTTGAGGTGACTGTAGAGCTGGGTTGTGATAAATCCCCCCCTGAAGAGGAACTGTTTCTCAGCTGGCATGAAAACCAGGAGGCCTTAATCACATTTATGGAAACGGTAAGAACATGATTATGGTTATGTTTGCTGGTTTCTTATTTTTGTTGATATCACAGTGTTTGGCCTAAGGATGCACCGATCCAATCTCCAATTTCAAAACACATCACTTAACTACTAACTATTACTTAACTACAGTGTAAGCGGAGGCTATGAGTTGCTATTTATGTAGTGACATTAGCTCCCAACAATGGTACTTCTGCTGTGAGAATGCAGTTTAAATTACAGAATAACTGCTGGCAAATATAGCTAAACAGGCAGTATTGTGGACAAGGGGTTCAGTGGAGAGTGATGTTTATAAGGTCAATATTGACGCTGACACTAATCCACCGTATCAGATCGGTGCATCCCTAAGTTTGGCTGCATGGAGATGTACAAAACAATGAGTGGATGATGACTGATCCACTGTCATTATTTAAGTAAACTTGCATTTAAAGTTAAGTGTGGCTTGTCATATGTCGTTCCTCAGGCCCATCTAGGTATCAAAGGAGTTGTAAAAGACGAGGAGGGAAATGCAGTCAAAGGTGCACGAATATCAGTCAGACGAATACAGCATGATGTGACCACAGGTAAAAAGCTGCTAAGAAGATGCACCATTTTCCACAGATGAATTAACCAAAGCTATGACATTAGATTTGCTTCATTGTCCATATTCCAAGTTTTTGGCCAATGTGACACATTTTGTCTTTGCGACAGTGTACTGTTGTACCAGTTTCTGACTGGAAAATATGTATTCATGTCAACATCAAAATCACTATCGCAATTAGAAGCTCCGATTTTTCTAAAGGCTTCAATATATCCGACTGGAAGTACCTGAAGACCAAACAAATGTGGATGCCTCACTTCAACCATAGTCTGTCATTTAACATCGTTAAACCAACATTTAATGAATATAGTGTTATATTTTCAATGCACAGTGTTTTGAATCCATACACAGTGAATCCACAACTCTGTAATCATACAGCTGATTTGAGTTGTCCAATGACATGAACACTTGTAAGTTGTAATCTTCCCCATCTCTACCATCCATTCTTTTTTAAATAAATTCTGCATTAGATCCTCCCTGCCTGCTATACACTCAAATTCCACGTCCCCAGTTTGTAGCACAGACTTTTGCCCTGATGAGTATAGTGTAACACTTTTGGAGTTCTCTTTCAGAAAAACACAGTCCTACTCAAATATAAGCATGTAAATTATGAGTCCAAACACTCAGCCTCCTTCTCCCTGCCCAGCTGAAAACGGAGAGTACTGGCGCCTCCTCACCCCTGGCATCTATGTTGTGAGCGCCTCGGCCCCGGGCTACGCCAGAGCTATGAAGAAAGTACACCTGCCTCCTCGCATGCACACAGCAGGCCGGGTGGACTTTGTGTTGCAGAAAGCTGCGCCAGAGCCTGACCTGCGAGAGGAGGATGACACCATCCAGTCTATGGGCACCTATGACCGCTTTGACCCTTATAATCAGTACGAGCGCTACACCCTGGTGGCCAATTTGAGCCACAACCGCGAGGAGAGAGTAGAGAAGCCCTGGTGGTGGAACTACTTTGTCCTGCCGGGAGGCCCTGCACCAACCTGGCTGCTCAAACACAATTAGAGCTTCCATAGGAAAAGTGAAAGAATAGTATATCTTGCTACAGTATACGCACACACACTGAGCTATTGTGTAAAAAATGTGCTGCTTTTTATTGATGTTACACCGCAGAAAAGGGTAAAAGCTAGCTGGCTGGCCTTCATGTTAGCTTTTATACTTTTACCTACATGTGCTTTGTTTGGTCCAAAGTCAATAACATTACTTTAATTAATAACCATGATGAAATTGAGACTTTTATAACAATTTTACATCAGAAATAAAGAACTGTTGTGTCAATGATTGTATATAGTCACAATGTGAGTCCTTCTAGCTGTCCTTATAGCTCTGCTCTACTTTTAAACAAGAACATAAAAAACACAATCAAAAGGAAAATAAATATGTTCAAAAAAGAGAACTCATAACTTTTTCTTCTGAATGACCCACCTGCAATCTTGGTTCAAGTATTATCTCTTTAGTAGGTAATTAAACCAGGTGACCACTAGGGGGCAGGCTGAGTCAACGTCTGGCCCAAGTTCCTGCAAACCAGGGGGTCTGGTTATTCTCCCACACAGTGTACAATTTGTAAAATTAGCAGAAATTATTTTTTGCGGGTGTGTCTTGAGCGTTATGCTGAGTCAGTGTTTTGTAGGATTAAAAGCCTTTTCTGATTTCTTTTGCATTTCTTTCTGAGCAGCTTTCTTTAATGCCGATAAAGATGTGGTTTACTATAACATTTATATAATAAACTTTATATATTGCAACAAAAAACATACAGTACAGAAGTTAAACCTATTTGATAATATTTTAGAAAGTATTTAAAAAAAATATTCAACTTACGACCCCTTAAATTAAACATTGTATGCCTTATTACTGTACGTGTGATTAAAGCTGTGAATGGTTCCACCTATTCTTTTTTTTATAGACTTGGAGAGGTTAAAGGATCCAGTTGTTCCACAAAAAGCATGCAAAGAAAAAAAAAAGACCATCAGTTTGGGACCCACTGATCTAAACTACAGACTTAAAACTCTCAACATAAATCTCTTTATGACCTGATTATTCCTGGATAATGGCTAAAACTTCTGTCAGTATATAATTACATATCTTCCTCCCACACACCTGAGCAGGAAGGATGTTTTGTAAACTTAAACCTAATTTCTGTTTGTGTATATTTTCAACTGTCAGCTTTATGGTGGAGCTAATCTACGCGGTGGAACGCTCATACAGCATGTTCTGACTTGTAAATGTTCCTATGATACTTCTGAAGCCTTAAAACCATAAAATCTATAACATAATGACAGACAAGGAAGAAAATAAGGAACTAAATAAACCATCCTTTATGATTTCCAAGCAGAGTGGGCTTATTTTGTGAGTCTATTAAAAAAGGGGGGTATACCAAGTCAAGGCATTAGCATGAAAAAGCAACAGCAATGGAGAACTGACCAAGAGGATAAAAAAGAGGGTGTGAATGTATTGTGTTGCAGCCAAACTAGAGGATCTGCTTAATAGAATCGAGAATTTAAGAAAGAAATAAAGACCTAAGCTGCATTTGTCACATGCGGCTAAAAAACAACAACACAAGTTCACCTTAATAAAGCCAAGTGGACACTATCTCCACAATGAAAAGTAGAGCAAAATGGAGTAAGGCGTGCAAGAGCATTACCAGCCCCAGGGTTCCAGTAAAGTCCCAAATCATATAAACAAAACAGCTTTTTCTGTAAGGTCATGAAAGAAGCATGGGAAAAGCAAATTGCCCCTGCATAAAGGTCGAGGAATACTATTACAGAATCACAGAGAAAAGTCTGCTTGGTGAACTAGTTGACCCACGACAAGTCAGTGAAAAAAAAAATACCAGGCTTCTCAGGGGATTTACAAAACACAAACACATGATTTGGCATCAAACCCGCTCATCCAAACAGCAGAGGAGAGACCTCCATCTACAGTAGACTAGAAAATACTGTACATTATCCCAGTAACATATAACTTACTTTAAAGATGGCATCAACAATGTCCTTTTCCATGACATACCAGTATGTTTTAAATACTGGAATTCATTATATACTGTACAGGCATTACGGTGCATGGCTGGGAGGATGATCTCCATAATATTATTCAATGTAGATTAATGGAAGCAATATTATAACGGTACAACAGACTCCTTTTAGCTGCATCTTGTGGCCCACCTCTGCTGATGGAGTTGTTCAGTTGTCATAGTGATTGAGACCAAAGTATGGCATTTCACACCTGTGATAACAGCTGGTTGTATATAGGGTGAGAGTACCCCATCTCCATGACAACAAAGTGACTCCATTCGCAGGTTGGGCAGTTTGAAGAGGCCAGATTGGGATTTGCAGATTGACATAGAGTAACTACCAACTGACAGTGTGTCTATGTAGGAGTCTATCATATATCAGCAGATAGTTGTTTTCTTCTTCTGTTTCTAGATCCGTTGTTTTGCATTGTCTTTCTCAGTAGTGTCTGTTCAAAGCGCTTGAGAACAACAGGACATAATACAGAGTCTCCACAGTTGAGCAGTAACCGGAGAGGCTCAAAATAAGGTTAGCTGGTTGAAGTATTTATTGGACATTTAGGGACACTGTTGCAATTCTCCTTGATTTGATATCTTGATTTGTTTTCTTTGCACATTGTTATTTAATGGATCAGCCGAACATTTATTTGTCCAGTATGTGCACATAGATTCATTGCTTCCAGATTACAATTAAATATATTACATGAGAGGAACAAACTGGGTTTACTTATGATTTAAAAGCTATTGCCATTTGCCTCGGTGCGAAAAAAAAAAGAAAAGAAGTAGTTACAGTAGTAATCAAATTAATATATAATGATCTGTGTAATGCTACGAGCATACATCTGGCACGAAGACATCCAGAAGACCTTCGAGTTGTACATCAAGTGCATGTCTAAAGATATCTGTACAGTCTGTAAGAATCTAATGGGTGGATTTTTTTGTGACATTCTGAGATTGTATGAGAAAACCTACATATTTTAGATGCTGGTGCAGTAAGTGTATCTGTCAGTTAGTTAAGAAAAGGCTGCTCCATTGCTCCACAAATTAGCCTCTTTAAGGAATATTGAAAGTTGACGTAAATGCCACCACAATCCCTCCCACAGAAGGTAGAGATTGATGGGACTGAAGTCTAAACCAAAGCAAACACTGTCAAACAGGCCTGTGCCTCTCTGTATGAATGGCTACTTTCATTTGTCACATGCTTTTTAGTGAACATATATGTAGGATTGACCCTATTTGCTTTTCTGGAACCATGTTCCACGAGCCGCCCATGTCAGGTGGGGTGCTGGGTCACCCATTACTTGGTGAGGCTGAGAAAGTAGCATAGAGTCGCCCTGAGCTGCCATGTTGTATTAGCATCGTGCTGCTGGCTAGTAGGTAGGTAACGCCTCATTTCAGTTCAGTGAAGCTGTTCTCAAAGGAGCTTTAATACGCTTATGTACTACCTACTCAAGATCAGTTTGTAACTATGACTATTTCTGAACGCTCAGTCCACCATGTAAATATAGTGCCACCGGGTACCTGTTTCACAGCAGGGGGTTACTTTAATTTCATTCATTTTTAATACTCTCATTACCTTATTTTAGTAAATGGCTGACAAGTGTGCTGACAAGTGTTACATTTATGAATCTGTCAGGTTTTCATTTTTTCCAATATTTGTAAACAAAACTGGATGATTTACCATAATTTGAATCAAGCAAACTTTATTTATATAGCACTCAGCACTTGTAATGAATAGAAGTTACCAAGTGCTTTAAATGAGAAAGAAAAGGGGAAAGAGGAAAATAGAAAACACAGAAAGGACAATATACTGTATTAAAGATTAAAAAAAGGGCTAGAAAAAACAAATCAAGCGTTACTTTCTATCGGTAAATCTTGTGCATTACCAGTGGTGGAAGACATATTCAAAATGTTATTTAAGTAAAAGTATCAATGTATTATCAGCAAAATGTACTTCAAGTATCAAAAGTAAAACTGGTCATTGTGCAGTAAAATGTTCCCCAGTCAGTGTTTTGCTATATATGATGATTCTGGAATAACTGACTCTGTGGGGAGCAGGATTAAAGATAGAGCGCATGATTTCAAAAGCAAATTGTATTCCTTGTTAACAGCTACAGGCTTTCTAACAGTATGAAATATAGATTGCATTCTTCTTTCAGTTCTCTCAGCTTTTGAGTTCCACAAAAGAGCTTTTCATGTTGTCAAGTGCAAACTGGATCACTGAAGGAAATGTCATTTATATTTAATGGGTATTTTGTCTAACCTGCTAACAAAGTAAGGATGCTAAAGTATATGCTCATTAATTTGCTGTTTGAGGACATAACACTAGTTTGCTCATTCGACATCTCCATGTAGAACTAATGCTGATTTGTTTTGCTGTAAGGTCATGGTCGCACCTTCTAATTTGTTTCTTTACGACAGCCATGAGAGTCGATTCCTTGCAACAGGTGTTCAAAGTCCAGAAGTGCTTACCATGAAGACAGGATTGTACTAATGCTTTCACGTATAGTTCACATTGATGTTTAAACAGCAGCAGGTCATTCAATTCATTTTTGTTGAGCCTGTAAAAAGTACCAAGAATCAGACTGGTGTGAGTAACAATGACACCTCTTCCAGAAGAAAAACTACAACTAGGTGTCATTATTATATTTCACACAGGTTTATTGCACATCTATATATTCTTAAACATCACACAGTACTTCTGCATCTTTGTGGACGTAACTGACTTCTCTTTTTTACGATATTTAGAGAGGAGATTCACTGGGTACTGCCAAACTCCCATTATTGCAAAAACAGCATTTCATTTCCTAATAACGGCTCAATGTCAAGTCCAATTCAGTCTGCCTGTTAAGCGGCAGCAATTACCGGATCGTACATGTGCAGACAACTCCTCCGGTGGGTGATAATAAGCCACTTTCTTTGTTACAGACCCTGAATAAACTCGGGGTGGAACACGTGAAGCAAAGATAATGCGACCAGTCGAGCGTGAGTGTATACAAAACCCCACCAATCGTTCTTGTAGAAAACCCCTCAGCTATGACAAAAGCTGGTCCAACTGGGTTAAGGTGATTCCACTTTAATAGTGTTTGGATCCCAAACCACAACAGAATATAACAATAGAAAATACAGCTGCTCGTTTATGAAAGTCACTTCCTTTTGAAAAAAAGAGGCTGAGTCCGGGTTGATTGACTACTGGTGTTTATGAACTTGGGAGGTACGTGGAGGACTGGAGAGTTTCTTTGTTGCGTTGTACTGTTGGTATATTTGGGGTTTCTCCTTCAGCGTGACGGACAGAGGTCACCGTACAACAAGGCCACACAGGCTTTAATTTGACCTGCAGGCTCAGATGAAGAATCATGTTTGTTTACATGTTCCTCCTGAGTTTGATTGTGTTCATTTGTTTTGATTTATTCCTGCAACGCTCGGATACTCTCTTATGCTGAGGGATCAAAGGGGAGATCTGTGTGGAGTTAGCATCTGCTTGTTCAGTCTTTGTCAAGTCATAGGCCTTTGCTTGGTGGAATAGGGGCAGCACAGACCATTTTTGATTTTAAAGATTTAGCATGTTTCTGAAAAATGAACTTTGTCAAAAACTGGAACGTTAGAGAATAAATGGTTACTAAAGTCGAAAACGTCTCTCATTTATTTGCGCGTGAGATGCCTTTCTGGGTATGAACAAGACTTAAAGTCTACAGCCATGCTAGCTGCTCTGTGAGGCTGTACTTATAGGCACAGTGGTGATTTGAGCTAAATACTAACATCAGCATGCTAACATGCTCACAATGCTAACATGCTGATGTTTAGCAGCTATTATTTACCAAATTCTCTAACTTGGTTTGGCCTGTTATTTGCTAACTAGAGGCCATCTTGTGATGGGATCATACGTGCCTCGACGCCAAATTGGGGCCAGGGGCGGAAAGTGTGTATGCTTATATATTTTGTCCTTTATATGCGCCTGACAAACAGTCAGACATATCACACCTGACAAAGTACTCAAACCCGCCTCTGTGGTAGGTCCTGCTACAGTACTGTAGGTGTCTCCAGGACCACATTTTGCCATATGACGTACACACACACACACACACACACACACACACACACACACACACACACACACACACACACGCACGCACACACACACACGCATGCATGCACGCACACACGCACACACACACACATGCATGCACGCACACACGCACACACACACACACACACACACACACACACACACACAAGGTAAAAACAACACCAACGTCACGGCTGTAATCAGCACTATAGTACATCTGAGTGATGGGATGTCATTAGATGTGCAAGTATATGGTAATTAACCAAAGAATTGGACAAATTCAACATTTTGACAAGATGGTAGTGCGAAATGAAAAGTCAGTCACCAACGTTAATACAAATAATCCTGAGGAGAACATAAAATAAATGAATGTCATGGCAATCCATCTATTAGATAGTTAGAGATATTTCAGTCTGGACCAGAATGGTTTGCTACAATATGACATACTGTAAGAGCACATGTTTACCCAAATAGTACAGGGATTGGTTGCATCAGACCCCTGTGTTTTTTACTCTATCTAGTACTTAACATATCTTCCCTGTCTTTAGCTTAACTGTCTACAAATTATTTGGATTCATACTAGACAATATGATGTATTAGTTATGGTTAATTTGAACCCATGCAATGATTTATTGCAAGGTCTGAATTCAACATCTTGTCTCATATAATTCTTCTAGAGTGAATAGAAACAGACCAAGTTCACACAATAGAGATGCACTCTGACAGTCACTGAAAATTTTAACTGCTGAATAAAAATAAAAATAGGACTGCAACTGCCACAGAAATCACTTTGGATGATACTAAACAAAAATAAAATGTTTATTTATTATTATTATTTTAAACAATGTGATATTGCCATTTTATCTTTTGGGGTATAATACCTAATACACCTTAATACTGTTTAGATTTAACCACATTCCTGTCAGAAGATTATTGTGTGAAAGAGCAAAGACTGTTTAAGAAGCCATTTTTATTTCATGTAATGTTGTGTATTTTATGATAAAACAGGATGTCATTGAACTTTAAGGTTAGAGGGGTGTAATGGCTTGATTGGTTGAAGTACCTGCTTACGCCCACCTGGGCATGACACTGTCAAGGAAGTAACAGCTTTCCAGGAAGTGTTAATGTCTTGGGGTCTTCAAACTAATTTCTAACAAAAAAAAGGTCTTACTTTGGGACTGCCAGCACATGTCTATTTACATCACAGGTAAGAGTGTGTTGTCTTTATGTTCTAATTTGAACAGCATGGTCATATTCCAGTATCCTGCTCTGTTTAGGTTAGATGTTTAGCCTGCTAGCAGCATATGGGACTGTTTGGATAGCAAAGTGGGTCAGTTGTTTGTTGAGTTGGTCGATACAGATAACTCAAGTCTGGTTTGGTGTAAAGCTGCATGGAATAAAGTAGCCACAAGACAAGTGTAGATCATTTTTGTCAGTATTTTTCAGCAGAGTAAGCAAGTTGCTCTGATGAGATTTGAAAGCACATGCTGAGAAGATTGATTATGTGTGTGTGTGTGTGTGTGTGTGTGTGTGTGAGTGAGTGTGTGAGAGAGAGAGAGAGAGAGAGTGAGTGTGAGAGAGAGAGATGACAGTACCTGGAGCTTTTCCATGAATGTATGAATATTAACACATGGAGTTTCCTACATGAAGTTAAATTCATTGTGTCAGAGAGTAGGAACATTCTGGCACATAAGCAGGTGTTGTATTACACTGCTTTCATATTTGGTGTCTTTCTGGCTTTGGGCCTCAAACTCGGTTGTTAGAAAGACTTGGAAATTACCTTGGATGTATTTGTCTGTTTCTAATTGTTGCATTGTCATTTTGAAAATATACTGAAAGCCTGTGCAGTATTTTTTAACACAACCTTGCACTTCTCCCCCTCTCCTTACCCTCATGGACTTTAATTGATGTCACCTGTGTCAGCCTCATTAGTGTCTGAGTGCAGGAGTGTGTGAGGGGTGGGGCAGCCTTTTAGTGGTTTCCACGGGATCATGATTATTAAGTAAGTTATATTGTATAGTTTTAGCAACGTTGCAATGCTTTTTCTGTATGCAAATAGTATCTTTTCATCTGTGTGTAATATAAGCTCTTCCAAATGGTCGTTCAGGATCAACAGCATTGCTTAACAGCATTACCTGTTTACCTGCTTATTCATCTGTGCCACAGGGCTCCATTGTTCTCCAAAACTATAAAAAAAACACATCGATGAGCTACACTTTCCCACTGGGTGACATGTTACCTCATTACAATAAACGTGCACCATGGTTTGGTTAATCTAGAGAACTCAAATTATTTAGGCTTTTATATGCACTTGTGACCCGTTTTTTGAAGATTTACATCTTCAGTAGGACCAATGGGCTTGGGCATGAGAGCCACAGACAGGTTCGGAAAGCCAAAAAGTGTCGACAGGTTAACACATTGTTGGTTTTGGTCTTTTTTAAGGGGTTTGTTGAAAATAAGAGTATAGAATAACTTCATCCTTTAAACCACAGACACACAAGAAATCACTGTTGTTTTGATGCAGTTTTTATCCGGTATTAAACAGTATATAGATTTCTGAAGAGACAGGAATAATTCCTCTCTATAATATATATTTATGCTATTAACATATGGTTATAGGAAATCATTTGGCTTTGTTTGTGCCTTTTTAACTCAGTTTAAAAAAAAAAAAATCCTTCTTGGCAACAAAATAATAGTGAAGACTAATGTTAGCATACTTAAAGGCATTGAATCTTCCCCATGTGAGCTATTCTCAGCAAGTCACAGTCTAGACACTGCCGAAATTGCAGGCCAGAATAAAACATAAAGCACAATTGAAATAAGTGTTCTTGATCTTAATGCACATTATCGCTGTGTCCCAGGGATAAAACACTTAAAAGTCAGTCATGAAGAAGAGAGCGCCTGAGGGCTCTTTAGGCTGGGTACATGTCCGTGATGCACCCAGCTACTTTAGCTGTCATGCAGCAATATCTCAGAGCCTTCGCTGGGTGCACGGATGCTTGGGTTAAGCCATTTAGCAGCGCCCTGGTTAACTGAAACCGACAAAACTTCTGATTCCAGCCTGATCTTAGAATAACACCCTTGGTGACTGTGAAGCTGTCTTTGCCCATTTCATCCAGTGCGGTCCCACAACTGCATTTGTAGCTGACTGAGAGAGATGCAGAAGAAGATGCCTTATGATGTTACAACTGCTACTCTGAGAATTAAATTAAATGGAAAACATTGTGATAAAAGAGAAATCAGATCTGGCTGTCAGTTGAAGAGAGGAAAACGACAGGGTGAGACTTATACCATTGCTCCAAGAGAGTGCCAGACCAAAGGGTAAAGCATGAATAAAATAAGATAGGGTTTGGCCACTTAAAGCCAATGGGGGCTCCAAAGGGTAAAGTGTTGGATGATTCAAGTCTAATATTTGCCAAGGGTTACTCTTTGCACATAGTAGTTGCCCAGAATCATACAGAGCAACAACACTGGGTGATGAGATGTTTACAGCTGAGTAGAAATGTGAACACTGGGCATGTGAGGAGTCAAATTTGCTCATGACACTGGACAACATTTCACTGAACATTACAAACACAATGTTACAAGACTAAAGATGGCTGCTTGTGTGCAACACATAATCTTGAGCTGACAAGTTTCTATTTTTATTTTCTGTACTACTGTATGGCACACTAGATAACTGGATATTTGTTTCTTGTTTTGTTACAAAAACAGAATGCTATAACATGCGATCTGTATCTCCCTCATTAGTGTAAATCCAGTTATTTGCTTCATGTTTTGAAGATGCTGGTAGGCATGCGTCTGATGCTGCTGGTAATACATGCAATAGAAACACAAGAACTCTCCTTTTGGGTACACAAACATATGACATGTGCATTGAATAAATACTAACTGGAAACGTTAGCACAAGCCTATGCTATCATAAAATAGCTGACACAATCAACAGTTGGGCTTTGTGCAATGGATCAAGAACATCTCTATAGCTGTGTCCCAATCACATACTACATACTAATATAAAGTGTATACAATATAATATTGTCGTAGTATTTTTGCAGTTAGTAAGACATTTATTTTTCTTTGACAAAGAGTTAAACCTTTTAGGTCCACTTACTATCTTCTTTAGAGCTTTTAACTGCATCTCATGGTTGCTGTTTTTTTAGCAGGTGGAGTTTGCTCAGTTGTCATCACCAAAGACCTAAAACATGTAACCGCAAGGAGACAGAGTTATGGACCAGGACCCAATGGACGGAAGGACAAGGACTGAAGGTGCCACCCACAACTGAAACTCTGAGGAAGACCATGAGATGCCGCTGAAATTGCAAAAGAAACTTGTAAGTGGTCCTTGAGTTGCGCTTTCTTTTTTATGTAAAACTATTGTTTGTTTGGAAATGTAATTTGTGCACCAACAAATGTGATAAGACGTTAGAAGGTCACTGTCAATTAAATATAACAGAGAATACATAAATATATAAATATTTCTAATAGAGTTCATACTTAGTTTCACAAGATTCTTCAGATTACTTTAAATGTTTTGAATTGGCTTGCATTGTGCAACAGTAGTGTCCATCAACAACCCTGTCTCCAGAAATTACATTTATATACAACTGATTGGCAAAATCATATATGTTTTGAAGTAATCCAGCCTGTATTATGTTTCCTATTAACACAATGAGGAAATGTTGTTTATTAACGTGTCTGTCAAGTCACAAAATGCTTATATTGAACACATCAGTAAAATGTTCACTGTTGACCTATTTAATTTATTTTCTGCCAAAATATCTAATCTAGCAATACAATATCAGCTCATAGCAACTACAGTATTATTACACTTGTTAATGGATATATACAGGCACTGAAAGAAGCAGTTGGTTAACATTAAGGAAAGATCATAGTCTAATTTATATATCTGTACTGATGCATCAGTGTTGTCTGTAGCATCCAGCAAAGATCCGACTTCAGAGTACAGCCCAATACCAGACAATTTGTAAAACAAATGCAGTTTATAAAGGCCAGTGTTTCGTCACAGCATGCTCATACTAACAAGTTAATTAAGCATAGTCATCTGCACATGAACTTTAAGCTTGTATTAGCAGTCAAAAGAGATCTGCTGTTAGGTGCTCCGAGCTAATTATGTGATGATAAATCTTCTCTGGCATGAGGTAATTTCTCAGTGGTCTTTAAAGATAGTAGAGAATATGGCAGATAACTGCTTAAAGCCTTTGCGAGTCAGCAGCGGCTAAGCTAAATGTGGCAGCAAGTGTCAGGCCAAATCAATACACGCTTCCCAGGATTCCTTTGGTGCCATAATCCAGGCTGTGGTGGGCACTGACCCTGGGGAGGCTTGGCCTCTTGTTTTCTTGCCCTGTTTTTTTTGCAAGGCAGCTGCACTTCTGGATATGACAGGATTGAGCACAAGCTAACTACCTTTTTAAAAAAAAAAAAAAAAAGAGAGCAGAATTTGCGCTATAAACCGCTTAGCTCATATCTGAGACACGTCGAAACCCCTCCTCCCAACACTGGGAAGCTGGCTAGCCCTTGGGATGTGCAGAATTTACATGAAGGTGTTTACAAAAATTTTACATGACCTGAAGCTCAAAAGCTGTGTAATTTCCACTAGCTGTGAACTCCTAATGTGTGGTGCATAGATTATTTAAACGTCAAATATTCCCCTTGGATATAGGGGTTTGGTCAACTATTTCACCTCAGCAATTCAGAGTTTGACCAGCATGAACTGCATTTTGCAGATCTGTCTTTGAGAGAGGCCCCCTTGGTGTCTTCCAGCTGAATTCACAGATATTAAGTCATAATCTTGTATTATCTGCCTTAAAATAACAAGAGATAATGCTGGCATCAGGCCAATCAGCCATGAAATTGAGGAATTTCCTAAATTGGATTTCATTGCAGCAAGTGAACACATGATGTGTAGCGTGTTCAACAACGACATCATTCAGTGAAAACACATTAAATCCTTTTTGGAATATGAATATTCACTTTTATTTCTTTCAACAGGAGTCACATCTCCGTCCTCCTCTAACCATTTTATCCAGGACGAGGAATTGGAAGTGTGTGGAGGAGGATTTCCAGAACATCACATCTTCCCTTGTAAGCGGCACTCACTTACTTAAGCCATCAGACAGTCATTAAAAATGCAAAATTAACATTTTTTAAAGTGGAACATGATTCGGTTCTGTGCTTAGGAGGCAGTCAAGCGCGACGCTTGCATATGAAATGCATTCGGTCATCCCCCTGGCAACGGAAGGAAAAGGTGCATTGAGTGAAACGAGAGCAGATTGCTTCTATTCTTTATTTAGAGAGTTATTCTAGACACTGAGTCACAGATGCCCTGCCATCATAAAAATCCTTCCTGCTCGATTAAGGCTGTTGGAGGAAAATGTTGAAGGCTCAGGTCTCTGTGGGGAAGCATGAAATGCTATCATGTTTTTTTTTTTTTTTTTAATTTGTCTCAAACATGTTTTTTTTTTCCATTTGTAAATATGTCACAGATTTTGGCTACTGACATTATATTCCTTCTGAGACAGTCGGATAGCAGGATACAGACAAAGTTGACGCTGTAACATAAATAGTGTGAATTTTAACCATGAAAGGAGTGAGCACAGAGCTACTAGACGTGTGTGTGATGTTCAATGCATCTGTTAACAGGCAGGCTCCTTTATGAAATGTGCTGTCGTTCACACTGTTTGGCTATGGGGCTTGGCCATAAACCTAAATGTACTTGTATTAATGTGTTTCAGATGTTCGTGGGGTGTAATGTGCTACATGTTGTCGGTTTCAGTTCCTTTATGTAGCTTAAATTGTCCTCCATGTACTAGAGCCCCAAACCAACAATAAGCTGATATTATTGGCCAATATTAGCTTATCACAGATATATAACGGTATCTGGACATAAGTAACAGGCATTTCTGTACTGCAATATCTTAAGACGTGGTGGAGGTAATTTAATTAAATTTTTTGTCCACCAGAGAGCACTGTGTTTATTTTTAGCCACACAAGTGGCTTGGGTAACTAATTTGTCCAAAATGAAATCTCAACAACTATTGGATTTATTACCATGTAATGTTGCTTATTGGCCTTAGTGATCCTCTGACCTTTCCTCTACTGCCACCATAAAGTTGAGATTTATAGTTTTTAGTAAAATGTTTTGTTTGTTAATGACAAAAAAATATTTTTTCATCAGCCTCAACAGCAGCCTATTTTGTAATTGGGACTAATTAGCTAATGTTAGCATGCTGACACGCTAAACATTATACATGCTAAACATCAGCATGTTAGCATTGTGAGCATGTTAGCATTTAGCTTAAAGGGGTTGTACTTAGCATTCAGAACATTAATATAGCAATAGCACACTCCCTTTGTGTGTTGTAATCTGAGCGTCGCTGTTCTTTGTTTGATAGGTGGTCCGGTTCCAAAAAAAACGTAGGTATTTAACGTAATTTGGAACGTATTTCGAGTACAGGCCCTTTAAAGCCCCTCTATGCAGCCTCACGGAGCAGATAGCATCGTTGTGGTTGTAATTCATCCAGTGTTTTGTGACTGTATTTCTAAAGCTCATATCAATCAACATATCAAATATTATTGGCGTCAACAGTCCAGTATCGGTCAGACAGTAGTGTGCACAGAGTGTTTAACAAAGCTAAGACCCAAGCAACAGAAAGGCTTTGTAAAATGCAGACTGCCAACCAGGCGTTAACCACCTTCTCACTGTAAAAATACTATAGTAATTGTGACCTAAATAATAATATTTCTAACTACTCATCAGCTGAATCTTCAAATTTTATTACAGCTTCCTAAAGCGCCCCACTGTGGACTTTTAGCTAAGGAACAACGTTCTCACTGAGAATTTAAAGGCACAAATCAGTTCCCCTTTTTGGCATCATCAATCATAATTACGCCACAATTTCTTCACCTTGGATCAATTTGTGCCATTGAGATCAAACAGCAGTGTTAATAGGTGCCCAGATTTCTCTAAAGGTAATCTATATCATGTGGTCTGAGCAGTAGCCTTTCAAGCCTCAAGTTAGCTCATGCTGTATATTGTTTGTCACTGATCAGTTTTCCCTGCAGCTAAAATGTAAATGTGTATAGTTGGTCAGTCATTTAGATAATTATGGCTGTTGGCAATGTGCATATAAACCTAATATGATTGTATTATTAGTTAAACACATAGTGTATAAGTATATGTATTTTTGAAGGTAATATTTCTAATGGGATACTAAGTTTTGCTGGATAGAAAGGTCTGCTTTTTAAATGTGGTCGCTTTCCTGTCTGCATTTGACAAGGGAACAAGCTCTAATCATCATTGTTTCAGTCACAAAGCAAACTGGGTCTTCAAAGGGTTCACCCGTGGTGCAATTACACCAAATTATGCTCACCATTTGGAGTCAGTCAGGGGCTCTGTTTTAACCCACTCTGTCTGTAAACAGGATGTTTCAAAATGTTCTGAATAGATTTCACTTGGATATTTGACATTTTGTGGAAGTGGTGGTTATGAGCAAGGAAGAAAATAAGATACCAGTCATTCCAGTTGGACTAAAAGGGCTGTAGCAGTGGGCATGGCTTTATATAGAAAGGCAAACAGTATTCTGCACAACAGATTCATGGAAAAAGCTTGGTACAATGATAGATGTCCTCGAAATTATTATTTTTTTTAAATAATGAAAGTTTTTTTTATTAGTTTTCTTTTTGTTATGGGATTAATGTGTTAAATGTGTGCAATTCAGTCAACCAACTTTAATGTAAGCCAAGAAATTCCAGAAAAAAAGTAATCAAAGGCATAACAAATGTTACCATGACATACTAATTTTGCACTGTATTTTTTTTTTTTTCTTTTGACCTGAGCTAAATCTAAACATGGAAGTTAATTCTTGACCTACAGTAGGAGGTAGTAGTGTGACAAAACAAAATCAACTCCAGGTCCACATGGTAGCCTTTACCCGGGGCTTTCAACTGTACTACATACAGTAGTCTTCCAACGTGGAAGAGAAGTCGTAAAAGTTCTTTGGATGAGATCTTGCATGTCAACAGATCCATCTCAATGGCAAACTGATCACACTGATGAAGACAGTGTTGTATATTTGAAAGCTCTGGAAAAGATAGTAAGTAGACCTTGATTTGGGATTGTTTTGTTGCAGATACAATTTTGAAAAGTGGAACTATAATTACCGTGGGAAGCCCAAATTAACTCTGAACATAAACAAATGCAGAGCTGCTGTGAAAATCTGACAAAATGCTTGAAAGTGGTTTCAGATTGAGCAAATATGAACACTTTTCAAACAATTTGGTAAAATCTGACATAGAGCTGGCATATCCTGCATAGCAGTGGTGAATGAATGTGCCTGTTCCAGTCATTTCTGCACGTTGTCTTCAGGAGTGTTAGCTTTTTAGAATTCTTTTAAAGACTTTCAAAATAAAACTGGCTGCCGGTTTTCACAATCTGCTATTTTTTCATCAGACACATTTTTTACAGAGAAACACACAAAGTATAGACAACATAAGATAAACACCAGTTTGAGTTAAACACTGGAGTTTTACTTGCCTTTGGTCTTTGCCTGAGTTAGACCAAACACTTGGACAATGAGCTAAAGATAAGTTGTTGGACTCCTCAGCCATTTCCTCAGTTTCCCAAATTGCACAAAACCACATTATACACTCTTAGTACTTAAAATGCATTAGCATGCCCATACCCAGGAGATGTAACACTATAGTGTTGGGAAATACTGTAAGAAATCGAATGTGCAGATGAAAAGGCCGGGAGCCCATCACTGTTCCTTGCATAATGTGTTTGTAGTTAGCATGCAGCGGTTGTTTCTCACCCCCATGTACTGTAGTTTAAACACCCTGTCACTTCAAACTAGCATGATCTGAAATTGTTTTGTGTGACTGCTGAGAATGCTAATGCCTTGGTCTTTGTATCCTGTGGCTCTTTTGGCTCAAATCAAACCCAGAGAGGCACAAGGAAGAGGCAAAGCAGCAGATATGCCCACTTGAGAAAGGCCAGTAATCTAATCCTTCAACAAGTTCATTTGGGATCACAGAGTGGGTAATGCAGGCCTGACACGCCAAACACTATTCATTTTTCATCCCTAACTTTAGTCATTTAGGAGTCTGTATCAAAGAGATGAAGATTGTTGAGGTTAGAGACTACAAACTGCATAGTCTTATGGCGTTTTTCCATTACATGCTGATTTTAGAGTTGTATACTGATGGCTGCTCTTGAATGCAGCTTTTTTGGCTGCAGAGATTTCCAGGAGATATGGATAGAGCTGTAACAATTCCAAATTTTGCGGTACAATTAAGTGTCTCAGAAATAATTGCGATTAACAATATACTGTATATGTCTCTTTCAGTCCAATTAAAAAATATTTATTTATCTTTTTCAAGCAAATTAAAGTTTTGAATGAGTTCTAGGATACTTTTTTGGTTATATCACTGTGATGTGACCCAGATAATGCATTAACAAAAATGCACAGCCTTTGAACTAAACCACGCCTCTTTATTATCATAAAAGAAAAGTGAAGGGTGGTGATGGTTATTTAATCAGCAGGTTTGTCAGGAAGATTTTGGGCAGCTGCCGCTAGCATAACTTTAGCTCATCAGTCTGACCAATAATTAATTATATGATTACAATTTAGCATATCTAAACAAAATAACAATTACCATTAACAGTCATACCCCTTAGGACTTTAGCTAATGTTAGCATTAATTGCAGTTAAACAAAGAAACCGCGATTACATAAAATAATTGACAATTAGACAATTATGTAATAATTGTTACAGGCCTAGATATGGATCCCATCTCTTGAAAGCCTTTGCTGCTGACCTTGTGTGACCATAAGGGCAACTAGCCATATGCATTATGCTTAGAGATAAACCTTTTCATGATCATTAAACAACACTTGTGTGCTGGCATTTTATGTGTCACAACATAGTGCTTGTGTGTCCTCTTCATATAAAATCCATTCAGTAACAAATATCAGCTAACAAGTCAGTGACGTTATTGTTTTTTTAATAGAGTCGCTAAGCACAGCTGCTGGAGCTGATGAATAACTACAGTAGTTATATTTGTCATCCCCAGAAATCTAAAACTATTCAGCTATAAGCAAGATTAACTTTATCTTAGAATTCACTCATTTATTGTATAATAAAGATTGTCATGGTCAAGCAGCAGACAGAGACGCACACATTAAGATGGTTGCATGCCTTATAATTTATTCGTTGACAATAAGGTTTTTTTGTTAATTTAGCAACTGGTCAAATATTCATGAGCAGCCATGCAAACTTTGGGCCACATATTCAGGAAACAACTTTAAAATATGAACATTAACATGACAGCATGCTCTTTTACAGCACGTTCACATATACAGCAGAACACATTATTGTTCTGTTTGCATCGGCTCCTGGCAAAAAAATCTGTCAGAACAGCTTTATTGTTTTTACAGCTCTAAGGAAACGCAATGAATTTTATGCACTTGACTCTCACTGTTTATCTGTATCAGAATAATTTGCAGTTTTGCTCCAAAAAACCATACTTGTGAATTTGGCACCAGAGTGCAATAAAGAAAGGAAACCTATAGGGCATGTTGTTGTGTGTATTTGTCAGCTTGCAGTTATTTAAAAGCACCACGCAAACGCACGCTTGGTTGTTATCACACAGCATTATCATTCAGCAGCCCATCTCCTTGTAGCTTGTAAATAAACCACTTAATTTTGATATCCCTATTCCCTTCCCAATGATGAATAACTGGTTTCTAATTTCCAAATGTGTGGGCGTTTAATGAGGCCTAAGATATTTTATTCTCTTGCTATAACGCTGTCTACAAAATTGTGCGCTGCTGAGTGTAATCATGCAACGCTATCTGGCACAGACACACTCTGGCAGCAGCGAGGCAAAACCTGCAGCCCAGAACTGCTCCACTTAAGGGAAGCTGATGTGAGAGGAGCAGACAGGCGAGAGTGGAAGGCCCTCCAGTCATGCAAAATGCAAAAGAAATATGACTTTATTACAGCTCCCTAATGGACATAACAATCTGTTCAGCCACTTCCCTCTAAATCTCAAAGCATTTTTGGAGAGTGCTTTGGTCTCCAGGATAGGGATGGGTTTGAAAATCTGTCTGAATGAGTTTAAACACAAGTGAGTTTGAAATATGGCTTTGACCAGCTCTCATCTCTGACAGCTTCTATTTAGGCTATTTATTTTTTGGCTTGTTCCTCATGTCAAAGTGGTAAATGTCCTGAGAGTAAAGAACAATACACACAGGATGTCTTGTATCACTGAAAGGGTTACTATAATACAAGATGTGCTGTTTATTTAAAATTTTAGTGCGTAACTTTTTTTTATATTAATGAACGCTCCTTACATTTAAGCTATTGCCAAATTAGTTGATACAAAGCTAATTAAGACTATCAGCTTCACAAAACACTCTGTATTTCTCACTATGGCTATGTTCAGAACATGGTGTCATCCGGTGACTTTCTTCTGAAGAGTCCATCATGTTTTTTTAATCCTCCGTGTCCTCCTTGGCTACTAGCAACTGTTTGGAGGAGGGGTGGGGGCGTGATTATGGAAGGCTTGTGTCATGTGGATGCAACAACAGTGGTGTTATCATTACTTAGAATTCCTCATGGGGGCGACAGAAACTATACGCTATAGCTTTAATATTAACTGTGTAACTGATTAGACATAATTTAAGACCTACATTTAAATTGTTTTCTAAGAGTGAGACAAGAAGAGTGGTACGAGTCTTGTGTCTGAGCTTGTGTATGTATAGAGCCAGTAGGTGATTATCTTAGCTTAGCATATAGACTGGAAGCAGGGGGAAACAGCTAGCCTGACTCTCTCTATATCTTAACAAAGGACTACCAGGAGTTACCCAGTTGTTTGTAACCCTGTTCCTGAAATCGCCGTCCACATCTCAAGTCCTTGTAAAAACCATGAATTGTCAGTTTCACTGTTTGTGTTATGATTAAACAAACCTGATACTATGTGTTATGGTGTATTTAAGAATTTTAGGGAGGGTTAGGCTAGCTGTTTCCACCTGGCTCCAGTCTTTATGCTAAGCTAGGACAATCGCCTCCTGGCTCCAGCTCTGTACTTGACGTACTGACATGAGAGTGGTATCAATCTTCTCTAACACTCCAAAAGAAAGCAAAAAAAGCACATTTTCCAAAATGTCATGCTATTCCTTTTTAATACTGAGATACGTTTGTGGATAGAAGGTGGTGGTTAATTTTATCATTCGTTCATCTCTATAGTGATGGGCAACACTGGAAAAGGTTCACTATTTGATGCCTGCTCATAAATCTTTAACAAGTACAATTTGCCGCTATCTATTTGTGGATTTAAAAGATGAATAAAATAAACACAAACTCTTCTGTTTTCTTTTTTGTAGGGTTGTGGAATTAAATGGTGAATAATGCATGGCTGGAAGCATCCCTCTCTCTGAGTTGCATCTCTTCTGGACAGCAGGGGATCTGAAGGCAAGCAAGCACAGATATTTATGAAGTGTTTGATTTCAGAACAAACCGATGCTATCAAGTCACCACTCACCTGGTTTTTAAAAGCACTGTAGACAAAATAACCCAAGAAATCACCTTTTGGCTCAGTAGTTTCCAGCTGATGGCAAGACTTTTAATGACCCTCTGTTGTTTTAGTAGAAATAATATACAAACATGTATAATAATACATGTGAAAGAGAAAAGCCTAAGAGCAAAACGTTGACAGCCTACTGTAATACTGTGGATCATAGACAGTATGGATGGGATCACGCTGAATGTCAGAAAATTCTATTAAAAGCCCATGTAGCACTCATACTGTGGCTCTTGCAGTGAAATCCTAACCGTTAAAGGGGCGCTGCACTGTTTTTACACAGTGTAGTCAGATTACTTGTTGCATTGAGTACTACTAAGGCTGTGAAAACGGTATGTCTTGTGTTGCTCTGGAGGAGCTTTGTTAAGATTTGAGAAAATAACCCTGGTGATAACATAGTGATGTCATCAGGATCATCTCGGTTTAAGTCATGCTCACATTACAGTACATTTCAGGTAGACGAATATTTGCTTTGTCTCCCATTCACTTCTGTCGAAGTCCGAACGATGGACACAAAGATGCCATTACGTTGCATAATGGGAAATGTAGGATCAAATGTTGACCCAGTTTGGAGTTTGACCCACACTACAAACTAAAAGGCACTATATCTCAAATTCTGCTGCTTCTTCTGTCTCTCACAAGTCCCCTTGCTTTACCATCAGGCATGGGCTGTGGATGGAAGTGTAACACAAACTTACCCTATAATCCTTTTCTACTGAGTAGTTGATGTTTTATTTATTTTATTTTTTTTTATTAACACTGTTATCAGTTCTTGTTGTACAGTCTGTTGATGGCTGACAAGTGTCTTATGACTTTGCGTGGATGCATGTTCCAGTGGCAATCATTTCTGTGCCTAGAAGGTTTTCTGTGATATTTCATACATTATTTTTCTGAGCTTTTGTGGGAAAATAATCCTTGATAAAACTAACAAACACACACTACCACATTCAGTATTAGTGAATCTATTCACAAGTGAAATGTTTATACGGAAGATGATTAGGGCCACATGTGAAAAAATGTATTTGAGTTTTGACTTTAAAGTCAGAATTTTGAGTTTAAAGTCAGAATTCTTTTCTCCTCAGAATTCTGACTTTAAACTCGGAGCTTAAATAATTTTTTTTCACGTGGCCCTAATCCTCTTCGTATAGAACATACATGGAATTCAGTGTTTTTTGACATACATTACATTAGACATACATTAGACATTTGTTGACAGTCTGAAGTGGCCGTGAACTGTGGCCTTTTGTTGCACATCAGTCGTCTCAGCTGATGAGTTGTGTCGACAACAACCATGTTAACAGTGGCTTGGATAGCAGATGACAGATTCTATGAGAGTCTTTTGAGTGCCAGATCATGAGAGTTCAACCCCAGGGTGCTGTCATGCTGGATCCATTTGTCCGCTGAGATGTACTGTGTGGAGGATCGTCAAGCCTTCATCCCCAGTCTGAGCAGATATTGTGGTCATTTATTGTATTTATTTTTTTTACTTATTGGCATTTTCATAATGAAGATGGTTGTTTTCTGCACAAGGCATGGTAGCTAAGTGTCCATCATGCAGTAATTAACACAGTTAACAGTTAGTCGTGTTGCACCATCTGTATCTGCATATCACCCAGAGCCACTGGATTTGTTTCAGATGAGTGGTTCAAACAGAAATAGCTGGACTGTTATAAATTGCTTTTCACTTGGGAATTCAGCAAGGGCCAAAGAGCTGGTGAACGGGTCACAGCTCTGGCAACGAGAACAGCATCACGGTTTAACTCTGAATGCCCTCAATGCCCAAACTTGTATTTCTACTTTGCACAATGACGCACCTTACAAAATGAGTCAGCGTTTACATTGACTACATTTAATATGACAATTTTTATTAAACATATCAAAACAGATGTAATAAGCAATAAATGGCAAAACCACCTCATTGAAAACCCTGTTAAATATGCACTAATGGTGTGACGGCTCATAGTTGCCAGTTGTCATAGTAAAGCAACACGCTTTCTGGCTTGTGAGTTTTTCAGGTGAAGAGAAAGCATCATTCCTATGAGAGGTTATTTAAAAAAGTTTGGGATCCACTGTATGTAAGCGTATGTCATCACCAGTTAAATAATATGGAGGTAGATGGCTTTTTTCAGTCAATGGAGGACTTTAATTTGATACACTCAATGTGAGAATCAGTCCCCTACACACAGTCTTCTAATGTGGGAATTTGTTGCAATAGAGACCGGCAACCTTTACTCTTATACTTTTTAGCATTTTGTTTAATGTGTTTTGTTGATATGTGTGTGTTTTGTTATCTATACCTAAGTTATTGACTTGTTTCCTTACTAAAACAGTTACACTAAAACTTTAAGGATGTGTGTTTGGAGGTGAGATTGTTAGGCTATTACACTCGGTTGTGTTTTTTTTGTGTGTGGCTTCAGTAACTTCCAAGATGTCTGCAAAGTTTGTCCAGGTTGTGTATCATACGTATGACTACAGTATGTGGCTACAGGACAAACAGTTAGTTGATATTGACCACTGTAGGAATAGATTACGTTGTTGTGCTATTGAGTGTAAAGGTTGTTTCTCAGCAGCTGTGTTTTAATGGTACTCTGAAGCCATATGTAATGGTTTAACTGTTGTGATGACACAGCCTGTTTAAGAGCCACAGGTGCATCTACCTGGCAGGCTGCCACTCAGGCTATTAGCCCACAATTCAATGATCCCTATTTGGGGAGTAGTTGTCCTTCTCATTGCATCAATCACAGCTCGACTTGTATTCCACTCAGCCGCTGATTGCTCAGTGATACGTGTGTTTACCAATGATAAATTCCCATGACTGGGCTGTTGCACTTGTGATTTCGGGCTGTCACACTGGATGAGCGGAGCGATGCGCAGCTGCTCAGCCCTCGGGGAGAGCCGAGCTGGGAGCACACGCCGTCCATTCAGAAGGAAGCTAAATGGTTACAGCTCAGATTGATGACATTTTGTGGTAAGAGATGTGGGTCAGCTTACCGTCCTGTCGCCAATTGCCTGGAAGAGGAGGGTAAATCAGCAGGAAATACACCAGCTGTCAATTAACTATCGCTTTCACACTACAATCTGATATTGAGTCAGCACTTTGTATACAACAGTTGAGGTGTTTTCTGCAAACTGAAGCACAAGTTTTCTTCTTTTGTCGCCTTTTGCTAACTCAACATATCTGATAAGTGGACGTCATGGATGCAAACTAGATAAAGAAATCCATTATATTGCATGGAGGCTTAGTAAAATACACTGCAAAATAGTTTCTCGCTCATTGTGTTTCTCCATTATAAATTACTTTGTGCTCAACGAGGCCATGAGCTGCAGTCGAATGCACTAGTGTAGTATTTAAGTACACTAAAACAGCTGGGGGTCAGGACCCCACCAAGCAGTAACAAGATAAACCTGAGGGAGATGAGATGAATGGGTCCCAAAAGAAGAATAAACACATTTCTGTTCTTGTGTTTTCCTTTTAAACATTGTAAGGTTATGAAAAAAATGATTTGAGTTCTGACTTTAAAGTCAGAATTTTGAGTTTAAAGTCAGAATTCTGACTTTTTTTTTTCTCAGAATTCTGACTCAAATAATTTTTTTCACATGTGGCCCTAATCCTCTTCAGTATATTTAAAAGAACATACAGTTCTTGTGTTTTCCTTTAAACTTTGTGAGGTTTTACCTCTTCTGGCTCAACTGAAACAATCAGAAGTTTTGAGGGAAAAATCACTCTGCTTCATTTTAAGCAATTCAAGCCAAAAGGTTTTAGGAACCATTGATCAGCCCTGCAAAGGTTTGGGTTTCTGTGTCACTTGCTTATAAACATACGCAATGTTGCAATATCTTCTGGCTGCTGAACAGTGAGCAAGAAATGTTTTAGAATCTTAGCGTCTATTTCGATATAATAGATTTGAATGACATTTCATCTGTTTAAGTTGCATATTTTGATATTTAAGATGCACCACACATCACTGTTGTGTTTCAACTTGTAGTGTCACAGACAAGTAGAACAAGAAAGTCTGGCTGTTTCCAAGGTAAAAAAAAAATAACCTTCGAGCTGAAAATGTGTTGAGTAATGTTAATATTTGACCAATATGATGATGATACAATGATACACTTTTTGAAGGCAACTGGTTGGTGAACAAAGCCTTATTTTAAAAGGAGAAAAGTGTGCAATAGACACTGGTCTGCACCTCACTTTGTGTGCATTCTCCAAATTAGAAAGATTCTCCTCTGTTTGCTGCTACATTATAACAGTCAGCATGCTGTGAAACATTAAACACGAGACACGAGCAGCATTTTATAAATTGTCATTTTGGAGCACAATTAAAGAGCAAGATTGTCATTTTCATACTTCAAGATGTACACCATCCTGGTCTTGAGCAGAAAAAGGTATTATTGAATGACTAATAACGTGCTATTGATCAGAGTGAGAGTCCCTCAGGACTGCTATGAAACTGATATGTCTGCATTCACACACAAAACGTGCACATGTACAAGCGTCCATACAGACACATTTATTCTAGTGCAGCCATACGCAGACTCTGTGCCTCCCTTTTAGTCACAGTAGCTTCTTCCCAATTCAGTCGATAGGCGTCCATTAAGAGGGGGTAGGCTGTCAAAGCAACCTGTGACCTCCTCTCGCCCCCTTGGAGCCCACTGGCCTGTGATGTCCGTATCAATATGAATTTCAGCCCTTTGCGCCCATCAGCCGCAATTCCCAGTGTCCATTAGTCTCAAGTATCTGTTTCCTCTAACTTGTACCATTGATTTCGGTGTGTCTTTTGTACCAGAGCATGTACACTGGTCTTAAAGACGGGGAAAGCTGGTTAGGCCAGGTGGATTCAGTCAACTGGGGCGTCGAGGTTCCTCGATATTCAACTTATTACATTGATTTCATAACTTCTGTCACTTTGAATAGCACTGCCAGTCTTATTACTGCTCATAATTACATTGCAGCTGCATGAAGCGGCAGACATCTGACCTAGGATCAGATGACGTGTAGTTTAAAGTTGGCCAGACCGGTGCCCTCGAAGGTCAGAGCTTTTCATCTCCGAGGCCACAATGAAATGACCCGTTGTTGCCATACACAGAGGGACATGGCAGCCAACACAGAGCACAATATGGTCTTCTATCCCTGGAGACATCTGTTACTGAAAAGTGTCATGCGGGTGTGATATTAGTCATGTCAGACTTCACCTTCTTGCACAGGAAAGACTGAGGTGACCTACATAAGGCGTGGTAAAATGAAATTAAATGATTCCCAGAAGGGAGATTATTATCATAATAATATAATAATTAAAGACAAATACATCTGATTGCTCAGAAAAAAGCTGACTATTATCCTGGCTATCTTGACTATTTGCAATTTCCACCAAAATGGAAAGTTACACAATAGTAAGAAGTCATAGCCCCAGCTCTCTTTGATATAAAAAGGGAGTAATATTTATTAGAGAAAATAGCCTGGTTTACTAATCACTGTAATGACTATGGTTGGGCATCGTTTTAATTTTAACAATTCTGATTCTTCCTTTCGATTCCAGTTCTTCTCGATTCCGATTCTTCGATGGGTGGAGTTGAAACTGGTTGAGTGCTTATTTCACAGATGAGATGAAATTTTTATTTTGAATCAATGGTGGTTTACAGTTTTACCAGGCTTTTTCAATGTAAATGTAAAAGAAAAGCCACACTAGAGCGCCGCTTACTGTGCTCCATGGCTGCAAAACAACAAGCCTGAAAATACGCTGGCTGCTACGGAAACCAAAACTTGCGCATGTTAAACTTGGAACCTATGATCAGATTCAAAACCAAATTTTTTCAAACTATTCCAATAATAAAAAAAAAAAAGATTCCATTGGAATTCCAAGTTGGAACTGGTTTTCGATGCCCAATCCTAGTAATGACAGATGTTCACAAACAATAACCCTTAATTAGTGCATGAAATACATAAATAGCATCCCCGTGGTGCCTTGGTCCTCCCGCTTCTTCAGCCCCACTGTGCATCTCCAAAGTGTGAAGAGCATATGCTGACATTTGGCCGCTCCTCACTGCTGTGGCATATTTGCCACTAGGGGGCATTCAGGGATGAGATGAGATACCCCTTGACACAGTCGACTGTTTCCTGAGAGAGGGAAGGTGGATGACCTTTGGCTTTATTTATGTCGTCGCCACTCACGCAGGACCTTTTCATCAGATACGGTCATTGTAATCCCTCAGCCCCCATTCAATTTACAGAGGCACTCTGTCACTGCAGACCACTAAAGTCGACGAAATGAATGGATCAATAAGCCCTCTGAAAGCCTGGCGGGAGGGTCCAGATCCCCCTGGTCGCTATCAAGTTACGAGTCATAATGAATGGGGTGTTGTTTATGTTGTAAAGTGCAGCGTCACCGAGTCCTTTTGAACAAACCACTTTCTTAGCCGGAGCTTAGTACACCACTGCAGATATGGAGTTTAGTTCCTATCTTTATTCAAGAGTGCATTCTTTCAATTTGAGAGCATTTTTCATTGATTTTACTTTCAGATTTTGTAATAATTTCCCTCAAAACCTTGCTCTCACACTCAAATAGCCACTGCTCGCGCTTGGATTTACTCTGCTTGTGCTCAAACTTTCTACTTTCTACTCAGATATGTGGTTGCTTGGACAGATTTCCTGCTCTCAGCTTTGGCCCTTTTCCTCGCACTCAGGCTGCTTCTGCGAGCAATTGTCCAGCTTGTATTTCCATAATGTTGTCAGACACTTAGAATATTAATCTGAGCCTGTCAGTGCACTTTTGTAAAGGTAAATACAAGCTGGACAATTGCCCTGTTAACTTAAATTGTAGCTTGTTTCGCCACTGCCGACTGCAGCATTCTTGCTTTATACTGGACCAT